>NC_139546.1:3970000-4545000 GCF_965153285.1 Podarcis tiliguerta | reverse complement strand
AAAGGGATCCAGGGGGATCCTGGAAATTACAGGTCGATTAGCTTAACATCTTTCCTAGAGAAGTAAAATATAGAATAGCCAAGCATGTAGAAGAACAAGCCTTGCTGAAGCAGAGCCAGCATGGCTTCTGCAAAGGCAAGTCTTGCCACCCAACCCTATTAGAGTTCTCTGAGTGTGCCAACAAATATATAATTAGAAGTAATCCAGTTGACATAGCGGACTTGGGAGTTCAAAAAGCTTTCAACAAGGTACCTCACCAAAGGCTCCTTAGTGAGCCTAAAGGTAAAGGTACCCCTGCCCGTACGGGCCAGTCTTGACAGACTCTAGGGTTGTGCGCCCATCTCACTCAAAGAGGCCAAGGGCCAGCGCTGTCCGAAGACACTTCCGGGTCACGTGGCCAGCGTGACATCGCTGCTCTGGCGAGCCAGAGCCACACACGGAAACGCCATTTACCTTCCCGCTAGTAAGTGGTCCCTATTTATCTACTTGCACCCAGGAGTGCTTTCGAACTGCTAGGTTGGCAGGCGCTGGGACCAAACAGCGGGAGCGCACCCCACCGCGGGGATTCGAACCGCCGACCTTTCGATCGGCAAGCCCTAGGCACTGAGGCTTTAGCCCACAGCGCCACCCGCGTCCCATTACCCGCGTCCCATTACTAGGCCTTAGTGAGCCTAGTAATCTTTAAATAAGAGAGGACATCTTGGGTATCAGGAATTAAGAAGCAGGAAGCAGAGAGTAGGAATAAATGGACAGTTCTCTAAATGATCTAGAGTTAGGAGTGAGCAATGAGGTGGCCAAGTTTGCTCAGGACACTGAATTGCTCTGGGTCATTAAAACAAAAAGAGTTTGTGAAGAGCTCCAAAAGGACCTCTCCGAACTGAGGGAATGGGCACCAAAATAGCAAATATAGTTCAATGTAAACAAGTCTAACGTGATGGTGCACATTTGGGCCAAAAATCTTAATATCACATATCTGCTCACGGGGTCTGATCTGGTGGTGACTAACCAGGAGTGAGAACTTGAGGTCATACTGGATACTTCAGTGAAGATGGGTGGCAGCTGTGAAAAAGGCAAATTCCATTCTAGGGATCATTAGGATAAGGACTGAAAATGAAACCGCTGATATTATAATGCCATTCTACAGATATATGGTGCAACCACTGTGTAATAGTCTGTACCATTCTGGTCATCTCTCCTCGAAAAGGATATTGTAGACTTGGGAAAGGTTCAGAAAGGGCACCCAAAATGATCAACTCCCATATGAAGAAAGGTTATTTATTTATTTACTTACTTATTTATACCTCCCCTTTTTTCCTGGCAGGTTTCAACATTCAGGACTTTTTAGTTTCAATAAAACATAAGAGGTGACATGATCGAAGTTTATGAAATAGATAAGACTTTTAGAAGGCATCTGAAGGCAGCCCTGTTCAGGGAAGCTTTTAATGTTTGAAGTTTTATTCTGTTTTTAATGTTCTGTTGAAAGCCGCCCAGAGTGGCTGGGGAAACCCAACCAGATGGGCAGGTTAGATATAATATCGTATTTTTCGCCCCATAGCACGCACTTTTCCCCCTCCAAAAATGAAGGGGAAATCTGTGTGCGACCTATGGGGCGAATGCAGGTTTTCGCTGAAGCTTGGAGAGCGAGAGGGGTCAGTGCGCACCGACCCCTCTCGCTCTCCAGGCTTCAGGAAGCTATCAGCAAGCCTGGGGAGCCAGCGGGAGTTTATACAGGGCTCCCTAGGCTGCGAATAGCAGCCTGCTTCCCGGAGCGCGGGGTGCGCTGAAGCAGAGCGCCCCGCGCTTCGGGCAGGTATCCTTTTCTCCTCTAAAAACTATGGTAAGTGTGTTTTTAAAAGCTTGGGCTTCCCCCGCAGCTGGGGGGGGATTCTTTATTCCCCCCCCAAAAAAAAAACCCTAGATGCGTCCTATGGGCTGGTGCATCCTATAGGGCGAAAAATACAGTAAATTGTTGTTGTTATGAAAAGTTTTTCTATGATCACAGTTGGCCACTGTGAGAACAGAATGCTGGTCCTTGGCCTTATTCAACAGGCTCTTCTTAAGTTCTTGAAAGATTACTGATACAGTGGCCACATTCAGATGTTGCAGGAAGCTACGCCATGGCAGCTTTGGGGCCCTACTCTCACTCTGACAAGTTTGTGGTGAGATTTAAAGCTTCCAAGTTGCAGCGTGGAACAAAATGCCCTTTTCCGTTTCATCTGAATATTTAGATGAAATAGGAAATTGTGATTTGTAGTTATGAAATAATGAAACTAATTAGTCATTTTTGTTTTTTGTTGCTCATTTTTAAATGACTGTTATCCTCCAGATTTTGCTGGACCATCATCCCTCACAGTTAGAGTATTATCAATGTGTGGCGAGCCTCAGGTTCCGTACCACCTGTCTTCCATATCCAGCTCTTCCACTAAGGATCTCAAGAATAATGCCATGTTATACTCACAATACCATGGATAGCATTGCTTATTGAACAGGAAAAAAAGGCTTGGCCCATTCCATGCAAGAGATTCTGAATCTGTAGAAATCAGTAGATGAAGCATGGAGAGAAGTATTATAGCCTACTAATTTCTACAAAATAAGCAACTTGTTGAAAGCATAGGAGCCAAGGCTGGTAATAAAGTTCGCAGCTCTGCATGTTAGATATGTTCAGCTAAGAGATAGTGACTGAACCAAAGTGAGTATCATGGCTGATGTGAGAATCTGAACCCAGAACTCTTCAGTCCAAAAAAATTAGTCTACCCATGACAAAACAACTGCTGTATTGTTCTTCCTTGGCTTTTGTTTTAAGTAGCCTATCAAGAAACAAATATTTCTTCGTGAAATTGTGTGTTTGTGTGTGTGTTCAAGTGTCACAAAATAGGCTCCCCTATCCATGTGCCTCTGATCTTCTATACAGGGTATATTTTGTTCCTAAGATTACCAGGTGGAAAGGTTTCAGTACATGATTCTTCAAAAGAATGAACTTGGATGGTATTTTATTTAAAAGATTTAAGACACTGTCCTCACAAGGTATTTTACAAAATGTTACAAACAATAAAATAACCCATCAACCCAACTAATTGAAAACAGGAGCAATAATTTTTTAAAACAACAACAGTGCATTAGAAGAAGAAGAAGAAGAGTTTGGATTTGATATCCCGCCTTTCACTCCCTTTAAGGAGTCTCAAAGCGGCTAACATTCTCCTTTCCCTTCCTCCCCCACAACAAACACTCTGTGAGGTGAGTGGGGCTGAGAGACTTCAGAGAAGCGTGACTGGCCCAAGGTCACCCAGCAGCTGCATGTGGAGGAGCGGAGACGCGAACCCGGTTCCCCAGATTACAAGACTACCGCTCTCAACCACTACACCACACTGGCTTTACAATTAGCTAAAGACAGACTGAAATAAAATTGACCACGGGCCACTTGAAGGCTGGCAGTGTATTTGCCTAAGAAGGAGGTTAGAATAATTTAGTCTGGGTTTAATCAAACATGTCTCACAAGTTTTCCTCAGATAGGCTGATTTGCCAGCTGCAACTGAATGGGTAAAAAGTGCTCCTGGCCACCTCTATGGCCTGAACATCTATGGACAACACTGAGTCCAGGATGCTTCCCAGATTGTGTACCCATCTCCTCAGGGAGAATGCAATCCCACCGAGAACCAGAGACAAATATCCATTCATACCAGCAGTTTTCCCAACCCAGAACACATCCAGTTTATCTGGATTAAGTTTCAGCTTGTTTGCCCACATCTAGCCCCATACTGCCTCCAGACACCTGTTTCCAGATTTCACCGGATAAACTCCACCTGCTTCAATTCTTGTTTGTAGAAACTGTTAAAGATGTGTGTGTAGTCTCCCTATCAGCTCCTGGATTAAGTTGTTGCACGTTACAGATTTCTGAACAAAGAAGGCAGCAGCAACTTTATAAATAGGAATGTAATCTAAAAATGAACAGTCTTCTACCCCCAAGAGGATTTGTGCTACCCCAAAGAGGATTTGTTGCATATTCAGTTTGAAAAAGGCTGTCCTGGCAAATTGCAAAGAACTGCCTCCTATTTACTTCGCCTTTGGATTACCCCTGCCTTGGAACCAATCAAGAACAGATTATAGAACTTTCCCCATTACGTTGCTTTAGGGATTTAAAAGGGGAGGAGGAGGGCTTTATTTTTATTTCCCGAAGTGTAAAAAGCCTCAGATTCTCAAGATTCTAGATTTCCTTCTTTCGGACAAACTAGAATAGGCTTCCTCAAACTTGGCCTGCCAGCTGTTTTGGGACTACAACTCCCATCATCCCTAACTAGCAGGATCAGTGGTCAGGGATGATGGGAATTGTAGTCTCAAAACATCGAGGGCTGAGTCTGAGGAAGCCTTAACTAGAACAATGCCCTCCCTAAGGAAATATTGCTGTTGTTTTCGCAGCAGCAGCACCTGGTCCTCTCTAGATGTTTTGGACTACAACTCCTATAAGCTCCAGTGGTCAGGGATGATGGGGATTGTCCAAAATATCTGGAGAGACCAGGTTGTGGAATAAAGATCAGCAGAAAGGAGGCTAGCATTTTCTCCCAGAATGTCTATAATAGCCAAGATGGACATTGTTTGGAGTAGGGCAAACAGAATCAAGTATCTGACCACATTCTTGGGTTTCAATTGCAATGCCGCCAATACGAAAATGACTGGAAGAGCCTGAACACTTTTGCTGTTGACTCCTGAACAATGGTAGTGTCAGGGTTGAGATCATAGCTAAAACTCCATAATTATGCAACCACTGTTTCTCTGCTGGAGGTTTGGGAATTTCCAGGTTGTGGATGTTAAAAAATTTGCTGTAATAAACATATTCTTCAGTATGCCTTTAACATGACCTAAGATAACCCTTCTGAAACCCTGAACATCACTTGTATGTATAAATAAATAAATAAATAAGGTTCAGCCAAATGTTGTGCTATGAAACAAAAGTTTTCCAAAGTTCAGCTATA
This sequence comes from Podarcis tiliguerta, assembly GCF_965153285.1. Lineage (NCBI taxonomy): Eukaryota > Metazoa > Chordata > Lepidosauria > Squamata > Lacertidae > Podarcis > Podarcis tiliguerta. Next base: position 4,540,033 of record NC_139546.1, on the reverse strand, counting down.
TACTTAAGAGGAGGCAAGAGAGACCTGCCAAACTTCCTGTGTCACAAATTGACACATCTGTTTCCTCCAGGAGTTTAGTGGAAATGTTACCATCTTTGTTAGTACACTTGAGCCATTCAAAATGTTGCGCTCAAGTACACACACACACACACACACACACACCGTTTATAGAGCTTGCGTGAGACAACTTTATTCCACCACTGATGTGGCTAAATCTACTAGTATTTCGTATATTTCAGTATTTTGACTCTCAAAGCACAAACTTAAGAAAGATAACCATTTGAAGGTAATTTAGTGATGCAACCTAAGAGGCAGTGATGTTAAATTCTTGAGAATAATCTTTTGGAAAATATTCTCAAGAATATTCTCGATTACCGGTAATGAGGTGTCTGCATTTAAAGCAGCTGTGTAGACAATACAGAATTTGCAGTTTTTGGAGAATATTCTCTGGAGGAGAATATTCTCACCTCACCTCACTACTAAGAGGGCATTGCTTTTTAATCAAGACTCCATGAAGTTATTCTTTGCTGTCAGAAGGCATTACAGAGAACACAGAAAAGCTACCCATCACTTTGTCAGAAGTGGTCCAGTTGGATGCATAAAATAGTAAACAGTCCTTCTTGGACCAGCTAGTTTCAAACTACAGTGGTACCTCAGGTTAAGAACTGTTCTTAACCTGAAGCACCACTTTGGCTAATGGGGCCTCCTGCTGCCGCTGTGCCACCGCCGTGCGATTTCTGTTCTCATCCTGAAGCAAAGTTCTTAACCTGAGGTACTATTTCTGGGTTAGCGGAGTATGTAACCTGAAGCGTCTGTAACCCGAAGCGTCTATAACCCGAGGTACTACTGTATTTTGAACTGCTATTACAGTGGTACTTCGGGATGCGAACGGGATCCGTTCCGGAGCCCCGTTCGCATCCTGAATAGAATGTAAGATGTTACGGCAGGTCTGAGCGTGCGCAGGTCGCATTTTGCTGCTTATGTGCATGCGCATGACATCATTTTGAGTGTCTGCGCATGGGCAAGCGGCAAAACCCAGAAGTAACGCGCTCCGTTACTTCCAAGCTGCTGTGGAGCGCAACCCGAAAGCGCTCAACCAGAAGCACATTCAACCCGAGGTATGACTGTATTTTAAAGCGTTATTTTGAATGTGCAAATCAACATCTACATACCAGAACTGGTCATTGACTGGGTTCTTGTGGGGGGCGCTCTTCTCCAGACAGCAGTCAAGGGATTGGAAATATATTTTGTCAAACTGTCCCCCTCGCAAGGGGTCAGGTTTAGGTGAGGTTTTTCTGATTATGGAGCACATGTGCTCAGGCACAACTTCGCAGCACTAAGAGGGGGCTCTGAAACAGCCCAGAGTCTGGAAGAAAAGCCCGTAGCTCTAACGAGTGAAGCATGTTTTTCCCCCCTTGTGTTATTCAGTTAAGATTATAAGTGTACTAAGATGTCACACTGAAGAAAAAGAAGTGTTTTGAGAGGAAAGGGAATCTTGTGGCCCTCCAGATGTTTCACTGCAAGTACCATCTTCCCAGCTATGCTGACTGGGTCAGATGTGAATTGGAGTCTGGAATAAATTCAGAAATCCAAAAGCTATAATCCAGAGATTTCTTTCTCATGCTTCCACCTCTGAAGACCAGAGTTGTTCTCGCTCGCTCACTTTTTTAAAATGTGGAAGACTGCGACCAAAGCTCACAACCTGAAAGAGAGCTATTGCTGAATAAGGGGAAACTGTTGTCTAAAATGTATAAATTATTATTGGAATGGGAAACAAAAGACGAGCTGGTTAAAGCATCAATGACCCACTGGGCAATGGATATAGGGTACAATATAGAACAAAACCTCTGGGAGAAACTTTGGAAGAATGATTTGAGATTTACTGCAAGGTACATATTGAAAGAGAACTATATGAAAATGATCCATAGATGGTATTTAATTCCAAGTAGATTGGCTAAGATGTATAATTCGGAATCGGATTTGTGTTGGAAATGTAAAGAAGGAAACTTTTTCATATGTGGTGGGCATGCAAAAAAGTTTCAAAATATTGGGAAATGATATCTAATGAGATTGAAAAAAAATGTTCAGAACAACTTTCCTCAAATAACCAGCAGCATTTCTGTTAGGAATTGTTCAGACAGAGGTTCCCAGGAGTCAGAAAAAATTATGTATTGAACAACAGTGGCTCAGATTTTGCTAGCTCAAAAATGGAAAATGAGGGAGGTCCCAAGCAAGGAAAACTGGCAACTCAAGATGATAGAATATGTAGTTAGCAGGCCTAACAGGCAGAGTAAGAGAGCCAGAAGAGCAGGTATTTAAAGAGGAGTGGAATTTTTTTGTCAAGTATATTGAAAACAATTCTACACAGTTGAAAATGCTGGCAGTATTAAAGTTAAATTCAACAGTATAATAAACATTGAGGTAATGTAAGATAGGAAAATAGAATCAGATGGATATATCAAAATATGCAGGAATGGTGGATAATTAAATGAACCTTGAAAGGGGAGGGAGGGGAGTCAATGGATGTATGGTATAATAAAAGATGTTTAATTTGAAATGTAAAATTTGTAAATTTAATGAAAATTATATATACGTAAAAAATGTAAAATACTGACCCCCAAAAGTCCTGGTTCGTGTCCTAATCTTGGATGTTGCTATCAACAGCATCTTTTAACATGTTCACTTCTCTTTCTGATTTTGTGTGTGATACTGGAGTTTTTACAAATTGATTTTTTTTTTCTTTTTTATGAGTGAAAGTAGACAGTCTTCTAATACTTTGATTAAAATTTAGTAGGGCTGGCGGGGGCCAAACTAAGTAATCACAATGGCTGGATATGGCCCACAGGCCTCTTATGTATAAAACCTTTCAGCACATTAAGTGGCCTGTAAGCATTTTGAGTGAAACCATACAACACTCATGCTTTGTGATTTGCTAGATTGCCTGCCATTAAAAAGGGAAATGGTGATTGCTGGGCAAAAATACTTCTCCATTCTCTTGCAAGCCTGCTCCAAGTAAGTAATACGACAGAAGAAAAAAACAAAAACTTTTACAGACGATTTTAGCTTTGATCCTAAACATCCTTTCTTCAAAATACTATTGAAATCAATGGATTTACTTCCAAGTAAATTCAGGATAAGAGTACTTGCTAAAACATTTTTTGTAGCTGAAGTTCTCAAATGAAGCTTGCGGGTTCTGATTCAGAAAATGTGATCTAAAGGGTTTAATTTGATTACTTAGGCTATGTTCCTTGTGAACAGTTTTATACACATTTAATAAGTTGAGAGTAGGTCCCTTTGGATTCTGGCATTATTTTTGAGTATATCCCAAGGTTTTAGGGGAAGAAATGGAGGCAATGAGAGATTTTACTTTCTTGGGCCCCATGATCACTGCAGATGGTGACAGCAGTCACGAAATTAAAGGACACCTGCTTCTTGAGAGAAAAGCAATGACAAACCTAGACAGCATCTTAAAAAGCAGAGACAACGGTCCGTATAGTAAAAGCTATGGTTGTCCTAGTAGTGATGTATGGAAGTGAGAGCTGGACCATAAAGAAGGCTGATCGCCGAAGAATTGATGCTTTTGAATTCTGGTGCTGGAGGAGACTCTTGAGAGTCCCATGGACTGCAAGAAGATCAAATGTATCCATTCTGAAGGAAATCAGCCCTGAGTGCTCACTGGAAGGACAGATCCTGAAGCAGATGCTCCAATACTTTGGCCACCTCATGAGAAGAGAAGACTCCCTGGAAAAGACCCTGATGTTGGGAAAGATGGAGGGCGCAAGGAGAAGGGGACGGCAGAGGACGAGATGGTTGGACAGTGTTCTCGAAGCTACCAGCATGAGTCTGACTAAACTGCGGGAGGCAGTGGAAGACAGGAGTGCCTGGCGTGCTCTGGTCCGGGTGGTCACGAAGAGTCGAACATGACTAAATGACTAAACAACAACATATGCCAAGGTTTTGGTTATTGAGGCCTGAAACATAATAAAGACTGAGCAGGATTCTGCTTCATAATGTAACATGGCTGTAGAGATCCTAGTGTCCGTTAGGGTAACCAGAATTCAAATAGGTTTGTGTGACAGGACTTGCCTTTACAGAAGCCATACTGGCTCTGCTTCACCAAGGCTTGTTCTTCATGCTTGGTTGTTTTATCTTTATACTTGCCACCAGTTTTCCTAGAACAGATGTTAAGCAAACCGGCCTGTAATTTTCAGGATCCTCCTTTGGATTCCTGTTAAAAAATTAGTGTTACACTGGCCATTTCCAGTCCTCAGACATGAAGGCTGATCTGAGGGACATATCTTTGTTTGAAGACCAGCAATTTCACATGTGCTGTGGCAGACTCAGAGAGAGAGAGAGAGAGAATTTAGGTTGCCAGTGTGTACTCTGGAGCCTAAATGGGCACTTCCTCATTTCCATGTTATATAATACAGCCCTAATTAAAACCAAGACTCAAAGAAGCTTTGTGAAGTCCGGAATTCTTAATTTTGGTTCCACTAACACAAGAATATACACAATGTGCCTTGTCGCTTTCCAGAATTCCAAATTCAAAGTGAAGCTAGACTGTTCTTGGCTCAGTTGTGGATTGTATAAATGGGTCCTGAGATGGCAGAGCCCTTTCAGCAACAGAGACTTAGATTGTTGTTCTTTGGAAAGCTTCTTCAAAAAACAATGTTAAACTGATTTTAATAAAACGTCTTTCTCAGTAACTAACTGGACTTGGACGTCACTAGGGTTGTCACAGCAGGGTGGGGACTTAGCCCCCATAGAAATATTTCAAGCCCTTCTGTCACTTTTCAGGTTTCATTATGAAAAGGATGAGTAGCCATTTTACTTCCAGAGAAGCAACATGCAGGTAGTATTCTGTCCAGCTGATTAATAAGGCTGTTCCACTTTCCAGTGTTCTGGCGAAGGATAGCTGGCAAGCACTTGGCACATCATTTAAAATGATTTACAAATTAATATACTTTGAACAAATTATAGAACTTCCATCTAGGTTTTTGTTGTTTTGCACTGACTCCTATTAAAAGCAGGTGAAGATTTGCTCCATCACTTTATCTCTGTGCCAGGAAAAGCTTCGCCTGCTTGATTCTGTATATTGGGTGCATTAAAGACACAAGAGCGGGGCAGAGATAGAGACCATAGCAAGTGAATGCTACTGGTCATGTAAGGCTTAGAAAGGCTGCCGGGGTTTTTTTGTTTTTTTTTGTACAATTATTAAAGATCTGTGAGAAGCCCCATCTTCCTGTGCATCCTAGCCCTTCTCAGGCATTCTATGTAAACCAGTGTCCGAAACTAACCTGGTGCCAAGTGCATTCCGCGCCTCAAAACCATCCAGTTGCGATCAAGCAAAGATTTATTGTTGCCTTGTTTGCGCCTGACTTCTCCAGCCAATCTGTGAGAAGCCGAGGACCAGGGAGCAAGGACATCATAGAATCATAGAGTTGGAAGAGACCACAAGGGCCATCGAGTCCAACCCCCTGCCAAGCAGGAACCACCATCAGAGCACTCCTGACATATGGTTGTCAAGCCTCTGCTTAAAGACCTCCAAAGAAGGAGACTCCACCACACTCCTTGGCAGCAAATTCCACTGTCAAACAGCTCTTACTGTCAGGAAGTTCTTCCTAATGTTTAGGTGGAATCTTCTTTCTTGTAGTTTGGATCCATTGCTCCGTGTCCGCTTCTCTGGAGCAGCAGAAAACAACCTTTCTCCCTCCTCTATGTGACATCCTTTGATATATTTGAACATGGCTATCATATCACCCCTTAACCTCCTCTTCTCCAGGCTAAACATGCCCAGCTCCCTTAGCCGTTCCTCATTAGGCATCGTTTCCAGGCCTTTGACCATTTTGGTTGCCCTCCTCTGGACACGTTCCAGTTTGTCAGTGTCCTTCTTGAACTGTGGTGCCCAGAACTGGACACAGTACTCCAGGTGAGGTCTGACCAGAGCAGAATGGCTGGCTGTCACATAGAAGACAGAGCAAGCTTGTTTTCTCCTGCTCTGTTGGGTATGACTCGAACCAGTGGCTTCAAGTTACAAGAAAGGAGATTCCGACGAAACTTTCTGACATTAAGAGCTGTTCAACGTTGGAACAGTCTCCCTCAGGAGGTTCTAGGCTCTCCTTCCTTGAAGGTTTTTAAGCAGAGGTTGGATGGTCATTTGTCATGGATGCTTCAGCTGAGATTCCTGCATTGCAGGGGGCTGGACTAGATGATCCTATGGGCCCCTTTCAACTCTTCCCTTCTGTGGTTGTCCTTTAATCTTCCTGCCACACTTGCCATTGTCTCCTGTCACACCCTTTGAGAACCACTGCTGAAGCAACAGGTAGTTTGCCCTTCCCGCCTTTGCTTCCAGTAGAACCTCCTGAATTTCTTAAGGCTTTTAATTTTAAAAAAGTTAACCATGATTGTTTCTGCCTTATCCTCAAGAACTCTGAAACACAATTGGTAGAATTCAGTGCTGCCAATCTGTCTGGATTTACCGTATTTTTTGCTCTATAAGACTCACTTTTTCCCTCCTAAAAAGTAAGGGGAAATGTGTGTGCGTCTTATGGAGCGAATGCAGGCTGCGCAGCTATCCCAGAAGCCAGAACAGCAAGAAGGATTGCTGCTTTCGCTGCAAAGTAATCCCTTTTGCTGTTCTGGCTTTTGGGAATCAGAATATTTTTTTTCTTGTTTGGCTCCTCCAAAAACTAGGTGCGTCTTATGGTCTGGTGCGTCTTATAGAGCGAAAAATACGGTATTTTTGCTCCAGCAAAGGCATCCACTAGGAGAAATGGAAATGGATATGTCAATTCCCCTTTCCCATTGCAGCCACCCTTCCCAAATCTGTCCCAGAGGGTTGGGGGACCTTCGGGAATAGTGTGCGACGCAGAGACAAGAGGGAATAAGAGAAAATTGCCTCTCTTTTTCCTCTTGCATTGGTAGACATCTCCATTGCTCTAGAACGAAGGCACTGGATTTCACTCAATATTTTGAAACGCTTTAGCCGTGCTCACTCCCCGCCCCCACTTGATTTGCACTGTTTCTGTAAATTTGATGGTCCATGTATATCTGTATCTCTGCCATAAATTGGGTTAAGATTAGTCACAACAAGCAGACCAGAGTAAGTGGCTTGTGAGCAGAACCTACAGCAGGCAAATGGGCGTTGTGGGCTGGGGAGCTGTGAAGTCGCATTTTTGCTCACTTGTGTTTTTCCTTCTCGAACCTGACATTTCTCCCCCCCCCCCCCAGAATACCAGTGCAGAGACAGTGGCTGAAAACAAAACCGTGACCACAGATCCCAGTACAGGGCCAGTTGAAACATCTACAAAACCATTGCCTTTTAAGTCTCCAAGCTTCGTCGTAAGTATATAGTTGTACACGCTTAATATTTTATCCACCATGACGCTAGTCTTGAAACTTTCCAGATATGAGGCATACTGTATATTTTGCCGAAACCTGCAACGTAGGGCCCACTTAAATGTGTATGCCCAACGCTCTCCCCCCCCCCTTGCCACACTACTTTTTCTTGTTCTCTCCTTTTTTGGTTGCTGTTTTTCTTCTTTCTTCCATTCCTTTATTTGTTTGTTTGTTTTTAAAACCCAAGAGCTGGTCATAGCAAATCCATGCTGAAACAAGTTGCTTTTACTTGATACCTGAATGCCACCAGGGAGAGGCTAGCTGGATCTCCAAGGCAGGGAGTTGAATAGGCTGGGTGCCACAACAAAGAAGGCCTTTTCTACCATACCCACCAACCCAGGGGTCAGCAAACTATGGCTCACGGGCTGGATCCAGGCCATTTGCCCTCAGGATCTGACCCACGGACGGTCCATAGATCGTATGGATTCTGTTCGTTAATTTTTTTCCGTTAATTTTTTCGTGCATCCGTCATTTGGGGGGGGGGCACCATTCCCCCCCCACACACATACACCGTGGTGCTTCCTCCCTCCCTCCTCCTGGCTTGTCCCCACCCTTCTCCCCGCCCTGCATAGAGGAGGAAGGGAGCTGGGCTGAGCTGGCTGAGCGCCATTTTGGGCAGCACCTCTCCGGAGCCAGCCAGCCCTTTCAGGCCGCTCATCCCACTGCCGCTTGCAAGGGCAGGCACAGGAGCCATGGCTGGGAGAGCGCAGTGCCAACGGCAGTAGAAGCATAGGTAGGCAGGGGGAGGGGAGGGGTTGGGGAAGGGGGGGAGAGAGAGAAGCCCCCTCCACTGTGTGCGAGCACATGAACAGTCCGGCCCGCCACAAGGTCTGCGGGACGATGTACCAGCCCTCTCCAAAAAGTTTGCTGACCCCTGCACCAACCTAACCTGAATGAGTTGGCAGAGTCACGTGGGAGTAGATTGTATCCAAGTTCCATCCATTTGGGGCTTCAAAAGTAATAACTAGCAGTTTGAATTGACTTCTCAAAGAGCAGAGCCCAGCAAAACGTGTCCAATTATGGACTCGTGGACTCTTGAAAAACAGGCTTTTGCATCAGGTGAGAAAATTCCAAACACTTTTCAAAGGTGAGTTCACAAAGAGTTTGTTACAGCAATCCAGACTTGATATAACTAAGGCATTTGTGAGCTCTGCTTGAACCACTTTCACCAGGAATAGACAGAGTTGGGTACACCAACCCAAGTTATGGAAAAGTGGGTACACTTTCATACCCAGATCCAGGAGCACTCCAAACTGTGAACCTGATTCTTCAAGGAGAATGAAACACTGCCCAAAAGAGCCTATATAAACCACTGGTTTCTTGTTTCTATTAACATATGGGGTTTTATTCAACTAACCTTTACTCAGAGTAGACCCACTGAAATTAATGGTCATGGCCAATTTAAGTCCATTGATTTCCTTGGGACTGCTCTGAAATAAAGTTAGCTTCCTAGGCCATGTCCATTCCTGACCTTGAGTCATTGGCTTCCCTGGCGAGTGGTGGAAATAGGCAGCCCAATGTCTACACTCTGCAGTTTTTGCTAGTTACATTAATTAATTTTAGATGCACATGTATGGTAAAAAAAATTAAAGGGGGGGGGGAATGTTGTAGGTTGCGCCTAGGAATAGGTCCCAGGTCTAAAAACTGAAAATGCAAGACTGTTTTTACCAATAGCACACTGCTGCATTAACAACACTGGATAGTATTCAACTAAGTCCTTCTCAGATCCATTGAAATTACTGAACCTCAGTTAGTCATCATGTCTGTTATCTTCAATGGATCTAGTAGGACTAGCATTGAATACCACCCACAGGATTTTACTCAGGCTTCCTTTATTTGAAGAAAAGTAACGTTTCCATAAAACTTTTCTCATTAAAAGTCTATTTCTCCATTTTATTCACTTTATCCAAACACACTAGTTTCGGTACAGGTCAAAATGTCCTCCTATTGGTTGCTGCCAAACAAATGTTGTTCATTTTCTGCCTAACTTCAAATAAATGGATGGAACAATTTTAGTAGCAATTCAGTCCCGCAACGAAATGCTACGTTGAATGTATTAATAGTGCATTTGTTTGTAAACCCACTTTTAACCATTCCAGCACTCTGGCATTGGTGGAGCTGCGGCTGGCAAGAAGAACAGAACCTGGAAGAACCTGAAACAAATCCTTGCATCGGAAAGGGCATTGCCATGGCAACTCAATGATCCAAGCTGTAAGCTGCTTAGATGCTTTCCATGTATTTATAAATAACAGCTTTCTTGAAAATACACCTAAATTGTTTTCTCTGCAGGAGATAGATTGTGACCAAGTTTACCTGTGCAATTAAAGATCAGGTGGGCATTTTTCACCATAGAAAGAAAAGGCACATGAATGAAATGACATGGGACTGGGGTATAAATTATCTGCAAAGGATGAGAAATGTGAATGGAAATGGCACTGGTTCACTTGGGACTGTCCACTGCTTGCTTTCTCTGTGTGTGTTACAGTGCCATCCTGTGCATGTCTGCTCAGAAGTAAGTCCTGCTGAGTTCCTGTGTGAATTCAGTCTGCATATAACACAACTGGCACCTTTAAAAAAAAAAATCAGTCTTTCATAGTTGTCAATAGATCCATTCTCCACTAGCTGTAATAGCAAAATACTAAGGACAGATAACAAGATAACATCACTGTCATGGGTATCTAGTTAACTTCCACAGGCAACTGGCTGGCTGCTGTAGGAAGCAGAATACGGAAATTGTGTAATCTTGATCTAATTTAAGAATGCAGATTCTCAAGAAATTAAGTTTTGCAAACCATACACCTTGAGTTTTCAGCCTAACAACTTTGTGTGAAGAGATTCTTTGAATTAACAATGAGGCGGTGTGCACATTTCAGTTGCAGTATTTTGGCAAGCCTCTAGTGTTCTGGTGCCCATACTTGTCAGCAGTACCTTGATAGTGCAAACATTTAAAAAATCAATGTAGGGCACTGACTTTCAGGCTTTTTGCCATCATGGAACTCTTTCCACAATTATTTTTCCACCAAGGAACTCTGAGGAATCACAGAATATTCTGGTTTGTGTTCTAGGCTGCACACTCAGTTCATAGGAGACCTGCCTGGGGATTATTGAGCCTATGGAATCTCAGAAGCACATTCTCATATTCCCTAGAGGCTGTGCATTTCATGGTGTGGCTGGTATTCTCAGAAAACTACATTTTACAAGACCGATGATGGCAGACAATCTTCAAGAAATCCCTGATAAGCAGTCAGTGACCCCCAGACTTCCTAGAAACACCACCGGACTAGAGTGGAAACAGCCAAGCAAACGCTAAGATTTCTTGCAAGACTGCCGAATTAACTTGGTGTGACCTAAAGCATATAGACATATGAAAAGAAAAGAAAGAAAATGTGTATTTCTCAAAGGAGAGCCGTTGCTGTATTGTAGACTACTGCATTGTAGTCTTAGATGTAGAGGGTTCCTTCCAGGTTCAGTCTTTGGCACCTTCCAGTAGAGATAGGAAATATTTCCTGGCTGAAACCCCAGAGAAGTGCTGTAAGTGTGGACGGTTTTGAACTGGATTTGGTATAAATCACCTTCCCTTGATCTATGTTCAGAACATGGGCTAAGAAATGTGCTAAGAAAATGCAATCAAAAAGGACTGTACAGTGGTACCCCGCAAGACGAATGCCTCGGAAGACGAAAAACTCGCTAGACGAAAGGGTTTTTCGTTTTCTGAGGTGCTTCACAAGACGGATTTTCCTAAGGGCTTGCTTCTCTAGACGAAACGGCCCTGCCTCTCGTGTCATGGCGACGCGCACTGCACGCACGCACGCTCACTTCCCCGCTCCTCCGGCTCCCTCCCACCTCCCACCTTCCGGCTGCCGACTCCTCTGGCTCCCTCCCACATTCCGGCTGCTGGCCGACCTTCCGGCTGCCTCGCGCCGCTGCCCACCGCCCTCGCGCGCTCCTCTGAGAGAGCCGTTGCCGCCAGCAGCCAGCGCTGCAGCCGGAGTCGCGCTCCTGAGCCCCGCCGCCCTCCAGCAGCCGCGTCGCGCGGTGGCCACAATGTGTGGGTGAGTCCGAGGTACCGGCTGCGGCAGCTGCCCTGCTTCTCCCCGCCCCTCCCCGCCGTTGTTAGTGTTTAAATGCAGTGGTGCTTCGCAAGATGAAAAAACTCGCTCAACGAAAAAACTCGCGGAACGAATTAATTTTGTCTTGCGAGGCACCACTGTAGCTGGAAACCAAGCAGTGCTGATACAACTTTGGTCAGGAGGTTATTTGGGCTAACGTCTTACTTTGGATATAATACTAAGCCTCTGCATCACTATATTTATTTTATCTACAAATGTATAGCACCCTATTCTTTGTCAGACACACTCAGACATAGCTGGAGTGGATGTTTTGGCTGCAGAGTAACTCATAACATGATGATGGTCCCAACTCATGCGGTGAGTTACTCTGATGATGTGGCAGTGGAGGGGATTAGCCCTGTAGGAGTGGCCACTTGTCCGTGGGGACAGTAACATCTCCACTAACTCCCAGTGTAAAAGGTAGCCCCTTTAATATTTTTTGCAGCCACTTAATTAGGATTAAAGGAAAGTGGCAGTAGAAGGCTGACACTTTATTAGACTTTAATTCTTTGTGCAGAAATAAATGTGCCACTAAGTGTTTTTCAGCATGCTGGCCTTAGCCTGGTGTGTTCCTAGTGCCGTGTAGCTGGCAACCTGCTGATGATGCTATTTCTACTGCATTCTCTGGTTTCAGAAATAAATTTGCATATATCAGAGAGGTGGTTAGAAAGCAAACAGTTGAAGGATGTAAAAACATCTGCTCGAGAGTATTTTTCAGAAGATATTCATGCCATACATAATGATTAAAAGAAGCTGATCTGCTAACTTGGAAATGCTTCAGCCATGAAATCTGTACTAAAGTCATCTGAGAGGAAGCGAGCTACAAAGACACAAAATAGCTTTGTGGTGAATATATGCTGAAATTAAGGATATTTTAAAGCACTTTGCCTGTAGAAATGTTTGCTTGTGGCAGTGTTTGCTATTACTCCCCAAGCAGCTCCAGTGACTAGGAATTTCCAACTCCTCATTTAAGCATTCACACAATTTTCTAGGTCATTGACCAGGCTTAAAGTGGTACACGCTTAAAGATTTATCTGATTTAAAAGATTAGTGTATGCTCTCTCCACGCACCCTGGATTATATTAGTCTTGAACAATGTTTGTGGTCTTATAATATGAGAGGCATATGCCAAAGGCTGTGTTTTTCATATATAATGCTGATGAACATGCAAGCTACAGGGTGTTCAAAAAGTAACTATACACCTATGGAAAATGTAATATAGTAGGTGTATGGTTACTTTTCGAACACGCTGTATTTGCAATATATAACAGCAATTTCTCCCAGCCAGTTGCCTACATTTAGGTTCCACTTTCCGATCTGGAGACTAAACTGTTCCTCTGATCTAGCAACAGAGATCTGCACCAATAGTTGGTACAAAGGCACATACATTTCCCTTCTATGTCGAATGTCCTATTGACCCTATTGGATGCATCTTGCAATGTGACTAGAGATGCATATCAACATCTGAGGTCACAGGTCATTGTGCATAACTAATTGCCCACATGGGTGATTTTTGGACTACAACTCCCATCATCCCTCGCTAGCAAGACCAGTGGTCAAGGATGATGGGAATTGTAGTCCAAAAACAGCTGGAGGCCCAAGGTTGGGGAACACTGGTCTAAACCACTGAGCCTCTTGGGCTTGCCGATCAGAAGGTTGGCGGTTCAAATCCCCGCGATGGGTTGAGCTCCTGTTGCTCGGTCCCTGCTCCTGCCAACCTAGCAGTTCAAAAGCATGGCAGTGCAAGTAGATAAATAGGGACCGCTCGGGCAGGAAGGTAAACGGTGTTTCCGTGCGCTGCTCGGGTTTTGCCAGAAGCGGCTTAGTCATGCTGGTCACATGACCCCGAAAAACTGTCTGCAGACAAATGCCGGCTCCCTCGGCCAATAAAGCAAGATGAGCGCCGCAACCCCAGAGTCATTCGCAACTGGACTTAACTGTCCGGGGTCCTTTACCTTTACCTTTTTACTGCTGAATTGGGATCTTTGTTTTTATCTTTCTCTCTTGCTATTTATAATTAGCATTTTGTATTAGTCATTTAGCACCATAAATGTGCATACGATTTATTTATTTATTTTTAAAGTAACAACAAAAAAGACAGATTCCTGCTTCACAGGAGCTTACAATCTAAAATTGGATGCAGGGGATGCAATGGTAAAAAGAAGGGTAAATAGTGAAAATATGTTCGGTTCAGTGACACACACTACACACTTAGGTAGATGAGAAGTAAGGGAATAAGCCAAAGTCTTAATGGAAAAGGTAGGGTTTATGGAGGTTTGAAGGAAGAAAAATAGGTGACTTAATGTAATTGGGAGTTTCAGGTGCAAGGGAGAGATTGAGTGATCAGTCCTACATGTTTCTACTCAGAAGTCTCATAGAATTGTGTGAGGCTTATTTCCAGGTTAACGGGTATAAGATTGCATCCTAAGAACTTTGGATGACTGGGGATGGAGCTGGAGAGCAAAGGTCTGTGTGGGTCGAGAGATAAGGCAACACCATGAATATTTGAAGCTACAAATAAGTATGTGCTAGATCTGGGAGTGGACAAGAAAGTTTGTGTGGGGATTTTAAAAGAGGCACCATGTAGTCTGTGACGCCACATCTTGAGCAAAATGGGTGAAAGCACTATTTAAGACAATAATCTGAGTAATGTCAGCATTTAATTTGGTTTAGTACTTGCTAGTGGTGTGCTTCACATTGTTCCGCTAGGCAATGCAGCCTGACTCTTCCATGCTTAAAAAAAGGTAAAGGACCCCAACAGTTAAGTCCAGTTGCAAACTGTAGCGCTCATCTCGCTTTACTGACCGAGGGAGCTGGCAGTTTGTGCATAGACAGTTTTTCCAGGTCATGTGGCCAGCATGACTAAGCCGCTTCTGGCGAACCAGAGCAGTGCACGGAAATGCCATTTACCTTCCCTCAGGAGCGGTACCTATTTATCTACTTACACTTTTTGCTGTGCTTTCGAACTGCTAGGTTGGCAGGAGCTGGGACCGAGCAACTCCATCACGGGGGTTTGAACCGCCGACCAGTCGGCCAGTAAGGATTGATGCTTTCTGCAAATGCAGTCAAGCTGACAAAGCTAGTGTGCTCTGCATGTGAACAATGCCCTGCCATCACTGCCACTAGCCTCTCTCTCGATTAAGGGTGTGGATTCTCAGGGACTGGAAACAGGACTCCAGTCAAGTGGATGGAATGATTCTAGTCAGGCCTCAGGCCCAACAATTTGTAAATTAAGAACTGCTTTCCGAAAAGAGGTTAAACAAGGAATTGAATGCTTCTTTCTCTCTTTCTGGCACACCTCCAGATTTCAGCATAGATGCTCCTCCTTCCTTTAAACCAGCCAAGAAATACTCTGATATTTCAGGACTTCCTGTAAGTATTTTTCTTTTCATATTTCTTTGATTGGCTTTGGTCTTAAAGGTAAAGGTACCCCTGCCCGTACGGGCCAGTCTTGACAGACTCTAGGGTTGTGCGCCCATCTCACTCAAAGAGGCCGGGGGCCAGCGCTGTCCGAAGACACTTCCGGGTCACGTGGCCAGCGTGACATCGCTGCTCTGGCGAGCCAGAGCCGCACACGGAAACGCCGTTTACCTTCCCGCTAGTAAGCGGTCCCTATTTATCTACTTGCACCCAGGGGTGCTTTCGAACTGCTAGGTTGGCAGGCGCTGGGACCGAGCAACGGGAGCGCACCCCGCCGCAGGGATTCGAACCGCCGACCTTTCGATCGGCAAGCACTAGGCACTGAGGCTTTAACCCACAGCGCCACCCGCGTCCCATGGCTTTGGTCTTACTCTGTACTTATTCAAACTCCTGCACAGAGGGATGGTCCTAAATAGCAGTAACAAGTTCTCCCTGTTCTGGGGAACCCTGTAGTACTTTTGGACACTTATCCTCAATTGGGAGAATTGTAAAGGCAGACAAACCTCTCGGAAAAACCAACCTGACACTACAAATCTTCTTCATTGTATAACCAAAGGACAGCATTGGTTGGGCTGTATGGCACACACTGTCAGTTCACCCAGAACAATGGTGAGGTCCAGCCAGTCTAGCTAGTATTTTTAGGAACTGATGATTTACCCTAAAACATGCCCCAGTGCTCTCTGCAACACACTTGCATTCTCTGCAGGTGGAAAGTTTAAAGAAAAAACTACTCTGCTGTACAATAAAACACATTTTAAACAATTTGCCTCAAGACAGTAGGGCCTATGATCTTTTATTTAACTCCTATTTCGTACCTTTCAGAGTAAAACCCTTCCCAAGGTGGCTTACAGAAGATAATCAGTTTCATATAAATGCGGGATAATTTAGTTTCATATTTATTTATTTTTAGCATTTAAATCCTGCCCTTTATGCTTTCATGATGGCTTACAAAAATCAGTTCTAAGACAGTCCCTTCCCTTAGGCTCACAATCTAAAAAGATATGATGAAGAGACAGGACTCAGGGGCGTCTTGCCCATAGAGGCAGGTGGCGCGGGGCACCAGGGTGTCAAGTTCTGGAGGGCACCAGGGAAGAGGCGGAGGCTGGGCGCAGCGCCTCCCGGCACCAGCTCGCCACCCTTGCCCACCTCGCTGAAGCAGCGCCGCGCCCAGAGCTTCTGCCTCTTCCCCGCCGGAAGAGCTGCCCTCCAGCTGCTGCCTACCTCCTCCAGCCTTGCAGAGCTGCCAGCAGCACCGTAAAAAGGTTGTCAGCTCTGGGAAACGGTGTGTGTGTGCCGGAGGGATCTTTGCACCACGGCGCTCAATATACTTAAGACGGCCCTGAAAGGACCGCATAGCAGGAGAAAAAAGGAAGCTCAAGCAAAATTTCTTAGCGTTGCAGCCAATGTCAGTGGCGATCCTGGCAGTCTTGTCCTTGGTAAAGATCAATCCCTCCCTTAACACCCCTCCTCCCAATTCATATCTAGGGGCAGAGCTGGTGACCACAGGTGCCAGGTTCTGCCCACCTTTGATGTCACGCAACGGGAAGGGGCCTCTGGTAGCCTTTTGAGACCTGCCTTTGTAGGTTCAAGGGACGCAGGTGGCGCTGTGGGTTAAAGCCTCAGTGCCTAGGGCTTGCCGCTCGAAAGGTCGGCGGTTCGAATCCCCGCGGCGGGGTGCGCTCCCGCTGTTCGGTCCCAGCGCCTGCCAACCTAGCAGTTCGAAAGCACTCTCGGGTGCAAGTAGATAAATAGGGATCGCTTACTAGCGGGAAGGTAAACGGCGTTTCCGTGTGCGGCTCTGGCTCGCCAGAGCAGCGATGTCACGCTGGCCACGTGACCCGGAAGTGTCTTCGGACAGCGCTGGCCCTTGGCCTCTTTGAGTGAGATGGGCGCACAACCCTAGAGTCTGTCAAGACTGGCCCGTACGGGCAGGGGTACCTTTACCTTTACCTTTGTAGGTTCAGGCCAAAATTCCTACATAGGAGAACAGCTCAGCCCCTCCCCTGAATGGGATGAGTCCTGTTTCACTAAGGAAACTGTCACAGGTGTAAACACACCTTATGCCTTTTTTTCTGGCTGTTTGGAAACTGGAAAATTCAAACGGACAGTTGCCAGAAACGAACCAATTTGAGTTACTTTCATGGAGTGCTTTCTAAGGGTTAAAAAGGGAAAGGACCCTTGACAGTTAAGTCCAGTTGCCAATGACTCTATGTTGCGGCGCTCATCTCACTTTATTGGCTGAGGGAGCCGACGTTTGTCCGCAGACAGTTTTGCCAGGTCATGTGGCCAGCATGGCTAAGCCGCTTCTGCCGAAACCAGAGCAGCACACGGAAATGCCGTTTACCTTCCTGCCGGAGCGGTACCTATTAATCTACTTGCACTGCGTGCTTTAGAACTGCTGGGTTGGCAGGAGCAGGGACCGAGCAACAGGAGCTTACCCCGTCGCGGGGATTCAAACCGCTGACCTTCTGATCGGCAAGCCCTAGGCTCTGTGGTTTAGACCACAGTGCCACCCGGGTGCTAATTATGTGCACTTAGTAAAACGCAGTTCCCTAGGACTCTTTAATTGTACATTTTTAGACATAGTGTGTAAGTCGTTCTCTAAGAGATTCAGTTTTCCAGTTCTTTTTGGGGGGAAAGCTTAGGAAACGAGTTTTCAGACACATACATAATTGTTTCGTAGCTATATGCTGTTGTGTACTTTATGGAAAATTGAGAGGACACACCCATACCTCAAGGAGCTTCAGAGCTAAAAGCAGACAGAAAAACAACAGAAGAAAAGTAAGAAAACAGAGTTATGGATAAATGAGGAAAAAATATGTGACTATTTCCATAGGTAAGCTCCATCTTGAAGCTTTTTGGGGTATAAGGCAGGATAGACTTGTTTTTAGTAAATGCAATAAAATAAAGGTATCAAGAAATCCCTTTATTTTATTACATTTACTAAAAAATGTCTATCTGTAATTCAAGCCTGTGGGGTAGGCAGACTTCTGGTTTACCTTCAGAAAGCTCTGTCTGTCATTTTGCCTCTAAGTCTAGGAGTTCTGAATGTGTGCCACATGAAGTAACACAGAGATTACCAAAGACACCCTACAGCAAAAGGAATGTTTGCTTTTTGTTCCATTTTGGCTCTCTTTAATTTTCTAGGGAGTTTTTCCTTTTACCTTCTAAGCCTACCTTGTAGCACTGCCTATATTGTTGTGGGTGGAAGAATCCTCTTGCCTCCAATAAGAGCTCTCAGCATCACCTGTTTCATTTAGATAACTGGATTTGTTGTTGTTGTTGTTTTAAAAAAACAGCTAGAGATCTTCAAAGGAAGCCCTAAATTTGACTTTGCAATTACTTCCTAATGTAAGGTGCAAAAGGGATAATGTAAAAATCTAGGATGCTCCTTGTCTTCACAGTGGCATCCTCACTTGTCCTGGTTGAAGCTGGGGTTGCATACTTCTGTAAAGAGTCTTGATCATTAAAAGGGAGAAAACACTGAACATTTTCATCCAGACGCTGTTTGTAATTTTTAAAATGGCATTAGGAAACGGTTGGGGCCTGCAGAGGAGGGGATCTTGCACCGCCACATGATCTGCATGTGGGGATCTCTGGTTTGGTCCCTTCAGGAGCAGAACTGGGAAAGACTCTAGCCTGAGAAGTTGGCAGAGAAGACAGGGCTGGGCTAGAGGGACCAGTGGCCCATCTGACCAGGGCCGTCTTAAGCATATGTCAACCTTTTTTGAGGGAGGGAACACCAGCAATAGTGGAGGAAGCCTCTTGGGACAGGACAGCGCTGCCGGTGACGCGCCCAGCTTTGCGGGGCTGGAGGAAGTGGGCAGCAGCTGAAGGGCGGCTCCTCCAGCGGGGAAGAGGCAGGGGCTGGACGCGGCATCTTCCGGCTTAGCTGGCCGCTTCGTGCCACAGTGGCTACGGCACTCAGAGGCTCCGGGTGCGGCACTGCTTCGGCACGGCATGGTGGAGGCGGGCGAGGGCGGCAAGCAGGCCAGGGAAGCCAGCCTCATGGAGATACACAGCGCCTGATGATCAAAGACGGCTAGCAGGAGGGGTGGCTGCTATCCCTTATTGATGATGTCCCTTCAATTTCCTGGGTTTCAAAGGAAGCAGCTCCTCTCCCTTCCTCCCAGCCAGCCAGGGAGGAGGGAGGCTCCAACTGTGTTGCTTGGCTGCGTTGCTCACCCAATAAGGAGTCTAAGAACGACTGGGGGGTGGCGCTTGCATGCCTTGTGCTGATCAAATTGGCCGCGTTGCCTGGGGACTTGCCTTTGCTCAGCGCTTCCCAGCGGAGAGGTGACGCTGGTTTCCCTTGCTGCATCCCCTTTGCCGGGTTACTGCGCGCAGGAGGGGTGGCGCGCATGCCTGCGCCTCAACCTGCTAGGCAAGCGAGCATGCTGAGCGACCGGACCTGTACCAAGTGAGCATGGGTGCGTGCGCTCCTCCCGCTGAGTATTGCCTCGGTTTTTAGCCTTCTGGCGCCCCGCAGAATTCAGCGCCTACAGGCTAAAAGGGGGAAAACCGAGGCAACGCTCGGCGGGAGCAGCCCTCACTCACTCAGCGCACTCGTTCGGTGTTCCACGGACTCTCAGCTGGCGCCCTCCAGAACTTGGCGCCCCGCACCACTAGCATCTATGGGTAAGATGGCCCTGCATCTGACACAGTTTAAGGCAGCTTCGTTTGCAGCCTGTCCAGCTGTTTCTTTTGCTCCTTGCATAAAGGTGCCCATCAGCTCTGCTACTTTCCAGAACTTCACTGCACAGGATGTTGAGTAGCCCTTCTGCCAGAGGCGTGTAGAGGAGCTGATGGGAGCCCCCATGTATAATGTTCAAGGGCTACACTAGAAAAGCAACGTCCATTGCAATGGGCCCACCCCTGAGGTTGGGCCGGGCTCAGTGGGCTTCCTAAATCGAAAGGGGTGGATCATGCAAAGTATTAGCTTTTGCCTCAGCATGTCATCATTTTTTAATATTGTCATTCTGCAGCCATCATATTAAAACAAGAGTTTCATTTAGGGGCTGCATTTGCACTTTTTAGATTTCTCTTGAAATTTAAAAGATGAGCCCCTGGTCATATTAATGCAACAGAAATTTCATTCAGCGCTGGAGGTGGGGAGAATTAAGTGCTCAAACATCTGCCTCCTTTTGAAGACAAGCCAGCCCTGTTGCTATAGCAACAAAGATAATTATATATAGCTCAGCTCTGTCTGTGGTCTTCACCCTAAGCTTACAGAAGTGTAAGACTTTTTCTCATCAAAGTACAGTGTTACTTTATCTAACTTATTGTATAATTTGGGAGTGAAATTTAGATATTCCAATGTAATTTATATAACCCCATTGCAGTTATTGCTGGTATGCAGCAATGTCTCAGTGTCTTATTTCCTAAGATGAAGAATATGAATTGAAGATAAGTTAAGGCCACACAGTTTTCGCATTGCTGTAGTAAATATATCTAGACAGATAGTTTTAAATAGAAAATATTGCTGCTGGAATATCTCTCTGGGCATCCATCAGTGTCTAAATGTTTCTCCAGGAAGAATCAGGAACTCCACCAGGCATAACACTCAAATCACAAAGTTATATTGTGGGTTGATTTGCCTCCTCTAACACCACTGATGGAAAACTCGACACAAGACTATAATAGCCACTGAGAGACCATCTTCCCCCATGAATTTGTCCAGTCCCCTTTAAAAACTGCCTAAATTCCATTGTTAATTATATACTATCTGAGGAGGTACTTGTTTTGTCTATCTGGAGCCTACAGCCATAGAATCATAGAGTTGGAAGAGACCACAAGGGCCATCGAGTCCAACCCCCTGCCAAGCAGGAAACACCATCAGAGCACTCCTGACATATGGTTGTCAAGCCTCTGCTTAAAGACCTCCAAAGAAGGAGACTCCACCACACTCCTTGGCAGCAAATTCCACTGTCGAACAGCTCTTACTGTCAGGAAGTTCTTCCGAATGTTTAGGTGGAATCTTCTTTCTTGTAGTTTGGATCCACTGCTCTGTGTCCGCTTCTCTGGAGCAGCAGAAAACAACCTTTCTCCCTCCTCTATGTGACATCCTTTTATATATTTGAACATGGCTATCATATCACCCCTTAACCTCCTCTTCTCCAGGCTAAACATGCCCAGCTCCCTTAGCCGTTCCTCATAAGGCATCGTTTCCAGGCCTTTGACCATTTTGGTTGCCCTCCTCTGGACACGTTCCAGTTTGTCAGTGTCCTTCTTGAACTGTGGTGCCCAGAACTGGACACAGTACTCCAGGTGAGGTCTGACCAGAGCAGAATACAGTGGCACTATTACTTCCCTTGATCAGCCAATCAATTTCACTGAATTTTATAGCCCACACCTAAGCTTCAAGTCTTGTGTCAGGTTTTCAGGCTGCTAAATGGAACCTCCATACTCAGAAGAAATAGACCTTCTGAATACCAGTTCTTGTTGCGCAAACAATCTTTATTTTATTTTCTTACATTTATAACCCTACCTTTCTTCCGTCATGGAACCCAAGGCAGCCTACATGTGGCTCTCCAGTGCTTACGCACCCAGGGTAGTTTGCTGGCACTCGCTGAATGTTGCTGTTAGACCAAGGGTCAGCAACCTTTTTCAGCCGTGGGCCGATCCACCGTCCCTCAGACCTTGTGGGGGGCCGGACTATATATTTTTTTGGGGGGGGGGGTGAACGAATTCCTATGCCCCACAAATAACCCAGAGATGCATTTTAAAGAAAAGGACACATTCAACTCATGTAAAAACATGCTGATTCCCGGACCCTCTGCGGGCTGGATTGAGAAGGCAATAGGGCCGCATCTGGCCCCCGGGCCTTAGGTTGCCTACCCCTGTGTTAGACAATCCCAGGAAGTATGTTTATTCAGAAATCTAGCTCTGCAGGTTAGCTGTGAGAAAGGAATGCTGATGAGGATTCAGAAAGTACCGTATTTTTCGCTCTATAAGACGCACCAGACCACAAGACGCACCTAGTTTTTGGAGGAGGAAAACAAGAAAAAAAATATTCTGAATCTCAGAAGCCAGAACAGCAAGAGGGATCGCTGTGCAGCGAAAGCAGCGATCCCTCTTGCTGTTCTGGCTTCTGGGATAGCTGCGCAGCCTGCATTCGTTCCATAAGACGCACACACATTTCCCCTTACTTTTTAGGAGGGAAAAAGTGAGTCTTATAGAGCAAAAAATACGGTAAGCTTGTAGGCGTACATTGTCAGACCTAGTTCTTCTAACTGCCCATCCATTTGTTGGTGTAACCTGCCTTACATAATACAATTAAATATCTTGCCTGTTTATATGTTATTTATTGACATGGTTCTCTAAAGTTCTCTTTCAGAGGAGATCACAGAAATGCAGTTATTTGGGTTCACTGTTAACAGCGTTTGCTTCTTTAGCTTTTGGTGGAAATTAACATTTCACAACTAAACCACATAAAGAACTATTTAACTGCTAGGAATCTGTATGAGCAACACCATGGTGACCAGTCATTTCCTTTTGCTCTTTACATCGTGTTTTGTGATCTTGAAATAATTATGATTTCAAAAGCTGTGCTAAAGTTGCAAAAATACATTCAAGAATATCGCCATCATTTTATTAATGAGACAATATGCCTTTTTCACGGGACGCGGGTGGTGCTGTGGGTTAAAGCCTCAGCGCCTAGGGCTTGCCGATCGAAAGGTCGGCGGTTTGAATCCCCGTGGCAGGGTGCGCTCCCGCTGTTCGGTCCCAGCTCCTGCCCACCTAGCAGTTCGAAAGCACCCCTGGGTGCAAGTAGATAAATAGGGACTGCTTACTAGCAGGAAGGTAAACGGCATTTCCGTGTGCGGCTCTGGCTCGCCAGAGCAGCGACGTCACGCTGGCCACGTGACCCGGAAGTGTCTTCGGACAGCGC
Source organism: Podarcis tiliguerta (assembly GCF_965153285.1). Classification (NCBI taxonomy): domain Eukaryota; kingdom Metazoa; phylum Chordata; class Lepidosauria; order Squamata; family Lacertidae; genus Podarcis; species Podarcis tiliguerta. The sequence goes on along the minus strand of NC_139546.1, from coordinate 4,517,215 downwards.
TGGCCCTTGGCCTCTTTGAGTGAGATGGGCGCACAACCCTAGAGTCTGTCAAGACTGGCCCGTACGGGCAGGGGTACCTTTACCTTTACCTTTACCTTTAGCATATTTTCACCTATTTTAAAAATGTGTGTGTTTTCACAATTTTCAGCTCAGATGTTTGTGTGTGTTCTTCTTTTAGGCAAACTACACCGACCCACAGAGCAAACTGAGATTTAGTACCATTGAGGAGTTTGCCTACATTCGGATGCTTCCGTCTGATGTTGTCATGGGTTACCTCACTCTAAGGAAAGCATCAACTGTGGTTCCCTGAGAAGAGGAAACAAAAGCCAAAGCCTTGGAAATCACTGTGCATTTGTGTGTATATAATAGGTCAAAGTTCTTAGAAATAAAATATGAATTATATTGATTTAACCTTGATGCTTATATTTCCTTTGTAAACAATTTGAGCAATGTATCATTGTATTGGAGCCACACTTACAATCCTCCACATTTTATACATTCAATACTTTTCTTCCAGGGTTTTTTTTATTATTTCTGGATGTTAGTTTTGGCTTCTTACATTTTTCTCTTGTAACGTCTTGACGTGACCTATATTTTTCATGAGATATGCTGCGGTCTTCCATCTCTGAAGGCACTGGCCAATAGGAAAACTACCTAAAGAAGTACTATGTACATACAGTTGGTTGGGGGATGTTAAGGCAGCAATCTTACATGCAGTTACTTAGGAGTAAGCTGCATTGAACTTAATGGGGCTTACTTCTCAGTAGATGTGTATAGAATTGCGACGTCTTTCTGCTAGTAAGCTGGTAAACGAAAGCAGATGTATAATTATGTTCTGCCAGCCTTGCTTGTGGTTGGAAAATTATACGGTTCCATACGAAGAGGGTACGTTAGCAATTTCTTTCACTTTTCCCCCCACATCAGAAAGAGTACTGCAGTACTCAAACGAAAAGTTACTTCCTTTCTTTGCTTTTGGACCAGCCCTTTTTAACACTTCAAATCTCTTGGAGAGTTAGCAACAACTTTGCATAAATCTGATTTAAAGGAGCAGGCCCTTATTAGGGAGTTAACTTCCACTTTCTTTTACTTTTATTTGCTTTTATAAAAGCGCAAAATCAACCACAGAACAAAATCATCACAGAAAAGAGGTATGAAATATCAAAGCAGAGACACGGGGGGGGGGGGGGGGCAGAGGCATCCGTATTCCATTCCAGGCTTTTGATATAATGCAAATTATGACATGCCTATGAAAATAGAAACTTCACTTTCGAGTCAGAGGCTTTACAGGAGTTATGAGAGGATAGTGACATTTAAGAATCACACAGACAAAAACGCACCCAGAGAAGATCTGCTTAAATAAAACTGCCATAAACTTACATTTTTCCTGGACACTGAATACCAGCAAACGATAGAAGTTCAACAGCTCTTTCAGAAAATATGCAAGCTTGTGCAGTGCGACAGATTTCTAGAGGAAGAGAACTCCATAACTTTGGGTAAAAAGGTAAAGGTACCCCTGACCGTTAGGTCCAGTCGCGGACGACTCTGGGGTTGCGGTGCTCATCTCGCTCTATAGGCCGAGGGAGCCAGCGTTTGTCCCCAGACAGCTTCCAGGTAGTTAACCACAAACGCCTCTCTTTGGGCCCTTGCTGTTTGAATTCTGTGCCTCAGCAGTACATTCAGGAACGTCTTTTCAGTTTCTAATGATTGTGTAGTACAAAGGAAAGAAAACAAACTCTTGAGTTATGCTGGGCTTAGGCTGGTGTGGGCTTTATTGGTTAAAAAACAACACCGTGGATTGCACCTGTAAAACACTAGGGGATAATACAGATGCTGATACCTTCCTGAGCAGAGGTGGTAGAAGAACAGAAGCAGAATTCAATATTTTCTAAGAGCAACTAATGCAATGCATAAGGGAGGATGGATTCAGAATGAGCACTCGGATCAAGCAAATCTGGCATTCACGATGTGCACCTGTTGAGTAATGATTCATCTTTTATTTACACACATTTTTCTATAATATAGCTAATAATAATAATAATAACAGTAAGCACTTTTAATTATTCTGTCCACATTATCCTTTAAATGTGCCAGCTTTGGGCAGCTGGCACACTCTATGGGAGGATGGTCAGGGGCGCATTCTCAACTGTCTCTCAGATGTTTGGCTCTATGTGGACAGATAGCTAAGGGAGAAACTCATGCAGCGCCTGTGACCGGAAAGAGCCACTCAGAAATCCAGCGCAGGGCCAGTCACGCAGTCAGGCTTGCCATGCCCCTCCTCACCATCTGGTTTCCCCTCCAAGTTCTGAGTCACATTCTTCTTTTTTTCCCAAACGGAGGGCTCCAGGAAGTAGGTTGTTTGGCTTGGAATTAGTCAGAAACAGGTGGCTCCACCTATTGGGAGTTAGTCTAGAGTCTACAACAAGCAGCCCTTTGTTTTGAACAGCTCTCCTGGACACAGAGGAAAGAGTAGCGGCAAGGCCACTACTGGCGTTCAGCAGCCTTCGAGGCGTTTTGATTAGCCAGAACAAATGGTGCTTTTCTGAAAACCCACACCTTGGTAAACCTACACAATCTGAAACAGGTGTTATCCATGGGGCCTGATCATAGAATCATAGAATCATAGAGTTGGAAGAGAGCACAAGGGCCATCGAGTCCAACCCCCTGCCAAGCAGGAAACACCATCAGAGCACTCCTGACATATGGTTGTCAAGCCTCTGCTTAAAGACCTCCAAAGAAGGAGACTCCACCACACTCCTTGGCAGCAAATTCCACTGTCGAACGGCTCTTACTGTCAGGAAGTTCTTCCTAATGTTTAGGTGGAATCTTCTTTCTTGTAGTTTGGATCCATTGCTCCGTGTCCGCTTCTCTGGAGCAACAGAAAACAACCTTTCTCCCTCCTCTATGTGACATCCTGATGGTGGTGTAGCCTACTGGGAGCAGACCAGTTCAGCACTCACAGCCAGGCAGAGGCAAACTCGGCCCTCCAGATGTTTTGGGACTACAACTCCCATCATCCCTGACCACTGGTCCTGTTAGCTAGGGATGATGGGAGTTGTAGTCCCAAAACATCTGGAGAGCCGAGTTTGCCTATGCCTGCATTATAATCTCCCAAGTAATTCTGATAGAGTGGAGGGAGGGAGGTCCTCTCCTCTCTCCAGGTGCCTGCAGGCCAGGTACCATGACTACTAGGAAGTGTAGTCTTCCAGGTGCTGCAGAAATGCTTGCTGCTGGGAAGTTACATCTCCCAGGGCTCCTGGCATCCAGCCATAGCAGTGTATCAGGTATCAGGTGGGAGTTTGGGGACACCTTCCTGCTTCCTTCTGGTTCATCACCGCTGAAACAACAACCAGTGGCGTAGCATGGGTTGTCAGCACCCGGGGCAAGGCAAGTAATTTGCGCTCCCTAACCCGGGGCAAGGCAAGTAATTTGCGCCCCCCCCCCCCGCTGCACTGTCCCTCCCCCAGATAGTCCCTCGCTCTCTCTCCCGCACCGCACCGCATGCCTGGCACCCTCCCCTCCACAGTGGGCGGCGACCCGGTGGCTCGGATCGGATTCGCACAGCCAGCACTGCAGTGAGAGAGAGTGAGTGAGCCAGGTAGGGGCAGAGAGCTGCGAGTGCGAGCGCCCCCCCCCCCGATGTTGTGCCCGGTGCGGCCGGCCCCCCCGCACTCCCCACGCTACGCCACTGACAACAACAAAAAAGGGGGGGTGGACGAAGGAGCACAGATATGGGCATGTGGGTGGATGGGGGGGCAGGCAAGAAGAAGGACTTCTTCTCCAGCTTGGATTAATATCTAGGATGCAGAAGAACATAGGGGGTCCTGAAGATCACCTCATATTAAAAATGAACACTGTAAAGCTGACAAATTTTGTATCTCCAAGCCAGGGGTGGAGTGGAATGTGCATTTCGCTGACATGATGCCATTTTATCCTTTTAAGGTAAGTTAGGTTTAGAGATGACTCGGCTGAAAAGGAGTATGCCTCTTTTGGGAGACTGCTGCGCAACATAGGAGCCACCACTGATATAGTCAACAACAATTTATTTATTACGGCCATAGGCCCATACAAGAAAAAACATAAATAACAACTTGTGCACGTGGGGAAAAAAGAAAGAAAAAAAAAAAAATAGGGAAGGGAACAAAAAAAGAAAAAAACAGCCGCTAAAACACCGCTATAACAATAAAATACTATAAGATAGAATGGCATCCTACGCCTTAATTAGCTTGTAGTGCTCCTTGGCGTCGCTTTTGGGTAAGGACCGCGACCAGGAACCTAGCCACTTTCAGGGTCGTATGGGTATCCTTATCCTGCAAGATTTGGGCAAGGTGGAATGTTGGAGGGGTACCCGCTAGTTTCTGTATGATTGATCCCAGCAGATTTGCTCGTAACACATTGAACAAGGGGCAAGAAAACATAATGTGCTGGAGCGACTCTGGCGTCACCTTATCACATTCGCACATGGCGGGGACTTGGCCCTTTGAGAATCTATGTCTCAGGACATTGGAGGGAAAAACGTTAAACCTCGCTTTGGTGAAGGCCAGTCTATGGGCAACAGTCGAAAGGGAGGAGAGGTATGATGGGACGCAGTAAGTTAAAGTGATACCAATGCTCTGGGGCGAACAAACACCTCCCCCCAGCATATAATTTCGCTGTAAGTCGATGTCATCCAGTCTTTGGCGGATCAGTCTTTGAGCTGTGATTTGATCTAATTTTAGGGAATCTGCAGGAGAGATTCCATAGCTCAAGAGTTTGGCATGAATTCTACTAGACCAAAGGCTAGAGAATTCATCTCGCCATAGGCATTGGATAAGGTAATGGTTTGGTAATCTATGCCACAGTGATAACCAGTAATTGAAGACTTGCTTCCACAGACAAGTTTCTAAGGATACGATCTTCAATTCTAGTCGCATGGCTGCGTTGCTTACGCACAGAGGAAGCATTAGGAGCCGGCGTAGGAATTGGTTTTGCAGAGTCTCAAGGGGAGCAAGATCAGTCAACACGGCCCAGAGCGGGGCAGCATAAGCGAGCACAGCCACCACTTTTGCCTTGAACACCTTTAGGGCCGAGGGAACATGCAAAGCTCCATCCGAAAAGAAAAATCGGAGGAGCGCATATGACAGAGTTTTGGCCTTATTAAGTAGGTGTTGTATATGAGCTTTCCACCCCAGATTGTATTGAAAAATAACTCCTAGGTATTGGAATTTTAGGACTTGCTCTATTTTTGCTCCACCAAGCTTCCATTTATATAATCTCCGGCTTCTGGAGAAAATCAGAATCTTGGATTTGGCATAGTTGATGGTTAATTGGTTGAGTTGACAATACGTGGCAAAGATCTTCAGAGCTCTGGCTAGTACTGATATAGTCTAGCATGGCTGTGTGTCTCCAAATCATCCCCAAATGGAGCAGAGTATGAACCCTGGATTTAAGAGCCTGGGGAGGAAATGTATGGAGGGATGGGTTGATATTCCAGGCCTAATTTGAATACAGCTTAAAAGTAATGATCAGCACTCTTAGTTGGGCTCAGAAGCCGAGATTTTGGCTTCACATTATGCTCATCCCGTTAAAGTATCGTGTGAAAAGTAGTGCTCTTTAGAGATATGCAGCAAAGGATGGAGAGAACTGGATTTGTTGGCAGGCTTTTGCCACCCACTATGGCGCTGTGGGTTAAACCACAGAGCCTAGGACTTGCCGATCAGAAGGTCGGTGGTTCGAATCCCCGTGACGGGGTGAGCTCCCATTGCTCAGTCCCAGCTCCTGCCAACCTAGCAGTTCGAAAGCACATCAAAGTGCAAGTAGATAAATGGGTACTGCTCTGGCAGGAAGGTAAACGGTGTTTCCGTGCGCTGTTCTGGTTCACCAGAAGCGGCTTAGTCATGCTGGCCACATGACCTGGAAGCTGTACGCCGGCTCCCTTGGCCAATAAAGCAAGATGAGCGCCGCAACCCCAGAGTCGGTCACAACTGGACCTAATGGTCAGGGGTCCCTTTACCTTTACCTTTATTTATTATCACCTTCATCTCTTAATCAGCAGAGACAGGCTATCTAATGTTAACCAGTTTTCAGAGTGGGAGGAGAAGGACTATTCAGCTGCTAAGGAGAGGCAAAGGAAAGAAATGTAGGCAGTGGGTCCAAGATCTCATTCAGCTTTCTCTGCCTGTTTCCAGGGGAGATTCAGAATTCTCAGTATTCAGGGCTTGGCTTACAAGTGGCTATTTTTCACATAACGTGCAGCTAGGTGTTAATTGGCAGGCAGGGCAGCTAAACCCACACTAAGGCGAAGTGATCTCTGCAGCTCTGTTTAATAGCCAGACCGCAGAGTTTGTCTCCAGGCGTCCTATCCAGAGAGCATTGCAGTCATCCAGGATCACCAGTGCATCCATCACTATGGAAAAGCTCCAGTCCTTGAGGAAGACATGCCACTCATTTATCCACCAAAGCTGATAAAAAGCACCCCTGAGCTTCAAGGACCAGTCCCTGGGAGGGGCGCTGCTGAAATGTCTCCAAGATTTAACTCCCACCCTCAGCCCCGCTCAGTCAGAAATTGAGTCCCAACAGCTGCTATTGTCACACAAGCAAAATGCACTGTAATCTGAATTAATACCAGCTTTGTCAATTTGTAATGAAATGCCAATTAGCATAGAATGGCTTAATGGCGTTCAAGGAGCAAGAAGACCTATACCTTTCCTTCACGGTTTTAGTTTGTATACTATACTGGGGCAATGAGCAATAATTCATTGTACACAGAGTAATACTCACAACCACCTTTTCCTTATTCATGTTTAATTTAAAGACGTCCTCATTAGTAGATCTTATACTTGCTTACCCATAACTGTTGCCTTGGCATCCGTAAATCCCTCAGGGTCCCTTTTAGAAAACTGTTTGCTGGTTTCCTTTTCTTTGCCGCTTTAAGCTGAACACCATTTATCCTGGTAGCATTCACCATTGCCAGAAATAGATAAAGGTAAAGGGACCCCTGACCGTTAGGTCCAGGCGCGGACGACCCTGGCGTTGTGGTACTCATCTTGCGTTACTGTTCTTTCACTGTTTACCCTTCTTTTTACCATTGCATCCCCTGCAGCAAATTTTAGATTGTAAGCTTCTGTGAAGCAGGAATCTGTCTCTTTGTTGTTACTTAAAAAAAAAGATTAGTATGCACATTTATGGTGCTCAATGACTAATACAAAATGCTAATTATAAATAGCAAGGGAGAAAGATAAAATCAAAGATCCCAATTCAGCAGTAAAAACGTAAAGGTAAAGGACCCCTGAAAGTTAAGTCCAGTTGCGAACAACTCTGGGGTTGTGGCGCTCATCTCGCTTTACTGGTCAAGGGCGCCGGCATTTGTCCGCAGACAGTTCTACTGAACAACGGGAGCTCACCCCGTCACGGGGATTCGAACCGCCGACCTTCCTATCAGCAAGCCCAGTGGATGCAATTGTCTTCTTTGATCTTCCTTTGACACCAATTGCAACCTCGTCTCCTTAGAGCCCATTTGGGATTGTATTGCCCAAATCTCGGTCCTTTCGTATCAATGTCTTTAAGGCCTGGTCTACATGTGCATCAAAATGAGATGGTAGAGTTCTGAGGCAGTAAAATGAGCTGCATAATTCAGAACAGCAGGCACTACCGGTAAATAACAACCTGTTGAGAAAATACGAGCCCTTCAAATAACCCTGAATACAGAATTTAGCATTCAGAAGGGTGTGTGTAGGACATTCTTATACAACGGAAAGGAAATACTGGCAATAAGATCGCAGAAAATATTGAATAATACTCTACAAACATATGGCTGAAGAAAAGGAAGTAAAACATTAACAGAGTCAAGCCTTACTCAAACTGGCATTTATTTATTTATATTTATTCGTTGCCCCATAAAATGATTTCTCTGGGCACAGTAAATGCATCAGACTAATTGTAAAATGAATCTGTAAGGCAGCAAGCCAGAAAATGTCGTCTGCTGGCAGAGTCTTAAACAAATAACCATGAAAGAAGAAGAAGAAATGCCTTAAACAGTCATTTCACTCCCTTTGAGTATTTGAAGTGGGCCACGCTTCTGCCATAAAAATGACATTTTGTAAACTATTAATAGAATCTCCTAATGCCGGCCTTGTCTCGTTTCAATTAAATTTTGACTTTGAAATGAGATGGAAGGACAGAAAGGGGAGCAGATTCGTAATGGACTAGCAGAAAATTATATTGCACTAGGAATGGATGGCAAAACTGGGCCACAGACAGTGATTAGCAGCGGCTCTGTCCAAAACTAATGAAGCAGAGATGGACTGACAGAGCTGGTACTGAGGTCATATTTACAAGTGATGACTCAATCTGTTACACATTTAACAGTAAATTGGTTAAATCTGAGTTACATCCCAGAACAGCCAAGTGGCCCCATCTCCCTCCATCTCTTTCAAAAGCTGCTTCTTGTGGAGCCTTTGGCTTAACCCCTTGGTCCTCATCTTTACTTGAAGTGAAGCTTAAGTGCTTGTAACTTTTGATAACGTTCATCCCTTTCGGCTGTCCCCTTTTCATAATGACCTCAGGGTCGCCTAATGTAAGTGCTTAAGTAATCACTTTGGACTCCAATGGCAGCTGTGATTACTCAGTCCCTTCTAATGCTTTGCCTGTTGGACTTAACATCAACGTTGGTTTGGTTAGATTCTGGGTTGGCATGCCTACTGCAGCAACATCATTTTGTGAAGTTTGCGTTTCCCTAGCAAAAGTTGTTACTGGGTTTTGAAAGGGGCACAGTCTTCTCCGAAAGACCAGGAATCATAGAATCATAGAGTTGGAATAGACCACAAGGGCCATCGAGTCCAACCCCCTGCCAAGCAAGAAACACCATCAGAGCACTCCTGACATATGGTTGTCAAGCCTCTGCTTAAAGACCTCCAAAGAAGGAGACTCCACCACACTCCTTGGCAGCAAAGTCCACTGTCAAACAGCTCTTACTGTCAGGAAGTTCTTCCTAATGTTTAGGTGGAATCTTCTTTCTTGTAGTTTGGATCCATTGCTCCGTGTCCGCTTCTCTGGAGCAGCAGAAAACAACCTTTCTCCCTCCTCTATGTGACATCCTTTTATATATTTGAACATGGCTATCATATCCCCCCTTAACCTCCTCTTCTCCAGGCTAAACATGCCCAGCTCCCTTAGCCGTTCCTCATAAGGCATCGTTTCCAGGCCTTTGACCATTTTGGTTGCCCTCCTCTGGACACGTTCCAGTTTGTCAGTGTCCTTCTTGAACTGTGGTGCCCAGAACTGGACACAGTACTCCAGGTGAGGTCTGACCAGAGCAGAATACAGTGGCACTATTACTTCCCTTGATCTAGATGCTATACTCCTATTGATGCAGCCCAGAATTGCATTGGCTTTTTTAGCTGCCGCGTCACACTGTTGGCTCATGTCAAGTTTGTGGTCAACCAAGACTCCTAGATCCTTTTCACATGTACTGCTCTCAAGCCAGGTGTCACCCATCTTGTATTTGTGCCTCTCATTTTTTTTTGCCCAAGTGCAATACTTTACATTTCTCCCTGTTAAAGGGAAGGAAATCAGAGTCAAGAAGCAGCAGGAAAGAGGGCAGGACTCAGTTTTTGTCTGGTCCAAATTGTCTCAGTGGCTTCCCCCCTTAGAGAGGGCTTCAAATCAGGGCCATCTTAAGCATATCTGCCGCCGTGGTGCAAAGCTCCCTCCGGCACACACAGAGACCCCAGTTTCCCAGAGTTGTCCACCTTTTTTATGGAGTACGGCACTGCCGGCGGGGCTGGTGGAGGTGGGCAGCGGCTGGAGGGCAGCTTCTCTGCCGGGGAAGAGGGGGAGGCTGGACACGGTGCCTCCCGGCTCAGTGGGCCACTTTGTGCCGTGGTGGCCATGGCAGGTGGAGGCTCCGGGCGCGGCGCTGCTTTGGTGCAGCATGGCAGAGGTGGGCGAGGGCAGTGAGCTGATGCCAGGAAGCGCCGCGTCCAGCCTCCGCCTCTTCCCCTGGCGCCCTCCAGAACTTGGCGCCCTGGCACCCTGCACCACTAGCCTCTATGGGTAAGATGCCCCTGCTTCAAATGTATGTAAGTAAAGGTTACCAGTCCTTTTCCTCCTCCTCTACTTTGCCACTTTAAAATTCCCTGCTTCTGCTTTGCTTTTGCTGACCATTTTAGGAAGTACAATGTAGACATCCATTTGAGCCTGTACATCTGATTTAGACTTCTGTGTGGATTTAATCTGAAAGCCATGCTCTGAACTGATACTGCCAGCTTGCCCCCCTCTTAATAACTGTGACATGTCTTTGCCATACAGTGGTACCTCGGGTTACAGACGCTTCAGGTTACAGATGACTCCGCTAACCCAGAAATAGTACCTCGGGTTAAGAACTTTGCTTCAGGATGAGAACAGAAGTCGTGCGGCTGCAGCAGGAGGCCCCATTAGCTAAAGTGGTGCTTCAGGTTAAGAACAGTTTCAGGTTAAGAATGGACCTACGGAATGAATTAAGTACTTAACCCGAGGTACCACTGTATTTGAAAAGTACTTATTCTTTAACGTTTTTTTAAAAAATAATAATAATATTGAAACTACTGTAAGCCACTGCCAGCCCTCTAACTTAACCATTAGCTTAACTCTAGTCCAAGTATTTGTTGCAAAGTCTGCATCCTCCAAGTTTCTCTCACTTGAACAGTCATTGCTTGTTGACAGCATGTCAGTTGCTTTATAGCAGTGCTACCAAATCTTTCTTCCTGCCAGCGGCCTTAACTGCTTATGAAATGAACGGTATAAATCAAGTGCAGAGCTCAAATGTCCAGCTGAGCAGGCGACTGCATCGAAAGGGAGGTGGAATGCACAGAAACAATGAATCTTGTGAACTGATGTCTGCGGAAATGGGAATGGTATATAGATTTCGGACTGATTTAAGGGGAAGTCTGGACTGAGAACTGGGTGAGTAAGTAAGGAACGGTGTGACGTTTCGGCTTAAAAAAAAAAAAAAGATGTACAGCAGAGTCTTATATATGTTTGCTTGAAAGGAATTCCTACTAAATTCCTAAAGGTTTCCTCACACGCAAGGCTGCGTAGAATTGCAGCCTAATCCTATGTACAGCTAGGCATCGCTAAGCCTGCTAATTTAAATGGACTGAGGCATAAATAAATGTGAATAATTTTGCTATCAAGGTTGCAGTTCTGTGCACAATTGCCTGGGATTAAACCCCATTGAACCAAGTGGGCTTTACTGACAAGTCAATTTGCAGAAGATGTTCAGCAGCAATCCTATGTCTCAGATGTATGGAGCATGCCCTACTTAAATTAGCTGGAATTATTTCTTCGTGTTGTCAAGGCTGACCAGATTAAGGTGGTTGGGGCCCCTGGTGCCGTTCCCAAAAATGTCCCCTTCCTTCTGCCCAAAAGGAATGCATAAAATAAGATACTGCAAAATGAGCCCTTGAATACTAACAAGTTTATCATGGAATAAGCTTTTGTGCACTACAAAAAATACTCAGCCTGTGGTGCTTTACATCTCTCAGCAAAAAACCCCCACAAGTATTTATTTCTTTGCCAACCTTGATAAACAAAAAGAAAATATTCTGAGCATGTGCAGCTTCACATTTTTAGCACACTTTGTTAACACAATGTTGTTTTTGCTTCACTTCCTTCCCACCAGGCCCTGAGTATATTTTTTGTAGTACTGTATGTGTGTTGGTGATGGGACTTCATGTTTCACCATCTCTCATTCTTAATATATAGTATCACTTATCTAGTGTCATAGGGACACGGGTGGCGCTGAGGGTTAAACCACAGAGCCTAGGACTTGCCATTCAGAAGCTCAGCAGTTTGAATCCCTGCGATGGGGTGAGCTCCCGTTGCTCGGTCCCTGCTCCTGCCCACCTAGCAGTTTGAAAGCACGTCAAAGTGCATGTAGATAAATAGGTATCACTCCGGTGGGAAGGTAAACAGCGTTTCCATGCGCTGCTCTGATTTGCCAGAAGTGGCTTAGTCATGCTGGCCACATGACCCGGAAGCTGTATGTCGGCTCCCTTGGCCTATAAAGCGAGATGAGCACCGCAACCCAGAGTTGGCCACGACTGGACCTAATGGTCAGGTGTCCCTTTACCTTTACCTTTAAATAGTGTCATAATATTGTCAATAAGAGTGTTCTCTTTCTCTCACTTTATATAGACTTTTGAAATTGCCACCCTTTAGATCAAGACCACCCCCAGAAACATCATACATACATCACAGAAAGAGCGGTCTACAGGAGAAATCTGAGTGCTTTACCTCCTGTCTGCCAGGTTACCTGTTTAATGGTCACTTGATTGGATTGCCTGGGGAGCCTGGCCAGTCTTTTGTAATGATAAATGCCGTATTTTTTGCACCATAACACTCACTTTTTTCCTCCTAGAAAGTAAGGGGAAATGTCTGTGCGTGTTATGGAGCGAATGCCTACGGGTGGCGGGGGGGATCTGCTGCAGTTGTGAGCAGAGGATCCATGGTTCCCCTTCCTTCCCTCCTCCTTATCTCGCTTTGAAACAGCAAAGCGGGAGAAGAGCTGCTGAGTGGGGAGGAGAGAGGGACAGAGAGCCTGCTTCTTTAAAGGAGCAAAGTGGGAGAGGAGAGGAGCCGCTTACACGAGTGTAAGCAGCTCCTGTCCGGTTGGTTCCTTTAAAGCAAGCAGGCTCTCTGTCCCTCTCTCCTCCCCACTCAGCTCGCTACATAGCAGCAAAGTTTTTCAGCTCGCTAAGCCGGGGATGAGCAGGGAGGAGGAAGAAAAGCAGAGCCTGCTTGCTTTAAAGGAGCAAAGTGGGAGAGGAGAGGAGCCTTCTCCCCCTATACCCCTCTTCTGCATTATTAGCAGCATCCTTCTCCACCCACCCCACGCGTGCTCCTTGTCCCTTGAGTGCTTTTCCTTCCCTCCCCACTTAAAACGTGGTTACAAAGCATGGATCCACATGGATCCTCAGGATTTTTGCATTGGGCTACTCCAAACTCACTGTCAGATCACATGTCTGTGGCCACAGCATGAACCACAAAAATCATACATCCACTGTTTCGTTTAGAATACTTTTTTTCTTGTTTTCCTCCTCTAAAAGCTATGTGCGTGTTATGGTCGGTTGCGTGTTATAGAGCGAAAAATACGGTACTTAGTTCCTGAGCCAGATCATAGGCCCACACCCTATTCATATCTTAACTGTACCCTTAAGACAGGATTTGTGAAGGAAAGAGACAATGAGGAGGTTTCCCACTTTGACCTTGCAGAGAAATAATTGAGGTCAATTTGTTCAGGACTTTTTTTCTGTGGGGTTTTCAGACATGTGGTTTATATATTTATGTACATGTTTGCTTGGTACATTTTCAGACATGTGGTTTATATATTTATGTATGTGTTTGCTTGGTACATTTATGAACATTTATTACATATCTAAGACCTTAAAATTCTTATCACACCTGTAACCTTTTTGCAATGAAGGAACCGCCAGAAGGCCCTTGGAGCTGGACCCCAGTGTCCGCGCTGAATGATGGGGGTGGAGATAGTTTTTGTGCCTCCTCCCACTCTCCTCTTTTCCATGCTAAACATACGGAGAGCTTGGGAGTAGCCGGGATTTGTGTGTTTTTTGGCGTGGGTGGGTGGAGGTAAATTTCTGTTGCTTTGCAGGGGGGAGATGCAGAACTCCTAGGAAATTTTCAGGGGTGGGGGTTTGGGGCTGGCTTTGTGGGTTAAACCACAGAGCCTAGGATTTACTTATCAGAAGGTCGGCGGTTCGAATTCCCGCAACGGGATGAGCTCCCACTGCTCGGTCCCAGCTCCTGCCAACCTAGCAATTCGAAAGCACGTCAAAGTGCAAGTAGATAAATAGGTACCGCTCTGGTGGGAAGGTAAACGGTGTCTCCGTGCGCTGCTCTGGTTTGCCAGAAGCGGCTTAGCCATGCTGGCCACATGACCCAGAAGCTGTACGCCCAGAAGATGAGCGCTGCAACCCCAGAGTCGGCCACGACTGGACCTAACAGTCAGGGGTCCCTTTACCTTTACCTTACTAACATTTAAAAGGCAGCCAAGTGCTTTTTCCTTCTTTATTTTTATTTTTTTATTTTTTTACAGCTTCACATCCCCTGGAAGTGGAAGTGAGGCCATGCCTGGCATCTACAGGATGAGACTTGCACCATTACAAGCAGGCTGAAGCCTTTCAATGAAATGTTTAAATAAAGAAATAACCTTCTGCCACCTTGTAAACATTAAATGCCAACCACCGCCCATCACTCAGACATCTCCCCCAAGTTATCACGGCCTCCACATTCTTAGGCAGCGGTTTGTTCCGCTTTTCATTCTGTGCCTCTCAAAAATCATATTTTATTTCCTTGTTATAGTAACTGAATTATGGTGCTGGAGGAGACTCTTGAGAGTCCCATGGACTGCAAGAAGATCAAACCTATCCATTCTGAAGGAAATCAGCCCCGAGTGCTGATGGGAAAGACAGATCCAGAAGCTGACAGAATACTCCCTGGAAAAGACCCTGATGCTGGGAAAGATGGAGGGCGCAAGGAGAAGGGGACGACAGAGCACGAGATGGTTGGACAGTGTTCTCGAAGCTACAAACATGAGTTTGACTAAACTGCGGGAAGCAGTGGAAGACAGGAGTGTCTGGCATGCTCTGGTCCCTGGGGTCATGAAGAGTCGGACACGACCGAACGACTAAACAACAACAACAACAGTAACTGAAATTTTTAACCTGTTTGATTTTACGCCATAAGCCACCTTGAGAATCTTTGGTTATAAATGCCATATACAACGAAACAAATAAAGGGATGCTGCAGTGACGCATTGCCTGTGCTTTTCCATGTCAGAGGTATCTCATCAAACAGGAAGAGGAGCGCGTCTTTCCACCAATCTGTCTCCACTTCTCATCTCTCTCCCCTCTCACCCCAACATCCTGCCTGCTCACGTCCCCCAGCTACACTAGACCAACTGGGCTTTTATTACCATTACGATTAAAGCTCTTTGAGTTCTCTCTGTAGGTTTTAACTGCTGGCAGATATAATATCCTGAATCACATTTCCTTCTCGGGTTTGCGCTGCAGCTGGCCTCTCATTGGGTCAGGACTTTTATTTTTTAACACCTGGATAGTGGTATCAGATACTGTCTCTCCCCTTAGCTATGTGGCCTTTGTCTCTTGGAAGCAGCTTGTTTGGAAAGACCCGGGTTTCCAAATGACAGCTATTGTGTTGAGTCCTGGGCCAGGCCTTCTTCCTTCCTGAGCTTTAAATGTGCTAACAGGCTGCGATTGAATCTCTGCTGGCTAAGCCATCTTTTACCCACAAAGCCGGGCCATCCTCTTCTGTATCCTATATGGGCCAAAGTAGAACATTTTAACAGCCTAGGAGTATATTGGAAGCTCTCTGAGACCGAGGATCACATGGAGGGTGTGAACTGGCAGTGGAGAACAATTTCCCCTACTGAAACAAACCCATTGTAACCTTCATAGAATCATAGAATCATAGAGTTGGAAGAGACCACAAGGGCCATCGAGTCCAACGCCCTGCCAAGCAGGAAACACCATCAGAGCACTCCTGACATATGGTTGTCAAGCCTCTGCTTAAAGACCTCCAAAGAAGGAGACTCCACCACACTCCTTGGCAGCAAATTCCACTGTCGAACAGCTCTTACTGTCGGGAAGTTCTTCCTAATGTTTAGGTGGAATCTTCTTTCTTGTAGTTTGGATCCATTGCTCCGTGTCCGCTTCTCTGGAGCAGCAGAAAACAACCTTTCTCCCTCCTCTATGTGACATCCTTTTATATATTTGAACATGGCTATCATATCACCCCTTAACCTCCTCTTCTCCAGGCTAAACATGCCCAGCTCCCTTAGCCATTCCTCATAAGGCATCGTTTCCAGGCCTTTGACCATTTTGGTTGCCCTCCTCTGGACACTTTCCAGTTTGTCAGTGTCCTTCTTGAACTGTGGTGCCCAGAACTGGACACAGTACTCCAGGTGAGGTCTGACCAGAGCAGAATACAGTGGCACTATTACTTCCCTTGATCTAGATGCTATACTCCTATTGATGCAGCCCAGAATTGCATTGGCTTTTTTAGCTGCCGTGTCACACTGTTGTCTCATGTCAAGTTTGTGGTCAACCAAGACTCCTAGATCCTTTTCACATGTACTGTTCTCAAGCCAGGTGTCACCCAGAATCTATTGTGTTGACTGAAGCCAAGAGAATTTCAGCTTTCATTTTCTCTCCTCCACCAGTCATTACTGAGGTCTCTTGCATTCATTTTAATGGGGGATTGTGCAGGACAACCCCCAATTGACTGAACCTATGGCGTTGCCTTATACTGGATCAAACTGTTGTTCTGTTTGGCCAGTACTGAATATTCCAGGGAATAGCCAAAGTGGTGCCATTTGGATGTTGTGGACTACAACTTCAGTCATTGCTCGCCATTAGTCAGGCTGGCAGGGGCTGATGGGAGATTTAGTCCAAAACATATGGGGGACATCTTGTCACTTACACATGATCAACTCTGCTTGACATCAACTATCCAAGGTGTCACCCTGAGGTAACTCACATCCCTACCATGATCTGGAGAGTCCACAGATTCTTAAGCCTTTAGGATGGGAAAACAAAGATAGAAGCATGGAGGGTACCTCAAAGGTAATCTAGAAGGCTATAGTATCCCAGAAAGGAAGGAAGGAAGGGGAAGAGGAGGAGGTTAAAAAGAAAGAGAAGGCCCTGTCTTCTACCCTAAAAAACAAAACCAACACTTTGAATGGAGACTGAAGGCCATGGAAATGGCAAAGCACAGTATAAAATGTTCTTCTTGCTTTAGTCCCATTTAGCAGACAGTGGGAGCTTCCAAAAAGGGTGGCTTGATGTTGCAAATGATATTGAGGTATTGCTAATGGGTCATTGGCAACAGATTTTTCCTGTAAAGTGAAAATTCAAATAAAATGGAGGGAAAATATGGGCTGTCATCTTGATGCCAAAGATGCTGCGAAAAATGTGCATGCGGGAAGAGAATTGATCCTACAATGAGTACCGTCTCAGATGTATTCTGGACCTCTCAAAGGCAGCTCCACAAATACTTTTCTAGCCAAGTCATCTCTCCTGATATGAATCCCCACCTACTCCTTGAAAAACAAGAGGCTTAGTACATTTAAATGCATAGGCACCATCTCTGAATCTGGCAACTATGCAATTTATTTCCACAAAGGAAAGCAAATCTTAAAAGAAAAGCCAGTTCTCTTACCTTGAGCCACAAAGTGAGATTTCTATATTTGCTTTAAATCAACAAATGACTTATCAGAACCTTATCTTATTTCCCTCACTCTCTGTGGCCTAAACAAGAAAGAGCGTGAAGCAGGTGCTCAATCTCCCTTTTTCACAGGACTGGCAAGCAGTTGCTGACTTTCTTCTCGGGGCCTCAAGGGCAAAGGATTAAAATGTAAAAAATGCATCAAAACATTTGCACAGAAAAAATAAATTTTCAGCATGGAGATGACAAGGAAGAAAGCAACATTATATTTCTGAAAAACATTTCACTGATTTTGATTTTTACAAAAGCACATATTCTTACCTGCCTACAGAAATACATTAAAAAAATAAGTAGAAAAGCATATTGGGAACTGAAATCAGCACTGTATTTGCCAGAAAGCATGGGTTACCTCAGCCCATAATACATTTCCTGGGTATGCTGGAAAGAAAATGTGAACACTGTAAGAATTGTGAATGGGTATTAGGAGAAACTCCATTAAAAAAAAACCCTGTTATGGGAGAACCAAAGGGTGGCAGGTCTTAATATACTGTGACTGAAAGCTGTGGAAGGAAATGGGGTCGTGAGCAATGTTAGGGGGAGCACCCACAGAGGCAGGGGCACAACAAATTTTGGCCTTGCACAGGGCACCGCTTAAATTTGAAAGACCAAAGTAGGGCCCCTGCTACTAGCTCCTTGGAGTCATCTGTGATGGGAACCACTTCAAATTCTATTATTGGGAGAATTTTGTAAGACAGTAGTATGTAGATTATGGCTACATTCCTCAAACTAATTATTCCAAAAGCAGTCTTATTTGATTCCAGTAGTACTCCTCTGAAGTAAGTGGCCGGTGGTTATGAGTCATAACCTCAGGATGCTTATTTCAGAGGAATATTATTGGGATTAAATAAGAGTGTTTTTGTCTGTGTTTATCTGCAAAGTGTGTGTCTGTGAAACACAGACAACGAACCATTGATGCTCCCATTGCCAAAAGACTTTGGAATAGCATCAAGACTTAATTAATTGTGGCTTTCATCTCTTGATAAAGTTGTGAGAATTTTGAACAATATTTACAAGAAGCTGTTGGGGAGGAAGATTCTCTTTATATCCTGCTGTACAAAAGAAAAATAAATAAAATTATCAGTAGGGTGGCAGAGTATTCCCTGCAGAATGGTGCTACAATAATACTGTCTGTCTTGATGAAATATTATAGTTTAACAGGCACTAGTGCTTGGATGTGACACTAAACTATGGCATAGCATTATGTGCCTGGGCCTGAGACTCATGAAAACCACCCCCTCCAGCACAGCTGTGGAGAGGAAAGCAAAGTCTTTCACTTCTGTTTTCAATTAACTGCAGTTTAACATTACACCTGAACCCCAAACTGTGGTTAACATTCACTGTGGTTCATTCAATCATGCAAACTTCATAAACCATGGTTTGAAGTAATCTCATTTCAATAAACTATAGCTACAGTGGACGCTCGGGTTGTGAACATGATCTGTGCAGGATGTACATTTGCAACCCGCAGCATTCGCAACCCACAACAGCGCGTCTGCGCACATGCGGGTTGCGATTCGGCCCTTCTGCACATGTTCAAAGGGTGATTTAGCGTTTCTGCGCATGTGCGAGCGCCGGAACTCAGAAGTAACCCGTATTTCTGGGTTTCGGAGGGTCCATAACCCGAAAAAACGCAACCTGGAGCGTCTGTAACCCGAGGTATGGTTGTAATTCTAAACACTGCTTGTCTGGTTACTTCAAAATCTAAGTGAAAACAAAAGCTCCCAAGAAAATATTTCATAAATATTATTCAAAAGAAAAGCATCCAACCTTGCAGCTGTGCTGGGGGAGGTGAAGAAGAGGTAGATATGGAATGCCTTCATTAAGATTTGTTCACATAAAATTAAGCTGTAGTTCAGCGTTACATCCAAACACAAAGTTACAAGGGGGGGGGGGGAGGAACAGGAGCGGCATCCCCCCCCCAAAAAAAATACATTTGTATCAGTGCCTATATAAAAACTAAAGAACATATGGAAAATTAACAAATGACTAATAGCATTTCACCTTACATTAGCTGAGCCGGTGCAATTATATCTCCCAATAAGCTTTCTATTTCTAACGACTTGTTTTAAAAAGCACAAAAGAAGTAATAACAGCCTTGCAAACACCTTGATCAGTATCCCTAAAGGCCTGCCAAAACTGCAACTCAATTATTTACTATTCAGTGTCTCTTTTATGTTGTTTACCATAAACTTATTTTCTCTACTACCTCATCTCCTGCCCCTGACTCACACTTTTAAGATTACTCTATTTGCCGAACTTCAGAATTAAATAAGTCAAAGGGGCAAAATCAGCATGCATTTTTTTAATTGATTCCAGCCATATTAACAGCTGTGAAATTTGGCAGTAATGCTGCAGAAATGATCTAGCTCTTTAAAATAAATAAACAAACCCCGCTCAATAGGATTTTAAGTGGATATTGTTAGGAGTTTGTGGGTGCTAGGCACTTCTAAATTACCGGAACCAGTAAGTGTTAGAATCTAATAAAGGCTCAGGGTGTTAAACTGAGTGCTAGACTACTCTAATCCCTGGATTTAACAAATTCCAACAGCTAATTAAGCCAGGCTAGCTTCCTCGTATAGTTAAAGCTATGGTTTTCCCAGTAGTGATGTATGGAAGTGAGAGCTGGACCATAAAGAAGGTTGATCGCCAAAAAATTGATGCTTTTGAATTATGGTGCTGGAGGAGACTCTTGAGAGTCCCATGGACTGCAAGAAGATCAAACCTATCCATTCTGAAGGAAATCAGCCCTGAGTGCTCACTGGAAGGACAGATCCTGAAGCTGAGGCTCCAATACTTTGGCCACCTCATGAGAAGAGAAGACTCCCTGGAAAAGACCCTGATGTTGGGAAAGATGGAGGGCACAAGGAGAAGGGGACGACAGAGGAGGAGATGGTTGGATAGTGTCTTCGAAGCTACAAACATGAGTCTGACCAAACTGTGGGAGGTAGTGGAAGACAAAAGTGCCTGGCGTGCTCTAGTCCATGGGGTCACGAAGAGTCGGACACGACTAAACGACTAAACAACAACAGCTTCTTCTTGAGGTGACAAGCACTAGGTGATGGGGCTATTAAGAGGCCAAAGAATGAAAGAGGCTTGCTGCGGGGCGGCAAATGGGCAGGTCTCCCTCCCTAAATAGATAAAGCCAGAGTTTAGAGTTTAGAAATGATGTCATTGTGGAGGAAGCTGAAATGCCAGAGAGGCAGAACATGATGTTTTGTGTCTGTTTGAATCCAAGGCTGTGGCTATGGAAGAAGCAAGAGCCTCTTGGGGTGCTGATGCGCCTCCATCGCAGGCTCAGGTGGCACATATGTGTAAATAAACCATATATCATAAAGACTCCACAGTCTCCGATGTTTCTCATTTCCAAAAGCTTCTGGATGAGATTCTGGAACCCCTGGAATTTCACACCATTCAGGGATTGGTGATGGCATGCTGTTTTGGGGCTTTTAAAAAAACAATTGCACCTCAAAATTAAGGCTTGATAGGAGAGAGCTATTGAATGTCAAAAGTCAATGTTTATGTAGCAACTGGGGAGCAGGACTCGAACCAATGGCTTCAAGTTACATTATGACTAAACGTGCAGAAAAACTTTCTGACAGCAAGAGCTGCTTGGCAGTGGAACAGACTCCCACAAGAGGTGGTGGACTCTCCTTCCTTGCAGGTTTTTTAGCAGAAGTTGGATGGTCATCTGTCATGGAAGCTTAGGTGTGATTCCTGCATTGCACAGGGTTGGAATAGATGACTCTAGAGAGTCAGAGTGGTGTAGTGGTTAAGAACAGTGGACTTGTAATCTGGTGAACCGGGTTCACTTCCCCGCTCCTCCACATGCAGCTGCTGGGTGACCTTGGGCCAGTCACACTTCTCTGAAGTCTCTCAGCCCCACTCACCTCACAGAGTGTTTGTTGTGGGGGAGGAAGGGAAAGGAGATTGTTAGCCCCTTTGAGACTCCTTAGGTAGTGATAAAGTGGGATATCAAATCCAAATTCTTCTTCTTCTTCTCTTGGGTCCCTTCCACCTCTATGATTCCATGAACTTATTGTGAAGTAAGAGGCACAGAGCACGAGCACTGAGCCTTTAATTCATCTATGCAGACTTAAATTTGGCTACATTTGGCCAATTATTAACATGTTTGCTGAAAGTCTTGCTTTTTTCTCCCAGGCACCATTTTCCCTTACTCAATTGTTTTTTTCCAGCCTGAAGCTGATGAACTTGTATACAGTGGTACCTCAGGTTACAGATGCTTCAGGTTAAAGACTCCATTAACCCAGAAATATTACCTCGGGTTAAGAACTTTGCTTCAGGATAAGAACAGAAATCATGTGGCAGCAGCGTGGCAGCCGCAGGAGGCCCCATTAGCTAAAGTGGTGCTTCAGGTTAATAATAGTTTCAGGTTAAGTACGGACCTCCGGAACAAATTAAGTACTTAACCCGAGGTACCACAGTGGATGTCTGCTCCTATCACTGGATGAAGAGAAAGGGGAGGGGGGAGGAACAGGAAAAGCTTCGTTGCTTCTCCCCAACCAAGACGAGGGGAAATGACACCACACAGAGCTTTCTTTACCAACTGCATTTCTACGGTCTGAGTCTACTTAACAGCAGTGTGGCTATGTAAAAGGTAAATTTAAAGGGACCCCTGACCATTAGGTCCAGTCATGGCCGACTCTGGGGTTGCGACACTCATCTCGCTTTATTGGCCGAGGGAGCCGGCGTACAGCTTCCAGGTCATGTGGCCAGCATGACTAAGCGAACCACAGCAGGACATGGAAATGCTGTTTACCTTCCTGCCAGAGCAGTACCTATTTATCTACTTGCACTGGCGTGCTTTCAAACTGCTAGGTTGGCAGGAGCAGGGACCGAGCAATGGGAGCTCACCCCGTCGCGGGGATTCGAACCGCCGGCCTTCTGATCAGCAAGCCCTAGGCTCTGTGGTTTAACCCACAGCACCACTCACATCCCTATGTGGCTATGTAACTCACTAAAATATGCAAATTGTCACAATGCCCATATGGTGGGACAGAGAAAGGGAGGATGTGATGGAGGCAATATTTGAATCTGGGGCTTCCTGGGTCATAGTTTGGGCACTCTTGGGCACTCTGCTGCACTAACTTTCAGAATAACACCCAGATAAACTGCACTGCATACATTCTAGGACGGGCTTATGACAAAAAATGTCAGTGTTCATTTTTAGATACCGACGAGGCCATGCTGTCATCCACATATAACATATCCTGACCTTTTAATTGGAAATGTTCTAGTTCCAGCGTGGAGATGGTGCTTTGCTAAAAGGCATCAGATCTATTCTGAGAGATTTGGATGGTGCATCTGACTGAGGAAACAAGACTAGACGATATTTCATGCTGAAGACTGAAAGGAAAATAAACCTTGCTCCTGTTGGTGACAACAGTTCCAGTCAGCTCTGTAAGTGGGCAGCAAAAACATTCTTTCTTTCTTTTTCCTTCAGCAGATCTTGGAAGATACCCAGAACAGTATTTTCCTAGCCTGGCTATATATTTTTTTCCCTTTGGAACTACTTGTGTTAGAGTTGCCTCAGTGACTAAGGGGAATTCTCTGAAGTCAGTAGGTTGGGAATGCTGAGGGGGATGCGCTTACTTAAGAGATATTTCACAGCCCACTTATAAACTCATTTGCTCAGAAGCAAGTCTTGTTTACTTGTCTGGGCTTTTGTACCATGTTTCTACCTAACAGCCCAATCCGATGTAAGTTGTTTACAGACTAATAAAGCCCAACATCTTTCCACGTTGTAATGGAAAACTGAACATCATAGCCAGCAGACTCAAACTGTGTGTCAATTCCCTTGAAAATAGCAAAACCGTCCCCACTTTAGGAAGTCTGAAAATGTGGGGATGGAAGCATCACCCAACCTTGCCTGGAGGTTAGTTTCACCGCAACTATCTTAGTAATGGTTAAACAATGCATAAGATTTATTAATAGTCTTTTTCAACATAACAATGAATTGGCAAATGGAAAACAAAATTTTACTTTATCTCATTTTTTGTGAGCATATTGTATCATAGCAAGCATGCTAGGGGCAGATAATTGATACTGGAAAACGAAAAAGACATCAGTACTCACAGATTACGTCACTGCTCAAACTTTTAGACAAGATGTAGAGAAGATAAAAAGGAAATTTGAAGTCTAGAGTTTAATCATCGGCTGTGGATGATTTCCAGGATTACACTCCAATTCATTTCATGGATTAGGAACACAACATGTGATCGGTGCAGCAAACTGGGTGGAATTAACACTTGCCCTGTTGGTCTTTTTTTCTGTTGGTTCTGATCCAGCTACCAGATTCTCTCCTCCTTTTCTCTCACTGGTTTTTCCATTTTGTCCTCTGAATTGGAAGAAATACTATTTTCCCAGTTATTGAAATAGTGCTCCAGTTTTCTCCCAAGGGAAATCTCCGTCAAATACTCACAGCAATGCATCCTGATACAGTTATGGCACACACTCCACCCCAGCGCCTGCTCCACCCCCTCTTTCTCCTGAGAGAGCCGTGAATTAATTGAGGCAATTTTCAAAGCTGACTGCATTGAGTGAAACACAAGCACGAAATGTGTCTCCTGTAGCTGTGTATATATTTTCGAAATGGTAAACAGAAGGCAGGGGGACAAGGGCAAATAGCTTTGACAGTTTGTTAGATTACCATTTTGCTCATTTATTTGCTTGACTGCTTTATGGGTAACAGCCTTCGAGGACTTAATGCTCTCACTGCTTCACAGAAATGATCCATCTATTCAGGTATCCTCTGGAATCTCTTGCTGAAATGTAAAACACACTACTTCCTAGAATTTTATTTTTGGAGATCTGATTTGCGGATGGCATCAAAAAGCAGATGTCTAGCCCCCCTTTGTGCCCTCAATTATATGATGTTGATTGCTGCCACATCCTTTGCTAGAAAGCGATTACAACTGTGCTCTCTGTCGTGCAAAGAGGACCCTCCCCCCAAAAAAACTTGTTAGATGTTAATTTTAGAGCTCCTCTTGCCAAATGTGCAGATGCTGAAAGATCTTTGACATCCAGATGTTGGCAATTCAATGAATTTCGATGAATGCCGACACCATCGTGAATAGGATTTCATGTTCTGCTAACATTTGGCTTTACAGAGCAATGGGGTTTTCTACATCTCCACTTGGCTGCATCTGTGCTATGCTCACAGCTGGTAAAACTACACCCCTTGTTAGATGTGTAGGCATGTTGGTGGGGGTGGGGGAATCAAATCCTCTAGCTTTTAAGAATGAAGGAAACTGCCTCCTCCACTTGGCCTCTTGAGAGTCTTCCCTAGAGATAAACGTTGTATGAAAAAGGTGGGGAAACACACAATAAGGCTGCTTTCAGATTTCTAGATGGGTGGCTCTTGTCGCTACTCAACCACTGATCTTCTGTTGCAAGCCAGAAGCAAAATGGCAACTGACTTTCCACACTATTGGGCTTTTTTCTGTGCATACCCCCCTTTGTTCTTTCCACACTAGTGGGCGTGTCATAGCTGCTGTGGGCGGGGCCATCTGCATCTCAGCACACATTCAGTATAACACTTATGGTAAGAGTGCCATCATTCTGACCTTGCTTTGACTTTGTTAAATTCTTTTAATTATCTCTAAATTACAGTGGTACCTTGGGTTAAGTACTTAATTCGTTCCGGAGGTCCGTTCTTAACCTGAAACTGTTCTTAACCTGAAGCACCACGTTCTTAACCTGAAACTGTTTTTAACCTGATGCACCACTTTAGCTAATGGGGCCTCCTACTGCCGCCGCGCAGCCGGAGCACGATTTCTGTTCTCATCCTGAAGCAAAGTTCTTAACCCGAGGTACTATTTCTGGGTTAGCGGAGTCTGTAACCTGAAGCGTATGTAACCTGAAGTGTATGTAACCCGAGGTACCACTGTACTTCTCCAGGTTCTCCCCCCGCATAAAAGAGAGGTACAGCACCATAACACCATAGTGATCTAATGCTTTAGTGCCATAACACTATCCAACCCTACTATAGTATTAAGATGTCAAAACCTCTGTTTTATGAGGGAAAGGAGCTGGAAAAGTGTTTTAGTAATAAGTAAAAGATCAATTAAAGGCACAAGATTGGCACCCACTGCAAATGTTATCATGGATGCGTGGTGAACTGTGATAGGTCTACTTTCCTGTTACATCACTGCTCATGTAAAAAGCCCACCCTTTTAAGAAGACAAAATAGTATTGATCTGCATCATTAGTCCTTCAGAAAAAGCCAGGCTTCTTGAAGTCTGAGAAAACATGGAAGAACCAAATGGAATTCACCCACCTAGAAATATACTTTGTTCCTTCTGTGCACTCTTAAAAAACATTTCTAGTGCCATCACTGCTAGTGAACAAGGCTTAGAGTGGAAACAGCCAGAGTTGTTCTGGCAATAATAAATGATTCCCTGTTAATGCAAAATGTGACATATCAGAAAATCAGACATTCCCTGGGATGTGCTGGGAGGTGGGAAACATCACATTTCTAAAATTGCAATATTATCCTTTTGCCACCAATGCAGTTCTGTGACTCCAAAGTACCTGGTGTTCAGAGAGGGCTCAAAGAACAGGGATATATGGAAAAGACAAAAGCACGCTTAATCCCAGCTCCCACATTTTGAGAAAATGTACTACTTTAGAGCACACTCAAAAGGTGTTTTTGCTCTTGAAAGGACTTCCGTGTTTGCTTCCAGGCAAAATAACCATTCCAAGAAGACAAACAGAAGGAGATATTTCTGAAAAGGCAATGATTTGCACGCAATGCCTAGTGACTCTGCTGGAAATTTGCACTCCTATCAAAAGATGCAATCCACCCAGAGTTGCCAGGTCTATGGGCTTAACCTGATGTTCCAGGGTGATCTCTAGAGGAAAGACTTATTATTTCACAGGGTTGCCATATGTCAAGAATTTGCCGGGCATATCTGGAATACTGGAAATGGCAGAATGTCCATTTTTGCCAATTTCCCATAAAAATAGCTCAAAAATGGCAAAAAAAAGCTCAGCAACTTTGGTCAAAACTAAAAAAAGGTCAACAAGCCTTCTCTCCTTTTTGTCACTGTTTGAAGTATGGCAACCCTACCAATATCAATGGGGTTTTGGTTTGGCCTGAGAGCTTTTGCAATTTCCTCCCCACCATGTCAACCAGACACGTTCCCTGACTGACCAGACTGGCCACACCACAGACCATACCTTCTGCCCTTATTCCACCAGACTCTACCCCTTGGTCTACCAAGTAGCCTCCTTCTGTAGCTCAAAGACTCCCCCTCCACATTTTAGGATTGGAGCTTCAAGAGAACTGGCCAGCCTAATCTAACCAGCTCCACAGAGCCAGATGAAAAATGTGATATGAATTTATTTTTTTAGGCAGTTTTCCTTCATTTTATCGTGGGCTCTTGGGTCTCCTGCTAACTATTCACCCTTTCAGTGCTTGGCCAGTTTTCAAGATGAGAGCTGAAATCCTAGGCACTCTTACTTAGGATAAATCCCAGTGAACTTAGGGAGACTTACTTACACGTAAAAATGTGTAAGATTAGGGTGCATATTTTACATATTGGGTTTCAGATTATAGATGATATTTCCCAGATTTCATCCCACTCCTTTCTCCTATTTTAAATCTCCCCCCCCCCCAGTAACTACAAAGAGATAGTGAAAAATGAAAGCAGAGTCCGTGTTTCTGGTTTGCCTATGTAACTATATACCAACATGTGATGGTTCTTCTGCCTTGGATTACTCTGAAATGGTTTCTTGGATGTTAATTATGAGCTTTCAAACCCACAGATTCATCTGTGAATCTTGCTTTTTTTTTTACACTGGCACCGTGGTTACGATTTAATAGGCGTCGAGAAGAGATTCTGGTTTGGATTATCAATTGCAGATGTTTCTCAGTAGCACTGCTACCTTAGAGTTTAGAGCCTTCTGAACGCTCTGATGAACACCATCTGCTCCTGAAGATTAACTAGATTTATACTAGTTCATGATTCTCAACCACATCTCTCTTGAAGAGTTTTCTCCCTTTGTTAACATCATATCCTTTTATGTGCTCATAACGACTCCCACAAAGAAGGAAGTTGCATTCTTGCCTATCACAGCGAAGGCTGAATCATGCAATCAATTTGCTTTAACTTTTCTGCAAATGAAGTTGTCAACGTCTTCCTTAGAACAACAAAAAAGTGATGTTATTTTTTTTGCCAATCCTCATAGAGTTGAATGGGAGTTTGGGGCTGAGCTAAACTGATTCCCCTGTGCAATACTACAGCGTCCTTGACAGGTGAGCATCCAGTCTTTGCTTAAACACCTTCAGTGAGTGAGAGTCCACCACTCCAGTGGTATAAGAGTGCTGAAGGTCGGCGGTTCGAATCCCCGCGATGGGGTGAGCTCCCGTTGCTCGGTCCCTGCTCCTGCCAACCTAGCAGTTTGGAAGCACGTCAAAGTGCAAGTAGATAAATAGGTACCGCTCTGGCGGGAAGGTAAACGGCGTTTCCGTGCGCTGCTCTGGTTCGCCAGAAGCGGCTTAGTCATGTTGGCCACGTGACCCAGAAGCTGTACACCGGCTCCCTCAGCCAATAAAGCGAGATGAGCGCCACAACCCCAGAGTCGGCCACGACTGGACCTAATGGTCAGGGGTCCATTTACCTTTACTAAATGTATGTTGGGGATGTGACCTAAGACTGTGTTAATCGGTATGGGCTGATGACTTATGTTCAGTTTAGGATCAAGTAAGCTTGTAATCCTAAGCCTGGGGTGGTGAAGGTGGCAGAGGCGCCAGGTTGCCCCCAAGGCTGAGGAGTCCTGACAAAGGTCGCACACATGTGAGGTCACGCATGATGCCTGTGCGACGTTGCGACATCTGGAGGAGGCCAAGTGCTCTGGAGGAACTGGCCACCAAAACTGTGCCATGTGTTGTGCTTGCGCATCGCACATGACATCAAGCACATACGCTGCACACTGGTCACCCTCAACACCAACAAATATTGAGGGGGCTGAAGACACCTCAGTCCCCTGGAGTTCGCATGCCTGGAAGGTGGTGTAACCACTCATTCAGTGCCTTGCACGGCAGCAGGGTGGAAGTTACGCTGAAGCATAGCTGTCAACGTTTCCCATTTTTAAAGGGAAATTCCCTTATTTCGAATAGGATTCCTCGCAAGAAAAGGGGAAAGTTGACAGCTATGCGCTGAAGGCGAGCTCCTGCACTCCTTCAAGAGGATCTCTTGGAGCAAAATAGGCATCAAAATAGCTAACTGAGGCCAAAAGCCAAACTTCCCATAAAAGCTGATGGGATCTAAACTGCAGGTACTTAACAACGGAAAAGTTATTGGGGTTGTGGTGGTAAACAGGTCACTAAAACATAAACTGTCTGGCACAGTTTGAACGTAACATGTTTGACTTTCTAATTCATAGAAACTGGGAATAAACATTGAAGCCACGCCCTCCCCCCTTTGCATGCCAGCCTTGTCACACCAGCCTTGGTTAACTTGAACTAGATCTCCCCACTGCATCAGAAATGGGGAACTGTAGCTTAATGTCAGTTTACTAGCCAAAATTTTAAACCGTATTCAAGCAATGCATACTTATGTAACATCTGAGGACATCTTCTTTACTCAAGCAAGCCTCATTTGTGTGAATCGGTTTAGAAATCTGATCCATTCACTCTTATAAGCAAAAAGTACATTCTTCCAACAAGTACACAAGTCTTTTTACTCTCCTGCTATAATTCTTCTCTTCACCTTCATGACTCTGTTTTTAAAATATATGTCATCAGCTTCTCCCTCTGGAATTTATTTTCATTTCCCTTTGCATCTAATTTTTATTATACCAAGGTGATTCATACAAAGATAAAATTAGTTCCAAGAATGGCCTGAATTGAACACACTGGGCTGTAGCCCTCCACCTACTGACAACTAAAATAACAGATAAGCCGAAAATAATCAAAGACAGATGGCAAAGGTGCAACAAAAATGTCTAGGGCCTTTTGAAAATGTATTTGAAAGAAAATGCGGTACTTGGGAAGCAATATATACTGCTCTTCTAATATCAGATTTTTTTGTCCCTCGGTCCTTTCACCCTGGCTCCTCTTCTTCCAAAAATACAAATGAAAAATTCAACTACACACAGTCTTGTCTCTTCCGCTTCTAAGAAAAGATTCCAGAGACTGACGTTTTCTCACAGGTGCCTACCAGAAGCACACAAACTAGAACCAACCAAACCAAGACAATTGAGCAATTGAGAAGGGGGACCAATGCTCCAGCAGTTGGGGGCGGAGAGCAGGCAGGGGTGTGGCTGGTGTGTGGCCTGGGGGCATGGCACGCCACCCACAGGAGCATGGCACGCGTCCTGGGGTGTGGCGCCCAGCGCGGGTGGGGAACAGCCAGAAGGGCACCCCACTGGGATCGCACAGGCGGGGGCGGTGCACTTTCCCCTGCACCCCTCTTCCTCCGCCAGTGCCCACCAGCCCCACAAACCTGTCTGTGGAGAATCTATAGGGACTGCCAATGTTTTAAGATTATGTAAAACGATGCCATAAACTTACTGCTATGTTTCTCTCTCTCTGTGAAGCTAATCTCATTGAAAGAAAGCAGAGGGACTGGAGTTCAATGCAGGAGTCCACTTCCCTCCTTTTAGGGGTACAGCGGCTTTCTAGGATGACCAGCACCTCTCCCCCCGGACGATGCAGGGCTGTGTGTTAGGGGTCTGTTCCTGCTTTGGCTCGCGCTCCTGGCTTGAAGTCCTGCTCCACGTCAGCCTGTCGAATTGGCCAATGGCAGGCTGGTGCAGAGGGTTGGGCTCTCTGTGGGGCTTGCCTGAGGGAACAACCAGGCTTTCCTCAGGTCCACTTAGCCCACACCAGTTCCCCACACCAGCTCTTCTTCATCAGATCATGCATCTCCAGTTAAAAGAACCAAGTACCAGGCGATATGAAGGACCAATGGGCTTGATGGACAAGTAGTCTGACCTGAAGCAGTTTCCTATCTTTCTCTTACAACTTTCAGGTGCAGACCCAGTCCACAACCGCACTTCCTAAAAGCAAAGGCATTTAGAGCAACCCGTTGACTTTCCTGCAGATATCCAAGTGGAAAACTTGGATATAGCAGCAGCACTGCTGGGAAGGACAAGTGCCTCTTGAGATGTAAATGCTGTGAACTCTCTCTCCGTCAAAACCCAAGTCGTAAATATGCGTGAAATAAACCATATTTCTTAAATACGCTAGCGTCCTTTGTGCCTTGATTTTCCAACAGAAACAGCACCAGGGGAGCGCCTGTAATGCCTGGAATCTTATGTAGCTGCTCAGAGGAGACTGGGGTGGTGTGTAACGGCATGCTACTATTCAAAAGAGAGGACATGGTTTTCCTCTGGTCATTCTAGGAGAAAAAATTGCCAGGCTCCACCGGTACTATTCAGAGGCCTTTACATTTGCAGCTTTATGTTGTATGGGATGAGAATGAGACCAAGAATGAGAACATATTGAAGCTATAAGATCAGTGTTTCCCATTTCGTGTTGTTGACTTTTTTCTAGTAAGACGCAAGACCAGCTTGCAAATTTAATTATTTTTAAATAGTTACCATCTGCCTTACAAATTTTAAGGTATTATAGTTATAGTTGTTTAATGCCTTAAGGAAGCTGCCAACTCTTAGTAGAGACTTGTGAGGCCCAAAGGTTCGGGAATAACTTCATTCAGGATCAGTCCTTTTCACAGAGCACTGAAGGCAAGGCGTATTCCCAACCCTGCAAGGAGATGCGGAGGATTTGAATCAGGGACCTTCCAGGGGAGCCAACTGTAGGAGGCTCTTGGTGCCCAAGTATCCACAACAAAATTGTGGGTACTCAGCACCCACACCGCAACTTCCGGTGCCTGGGAACCCTTGTTCCTGATGTAGATCTTTATTCTCTGCTTGTTCCTGATGTAGATCTTCACTCACCCCTACTTTCCTGGCCAGGAAGGGGCTTTATTTTGTGGTTCACCGCAGGTGTCAAACTGCCTTGAGCTAGCCCTGGCCACTGATGTCCTCCAGTGACAAGTATTCAGAGGTGTAGTGCCAGGGCCGTCTTAAGCATATCTGGTGCTGTGGTGCAAAGCTCTCTCCGCCCCCCCCCCCCCATTTCCCAGAGTTTTTTTAAGGAGGACAGTGCTGCCGGTGGGGCTGGAGGAGGCAGGCAGTGGTTGGAGGGCAGCCCCTCCAGTGGGGAAGAGGCGGAGACTGGACACGGTGCCTCCCGGCTCAGCTGGCCACATTGTGCTGCAGTGGCCACGGCAGACGGAGGCTCCAGGCGCGGTGCTGCTTCAGCGCGGCATGGTGAGCTGATGCTGGGAGGCGCGACATCCAGCCTCCGCCTCTTCCCTGGCGCCCTGCAGAACTTGGCGCCCTGGCGCCCCACGCCACTAGTCTCTATGGGTAAGATGCCCCTGTGTGGTGCTTCTGATTCTGGAATCAGCATATAGCCGTCATGACAACTGGATTTCCAGTTTCATATACAGCCTTTAAAAAAAGGCATCCATCCGCCTGGCTCTGTTCCTTGCAATTTTGCAGCCTGCTCAGTTTTGCATAATAAGCAACTACACTGCAGGGAAAGAGGCTTCCACGTCAATCTGTGGTTTTCACAAAGTGCAGCCCCAGATAATTTATTAGGAGGATTTGCAGCACATTATCTAAGTACTGCTAATTACAAACTAAGCTCCAGAGACGCAAGCCCAAACTTTCCAGCTACAGTTTCCATTAATAGCTTGGATGAACTGTACGGGTTTTGACCAACTTTTATCACTGCAGGCTGCAGCCGTGTGTAATGAGGTAAGACCTTTGCTGGCAAAGTGAGAGCGAGAGCAACGGCTTAGCTGCAGATGAGGAGCAGCGTGTGTCCTTGAGTCTTTGTCAATCACACAGGAGCATTTCCCAGCTTCTTCAATGGTTCTCCACTATTTTAATCTAAACTGTGAATGTTCACTTTCAGCCAAGTCTACTGGCTTCCATGGTAAAGGAGAGGTCTAAAATGCCCCCACGACAAAGAGGGAAACTCCAGCCCTGCCATGAAGCCCAAGAATTTTTAAATCTGCTACTAAAACTGAAAGGGACGTGGGTGGCGCTGTGGGTTAAACCACAGAGCCTAGGACTTGCCGATCAGAAGGTCGGCAGTTCGAATCCCTGCGACGGGGTGAACTCCTGTTGCTCAGTCCCTGCTCGTGCCAACCTAGCAGTCCTAAAGCACGTCAAATTGCAAGTAGATGAATAGGTACCGCTCCAGAGGGAAGGTAAACGGCGTTTCCGTGCGCAGCTCTGGTTTGCCAGAAGCAGCTTAGTCCTGCTGGCCACATGACCTGAAAGCTGTACACCGGCTCCCTCGGCCAATAAAGCAAGATGAGTGCTGCAACCCCAGAGTCGGCCACGACTGGACCTAATGGTCAGGGGTCCCTTTACCTTTACTAAAACTGAAGCACCTTCTTTTGCAGTGTCTTCTTACTTAAAATAATTTTGGGAAGGATGAAAAAGCAGCACTATTCAGGCATTGTGTTTTGTCAGAGCAGTATTTTGAGAGGTACCCGCACCTCTGGAATATTTCCGTACACAGTTTTCGCTAATACACACATTTGTGCAAGCATATTTTTTTTGCAAAAAAACTGGGCCTAAAAACTTGACACTTGAGGTCAAACCATGAACCCTGACAACTGTAGCCACTGCAGGGTGAAGGAAAAGCATTAACCCTCCAAAACAGCTGGACTGCACAAGTCAGCTTTGCCTACAGACATGCTAGATCCCTCCTCCAGATTATTTTCCACTTTGTTTGCCAATAAA
Source organism: Podarcis tiliguerta (assembly GCF_965153285.1). NCBI lineage: Eukaryota > Metazoa > Chordata > Lepidosauria > Squamata > Lacertidae > Podarcis > Podarcis tiliguerta. The sequence continues at coordinate 4,484,149 of NC_139546.1, read as the reverse complement.
GAAGCTAGTCACTACTTCGCGTTTTATGTTTCCCTTGGCATATCAACAGGAAGAAGAGGAAACAGTGAAGGCTAGCATCTGTTTAGATGGGGAAGACACAGAGGCAAGAAGGAATAACAGGAACTTTGGGGAGAACCTAAGCAAGTGCCGTGATTGGCTTGGGAAACATGGTCTATTTATTTAATACGGTACTTGATACGCTGCTCTCTCGGGTTAGAGGGGATTAACTTTTTAAAAGTTAAAAACCAGTGCTGGTGTGTGAATGCTGCTTCCTGTATTGTGTGGCACTTTGAATAGATCATGGGAGGAATTCACTGTTATGCTATTAAGATAATGCCATATCTGAAATATTGCACTTCCTCATGCGAACCTGTCCTGGTTTGAGATCTTTGGGGGAGGGCCTTCTCTCAGTCCTGCCACCCTCAGAGGCCTGATTGGTGGGGAGGTAGGAGATGGCCTTCTCAGTGGTGGCTCCTTCCAGACCACTTTGGAACTCTCCCAAGTTAGCCTGGCTCCCTCCTTGTTGTCCTTCTGCTGGCAGTTGAAGACTTTCTTGTTCCAACCGATTTTGGGGAAATGACAGCTTTTAGTTAAAGGGCTGTTTTATTGGTATTGTTGCACACCACCCCAATCTCCAAGCGACGCAACATTCCAGGGGTACTTTGGAATGAGGCACAGCGGACTGTGGTGTCTTTATGATATATGGTTTATTAATACATACAGTGGTGCCTCGCAAGACGAAATTAATTTGTTCCACGAGTTTTTTCGTTGTGCAAGCTTTTTCGTCTTGCGAAGCACCACTGCATTTAAACACTAACAATGGCGGGGGGGGGAAGCAGGACAGCTGCTGCAGCTGGTACCTCAGACTCACCCGCACGTTGTGGCCACCGCGCGACGCGGCTGCTGGAGGGCGGCGGGGCTCAGGAGCGCGACTCTGGCTGAAACGCTGGCTGCTGGCGGCAGCGGCTCTCTGAGAGGAGCGCGCGAGGGCGGTGGGCAGCGGCGCGAGGCGGCCGGAAGGTCGGCCGTCAGCCAGAAGGTCGGAGGGAGCCGGAGGAGCTGTCAGCCGGAAGGTGGGAGGGAGCCGGAGGAGCGGGGAAGCGAGCGTGCGTGCGTGCAGTGACCGTCGCCATGACACGAGAGGCAGGGCCATTTCGTCTAGCGAAGCAAGCCCTTAGGAAAATCCATCTTGCGAAGCACCTCAGAAAACGAAAAACCCTTTCGTCTAGCGAGTTTTTCGTCTTCCGAGGCATTCGTCTTGCGGGGTACCACTGTATATACAACCTAAGCCTGCAATGGAGGGGTTCACAGCATCAACAATCTAACAACGACGCAGCATAAATAACTGATTTTGTTTATTGACTCATCGGGAATATTTGACCCCCCCAGGTAAGGAGGGCACTGCCTCTTGCACTGCACTGAGTAGTTTTGGAGTTGGGAAAATTAATTCTTTGGGCTATTGGAAGTTCTGTCCTTCTGCCCCATCCAGAACATAGATGACTCTTGGTTCTTCTCCAGAAGAAGCTTCAGGTCAAAATCATGCCCTTTAGCCCTGCAAGCCTCTTCCTCTCCAACAATACCCATCCACCCCTCTGCCCCTCTTTATCTCTTTCCCCCCTGGTGCTGGATTTGTCTTGTTAACACTCCCCACTCCCCGCAACCCTCTGCATTTTGCTGTCTAAATGCATATGGATTTTGGCTGGCAAGGTTAAGCTGGGAGAGGCTTGAAGTGAATAGCCTCTAATATGATTTCAGGTGCTTAATTGGCCTTTAATAGGCTACTTTATATTCCGTGTGTTAATCTGCCATTACCTGCTGCTAGCCTTCTGAATGGGTTGGGCAATCATTTCAATTACTTCTGCTTGTCGAGCGGGCTGCAGCTTGTGACTTGCCAAACACAGCACACATGCCCATAAATCTCCTGGGTGTTGCCAAGCATCTGAGAGGCCATGATACGATATTGCTGGACTCTGTGCTGTGTTTGGCTTAGTGTATCATAAATTGTGCAGGTCTATGGTAGCATGTTAGCATCCACGCTAAGGACCACTTCCTTGCTGCAGGGTTGCTTGAGCATAACACAGCAGAGGGAATAATTTATGTAACAGAAGATGAATCTCCCCACTCCTGCACCTCACCTTCTGTGACCACGTCCCCTTTTCTCTCAATCTGGCTCTGATATTGGAAGTGTGGTTGGGCTGGTGAGACAACCGCTTCAGGTACAGAGCACTGGGGCAGCGAGGCAGGGAAGGGTTCAGCTCAGCTCTCCATGTACCCTTTAGAAATCCAGCTCAGGCCCGGCATTAGCAACTTGGCACCCTTGGGAAACTGTGAGGGTCCCAGGGCCCTTTGAAATCTGCCCTTGGCCCCATACCAGATGACTGGGTAGGTGTGGCGATCACACAGGGTCCCCGGACGTTTCACCGTCTATTGATCCCTGTGCCACCACTTTATTTCTCGCTGTCCCCACCCAGGCCCTACCTGGTACAATACTAGTCCAGTCAGGGTTAAATTGGAACATAAACTTCTGTTTATTTATTGCAGTTTAACAAGCGCGTGGATTCATAAATGGTATCGGTCAGTTACAATCATGGGGTGCCTATCCAGACCTATAACTTCTGCTACCTGCTCTCACTCACTAAACCACCTCTCAGATATTTACTTGCCCCTAACTGTTCCTGACTCTGCTTATTTTGCTACACTAACTCAACCTACGCCCAGACTCTATCCCAATTCACTCCCACTCCAACCAACCACCCAACTCCCAACGAACTCCTCCCTTTGCCCCTCCCAGAGCTGGTTTTATACTCCCTCTGACTCCACCCCCTGGGTTCTGATTGGGTAACCTGTTTAACTATTTCACCTCCAGCACTCTCATATGTTAACGTCACAGTAGGCAACCCACCATTTTATATTTCCCAGTGCCCCAAAGAGACACAATCTCAGGGGTATTGTGCGTAGCTGTCAACTTTCCCTTTTTTTGCAGGGAATTCCCTTATTCCAGCGCCATTTCCCGCTGCTTCCTGCTGCTATCCCAGATTGTTAGATATCCCGTAGACTGTCCCCAGGACAGGTGAGGCTGCTGATCCCTTATTTTCAATTCTGAAAGTTGACAGCTATGGTATTGTGGGAAATGTATAATGGCATGTAGCTTCCCACCAATGCTATTAGGTGGGCCTGCAGCTGAGGGGCCACCAATATAGGAAGACACCTTGACAAGGGCCCCCTCAAGCCTGGAGATGGCTTTTTATGTGAAAGGGGCAGACAAAAGCAGCAAACAAATGGCTCAGCCTACCTGAAGTCTCTCTCCACTCAGAGATTGGGGTGCACGCAACACTATTAGGGCCAAGCCAGATGTAACTGGGGTACCCATTTGTTTCCTGATTTTTGTCTGCTCCGATTATATCTTGCTTGGCCCTAATAACATTGTGTGCACCACAGTCTCTGAGAGGAGACTTCAGGGATTTGGTTTCCTTGGAATGAAGGTTGATAGAAACTATGGTGTCTTTTTCTATACAAATATATGCAACCTGAGCATAGGATAGAGGGGTTTGCAGTATTAACACTCCAACAGATACAAAATCACAGGCCTCGATGGGACCAATGGATATCATCCAGACTGACCCCCACCCTACAACAATATAAAATATTTCACACTTCTTCTTGCTAAAGCTCTGTCTCCTACTGCAACCTGTTGATCTCAAAGATTATTTAAATTGCCTTCTGCTTTATAAAATATATGTCCCTCTTGAAAAATATGGTTTTGCCTCGTAAGTATACTGTATTGGGTTTTTTAAAAATGAAATGAAATGGAACTATTTCTGTTTTTGGAACTATTCTCCATAAGTTCCTGTCTGTCATTTTCTGTAAATAACAGCTGTTTCCCAGGCATTTGTTAGATGCTAATTAGTCTGGATCGTTCTGCAAAAGCATCACCGGCATGCTTGCTTTAAAATACACAAATCAGATGCTAACAGACAGTAGCTAAACTCCTCCATTGTTATCAGCGTCCATCTTGCCATATGGCTTGCAGGCACATGCACCCAGTCATACTCTTTTCTATGTTCCACAAAGATCTGCTCTTCCCACGTCTGCATGTCTGCGCGTGCGCGAGTCGCGATTCGCCGCTTCTGCGCATGCGCGTGACATCATTTTGAGAGTCTGCGCATGCACGAGTGGCGAAACCCGGAAGTAACCCGTTCTGTTACTTCCGGGTCGCTGTGGAATGCAATCTGAAAACGCTCAACCTGAAGCCACTTTAACCCCAAGTATGACTGTAGTCACTTCCTTTACATCACGTGTGTTATTTTGACCCTAACCTTGTGCTTTTTGTTCACAGAAATACAGGTCCTCCTTGACCGCCCTCTTCGGAGGTTGAGGCTGGTCACATAAGGGGAAATACAACCCCCTTCATACAGCAGCAGAGCAAGCCAATCAGGCGCCTGGGGTGGTGTGTGTGCCCTGCGCCCAGGGGCGGGACCAGCCACCCGTGGGGCGGGGCGAGCTGGGGCAGGATGCCGCCCGGCAGGATGCCGCCCTACAGATGAGGGGGAGGCGGCGGGCGGACCATTTGGGGCAGCGTGGAGCCTGCAAGCGGCCAAGCCACCACCTCACTCCCAGGAGAGATGCATGGCTCAGGCGCGCTGCAAGCCCTGCGGTGAGGGTCACCCGGCATGTTGTCACTCCCCTCAGTGGTGACACCCGGGGTGACCTGCCCCCACCGCACCCCCTTCCTCTGCCCTGGATCCTGGCCCCTTTCAAATCCCCCATCTCTGTTCATACAGCAGGGCAACTTGGCCAGGTCCATTTGCATAGGCTAGCCCAGGAATTCCTCTGTAGCATGTATTTCTTCCTTCCAAATAATCCCAAACTCTACCATTTATTAATCTCTAGGGTTTAGTGGGTTCCCCCTCAATCTATAACAATATTCTGTGCATAGCTGTCAACTTTCAGATTTGAAAATAAGGGATCAGCAGCCTCACCTGTCCTAGGGACAGCAGTGGCGTAGCGTGGGTTGTCAGCACCCGGGGCAAGGCAAGTAATTTGCGCCCCCTAACCCGTGGATTTTAGCAGGGGGCAGAGAGCTGCGAGTGCGAGCACGCCCCCCCCCAGATGTTGCGCCCGGTGCGGCCGGCCCCCCCTGCACCCCCCACGCTACGCCACTGGGGGACAGTCTACGGGATATCTAACAATCTGGGATAGCAGCAGGAAGCAGCGGGAAACGGCACTGGAATAAGGGAATTTCCCGCAGAAAAAGGGAAGGTTGACAGCTATGGTTGTGTGTAATATTGTAACTAAGGTAATTCTATTAGAATTCCAAAGGGAATGTCAAGCAGGGAGGGAGGGGGGAAGAGAGAGAGTGGAATTCTGGGGGAGAGAGAAGATTGGAGGAGACTTTGAACGCGAGTTTGAATGTTGGGTGGTGGGGAGGCAGCTGAGAGTCGGTTGAGAGCGGTGGGTTCTGGAGGGGGGCACTTAGTGGGGGAACTGAAGCTGGGCTGGGCAGCTATTCAGCTTAGGATCAGTATGACAGTCACTATCGCCCTCATTTGATGGTGGCCAAAAAGGAACAGAGACGCAGAGAGGGACTGTGAGTCTCTTGTGGAGGCCGGGGAATGTGGCAGTCCCACGCCCAGCGAAGAGGGGCTCTGCCAGCTGATCAACTTCTAGCGTTTAGTTGGGGGGGGGTCTCCTGCAAATCTACAACCGTATTTTTCCTGTACAGTTTTTAATGCTTCTATTGTTGTGAACTGATGCATGATTATAAAGTAAGTAAAGCTTATTTTTAAAGTTCCCATGTTGATGCCTGATTCTTTCTTAAGTGGGGCAAAGGGAGGGAAGGCAGCTTGCTTCATGGCTGGACTTGCTCAAAAGAAGGTTTTGCAGCCTGATTCCTTTTAAGTTTGCTGTCAAGGATGGGATTTTAAAACTCTGTTTTTTAAGGACCAGGTGGCAACCCTACTACAGGTATACAGGACCCTCACTTTGAATTGTGCTCACAAATGTACTGGGAGTCACCATAGATCCTTTAGGGCTGTTGTTCTGTGGTCCTGCCAGCTGCTCCCAGTCTAGCTATCGCTACATCTGCTGGCTCCTCTCAGATATGCCTGAGCCAATCTGATCTGAGGGGAATCCCTTCCTGTCCTCCTATATGTGGGTCATCTGTTGGACTTGCAGGGGTCAGCAAACTTACCACGCCTCGGGCTGGTGTCTCCATCGCCGATTGCATGGCGGGCCGGAGGGTGGGGGAGCGCGTGCCCATACATGTGCGCACATGTTATTTCCGGTGTACTTCTGGGTCAGAGGAGCACCGGAAATAGCCTGTACGCATGTGCACGGGCCTCCTCCGACCCGGATGTGCACCGGAAATAACACTTGCGCATGCACACAAGCTATTTCGGGTGCTCCTCTGATCTGGAAGTGGGCAGCCACGCAGCGCAGTGCTGGTAAGAGTGGGCCACAGCAGTGGGCGGCAGGGGTTGCCGTGGGCCGGATAAACGAGTCCCTTGGGCCTTATCAAGCCTTAGTTTGGGACCCCTGTGTTAGAGCTTGAGCAGGACCAAACCCCACCTCCCGGGCGTCCCCCTTGAAGGCAAGGCACAATCCTGGGACACTCAACACCCAACGGTTCTCCATTTCCAAGGCACGGGGTCCCTCCCCAACTCAAGAACGGGGCATCTGAGCTCCTCCGACCTTCCTGGTTCCTCCTCATGACTGAGTTCCTAGGACTCCACGGATCTCTGCTAATGGGAGCTGTTCCCAGAGCCCCGAACAAACCACAGTTCCCAGGATCATGGGGGGGGGGGAGAAGACACCTGCTTTTTAGACCAGGGATGAGGAACCTGCAGCTTCCTCACGCCCATTTCCTTGGAACCAGGAATGGGATGTTGAAGTGCTTCTTTTAACAGGATGATTGCAGGGAGCAGAAGTGCTTTTCTTCAGCCAGAATTCTCCGCAACTCCATTCCAGCACCTTAAAAAATTATTATTATTATTATTATTATTATTATTATTATTATTATTACCCAACTTTCCCCCTGCTTTTCCCCTTCTGGCCGGGAAAAGAGTCTCCCCCCCCCCCCCGTCAATGCAGCTAAGATGGCTTGCTGCTTCGTGCCCAGGGAAGGGCCGCCCTTGCCTGCTGCAGCAGACACCTCGTGTGTAAAGAGAGGGGTGCTGATTGAGAGGCAGTGCAAGAAGTAGCAGGCAGCTTCTGGGATTCTGATTCCTGGACATCCTTCCAGCTGTGTGGATGCAGGAATGAGTCGGCGGGAGCCCTGGTCCATTTGTGGGGGGAAAATAAAGCTGCCATTCTGGGATATCTTTATCAGCACCACCTGCAAAGTCACAACGTGGTGAATAAGATTTGGGAATACCCAGGAATGTTACTCTGAGTAAACTGGAGGGGAAGCAGAGTAACAGGGTGGGATGCAGTGGGGAGGGAAAGTGGGCATGATGGAAAAGCTCAAAATTGATGCAGGACTGCAGGAGGTATAATGCAGACTTAAGATGAGCATTGTTTTAGGGAATTCAATGTGGAATATAATATAATATTATAATATAATATAATATAATATAATATAATATAATATAATATAATATAATATAATATAATGGAAACAAAAGAACCAATTTGGGCAACATCTGGGGGGAAAGGGTGGTCTCCAATCCTAATCTGGAGGCTGTCTTCTACTTGGAAATAAACAGTTCCATGGGGTTTCCTTCCAAGGAAAACGTGCCTGGATTGGGGACCTCAATGGCTAAAGCCGTTTGTGTGTGTGTGGAAATACTGCTGCCCTGAGACCTTCCAGAACAATTGCTGGTCAGTGTATACTACTCTACTACTACTACTACTAATAATAATAATAGTTATTTGTACCCCAAATAAGCCCCTCTCTTCACTCACCCAGAACCTCTTCTGAGTAGGCATTCTGTGGGAACGTTGAAGAAAGCCAAAGAGGATATATTGATTAAATATTATCCCTCCTCATGCTAATGAGAAAGCAGCAGAGCACATTCCCTTGCACACTGCTGGAAGCAAGTTGATGGATTCGTTAGAATCATTTAAGTTAAGCAGTCCAGTCTGGCTTGTCCAGATTGGATCGTTCCTGGTAAATTTCCCCTTTAGTTCCCTATTAAAAACAATAATGACACAACAGTCTTCTTTTAAAAGTAATGATAAAGTTTACAGTGGTACCTCGGGATGTGAACGGGATCCGTTTCGGAGCCCCGATCGCATCCTGAATAGAACGTAAGACGCGACGACATGTCTGCGCATGCACGGGTTGCATTTTGCCACTTCTGCACATGCGTGTGACATCATTTTGAGCGTCTGCGCATGCATGAGTGGCGAAACCCAGAAGTAACTTGTTCCGTTATTTCCGGGTCGCCACGGAGCGCAACCCAAAAGCGCTCAACCTGAAGCACATTCAACCTGAGGGATGACTGTACTTACATTCAGTTCACAGTATTGTCCTGAAGGCAGGCTTTATCTTGTAGTTACAGTTGCAGTAGTAGATAATAATAATAATAATAATAATAATAATAATAATAATAATACAGTGGTACCTCGCAAGATGAATGCCTCACAAAACGAAAAACTCACAAGACGAAAGAGTTTTTCGTTTTCTGAGTTGCTTCGCAAGATGGATTTCCCTATGGGCTTGCTTCGCAAGACGAAAACGTCTTGCGCCTTTTTTTAAAAACCGTCAATGCATTCCTATGGGAAACCGTCAATGCACAGTGGTGCTTCGCAAGACGAAAAAATTCACAAGACGAAAAAACTCGCAGAACAAATTAATTTCGTCTTGCGAGGCACCACTGTAATAATAATTTTTTATTTATATCCCGCCCTCCCCAGCCGAAGCTGGGCTCAGGGCGGCTAACAACAATCAAAATAATCCAACATAACATCCAAAACAATCCAACATAAAAGAGGTCTGAGCTAGACCTCAGACTTTCTACCATCCTCTGTAAGTACTAGCCATGTGCTGCTGGTTAAGAGCCAGGAGAAAGGAAGGTGGCTGCGCGGCTAGCCCTTTTATAGGGTCTGCCAGGGTTACGCCCATCTACCTGGCCACACACAGGGGGATGAGGCTCCAGAGCAGGTATGACAGGAAGTCCTCCCTGCCTGGAGCCACATTCCCCTGTGTGTCCACTCTAGGCAACAGGGAATGTTGTATTTGACTGCTACAGTGAAGATACATCCCACACATTCATTTAGAACAGCTGTGCAATTTCCCCCTGAATACTAAGCGCTTATCCTGACTTCTGTTTGCACCATGCCTTCCAGGCACAGATCTGCACTTTAAAGCTAGAGGGTGGGGGGAGGCACTTCCCCATGGAAAATCCATGTTTTACCGATGAATCAGATCAATTCACAGAATCCACAGAAAACTCGATTGTCATTTGCTCCGATTCAGGGGGAAACAAAACAACAACAATGCTCAGACATAGAGCTTTAAAGGCAGGCAAACTAAGGCCCGGGGGCCGGATCTGACTCAATTGCCTTCTAGATCCAGCCCGCAGATGGTCCAGGAATCGTGTGCTTTTATGAGTAGAATGCATCCTTTTATTTAAAATGCACCTCTGGGTTATTTGTGGGACATAGGAATTCATTCGTTTTCCCCCCAAAATATAGTCTGGCCCCCCACAAGGTCTGAGGGACAGTGGACCGGCCCCCTGCTGAAAAAGTTTGCTGACCCCTGCAGTTTAAAGTATTGTCCTGTACCGAGAAATGCGGCCCAAAAGGAAGTCTGGAGGAGCCCTTAAGACACTGATTTCCAAGTATATTATCATCTGGAGTGGAATTCTTCCATATTTGGGGAAGCCGAGGAGTTGCTGAACTTGCACAGGAATGGCCATCTGCATCACTGTTGCTATTCCTCCTTCCTGAATCTAATATACCATTTGGGGTTGTGTGCCAGAAATTACATGCTTGGTTTCTAAGGGCTAGTTCATATATATGCACATCACTTGTTTCACCCACAGTCCATACTTATGCGTGAAGCCCCTATATATGTACACACACACATGCACACACAGACCTCACCTGGAGTACTGTGTCCAGTTCTGGGCACCACAATTCAAGAAAGACACTGACAAACTGGAACGTGTCCAGAGGAGGGCAACCAAAATGGTCAAAGGCCTGGAAACGATGCCTTATGAGGAACGGCTAAGGGAGCTGGGCATGTTTAGCCTGGAGAAGAGGAGGTTAAGGGGTGATATGATAGCCATGTTCAAATATATAAAAGGATGTCACATAGAGGAGGGAGAAAGGTTGTTTTCTGCTGCTCCAGAGAAGCAGACACGGAGCAATGGATCCAAACTACAAGAAAGAAGATTCCACCTAAACATTAGGAAGAACTTCCTGACAGTAAGAGCTGTTTGACAGTGGAATTTGCTGCCAAGGAGTGTGGTGGAGTCTCCTTCTTTGGAGGTCTTTTAAGCAGAGGCTTGACAACCATATGTCAGGAGTGCTCTGATGGTGTTTCCTGCTTGGCAGGGGGTTGGACTCGATGGCCCTTGTGGTCTCTTCCAACTCTATGATTCTATGATTCTATGTTATCATAGGTGGTCATCAAGTGATGAACGTGCACTTGTGGACCAGCCTAAGGTCTGTTGAATAAAAAGCAAATATTGCCGTAATTTAGCTTTGAGTCATGCAGACCTACAACATTATCCCAGCTGCATTAGGGCAGGTTGCTCTCCTGGCAGAATAAATCTTGAAAACATTCACATGCTCACCAAGGAATGTTCATCTCATAAGCAGCGTCACCTTGCATACTTTTCTGTCTCATAAACTTGAAGGTCAAATGAAACATTCATTGACAAATACGGAATATGAAACAGGCACAAATCCATGTGCTAACAACCCAGGAAAGGGAAACAGATGGGGCACTGAGTCATGCGCCCTCCGTTTATGGATCTTTGGGGACTTTTAAGGCAAAGCCCTGTGCTGGTCACTGAAAGGGGAGTATTCATTTTCATTTAATTCAGATTTCCATTCATAGAGGGATAGCTGGGGAAGTAATTTAACTAGCAGCCTGTAATGGTAGAGTGAAGAGCTGCAATTTAAAAATGAAAATGCAGCCTCTAAGTCTTTAGTAACAGTGAGGATGCTTTCTGGATTAAGCTAAAGCAATGGCGAACTTTTTCCATTTTGCCAGTATCCTTTTTACTGATTTTCTTCCATGGTAAAAATTATACATTCTAAAAAAAATACAGAAGAAACAAAAGATTACCAAATAAACAAATATATACAAACCCTTAAATTCCCAAAGAAGACTTGTTTTATTTAAATATTTTTGTTAATTCACAATTACTTAATTTCTCCATATGACTTCCGACCTCCTCATTGAGGGTTCATCCTTTTTTATTATTATTATCACTGCTTCCATATTCCTTCTCTCCATTTCTTTCTTTATTCTATCTCATGTGTTATTTACCTAACTTGCAAATTGAGGAGTTTAGTCAAAGCATGGCCAGGTTTTCACTTGTGGACAATGTTTAATTAAATATTCTTTATAAATTCCCCATTCTCTTTTTTAACCTTCGAGTTGGCTCTCTCCTAGTTGCCTCTGCCAATTTTGCTAATTCGAGATATTCAAACAATTTCTCCTGCCACTCCTCTTTTGATGGTATCAGTTCACCTTTCCATTTTTTGGCGACCAGTATTTTCGCTGCTATTGCAGCGTATAAGAATATTCTTCTTTTTTCCTTAGGAATCTCTGGTCCCAATATTCCCAAGAGGAAGAAGACTTCTGGTTCTTTTGTGAAAGTTTGTTTGAACATTTTAAAAACATTTCCTCATATATCATATCCCAATTTTTTCAAATTTCAATGCAGCCCCACCACATATGAACTTCTTCCATTTTGATTTCTCTTCTGAGAAACCCCTGTACGTGGATCACAGAGACTTTAATGCCAAAAAGGATCCCACTGGTTCTTTCTCACAGGCCTGGCTCCAGGTTTTGGTGGGCCCTGAGCAGGTTGCTTATCCTTCCAAATGTCCTGATTTTCCAGGGACAATCCCAGAATTACAAAAGCAATCCTGGCTTTTGATTGGACCCTGGAATGTCCATATTTCCCCTGCCAGCACCACTGCCACCAAGCTCAAGGAGGAAGATGAGCCAACACTTGTCTGGAGCGATGGCAGTGGTGGCAGTGGTGCCTGTGCAAGAGCATTGCGTTACTGATCCATAGTCTCTCCATGGCTGCTGCTGCTGGTCCCTGGAGCAGCTCCTGGTTGCCCTCCTCTGCACATGTTCCAGCTTGTCAACATCCTTCTTAAACTCTGGTGTCCAGAATTGGCCACAGGACTCCAGGTGTGGTCTGACCAAGGCAGAATAGAGTGGGACTATTACTTCCCTTGATCTGACACTCAGGACCGTCTTAAGCATATCCAGCGCCGTGGTGCAAAGCTCCCTCCAGCACCCCCCATTTCCCAGAGTTTTTTTAGGGAGGACGGCGCTGCCGGCGGGGCTGGAGGAGGCGGACAGTGGCTGGAGGGCGGCTCCTACGGCAGGGAAAATATGGAGGCTGGACGCGGCACCTCCCAGCTCAGCTGACCACTTCATGCCGTGGTGGCCACAGCAGACAGAGGCTCCGGGTGTGGCGCTGCTTCGGCACGGCATGGCAGAGGCGGGCGAGGGTGGTGAGCTGATGCCAGGAGGCGCCGCATCCAGCCTCCATATCTTCACTGGTGCCCTCCAGAACTTGGCCCTGGCGCCCCGCGCCACTAGCCTCTATGGGTAAGACGCCCCTGATTATGATGCTGCGGATGCAGCCTAGAAAAGTGTTGGCTTTCTTCTTGCTGCTGCATCACACTGTTGACTCATCTTAAGCTTGCGGTCAAGGGAGATGGCCCTAAATTCATAATACAATCAGGATTTATGACCTGGTGAAAAATTGTATACTAAACCAGGTAACTGATGAATTTCAGAATCCCTGTACTCTGCTCCAATGGGCACAAAACACTTGTTCCGCTTTAGGGAGGGATAGGCTTTCATACAGTCAACTCTCAACTTTCTGGACATCCATCCTCCACTGTGAGCATGTGCTTCCTGTACTCATTAAATTTATTTTGGAAAGCATTCTTCCATGGTCAGGCTACTCAAATGTGTGTGTGTACGTCTACGGTGGGAGAACTAGCATATGTGCCTTTCCCTCCATATCCACATGTATACAAGATTGGGATCTTGGCTTTTCCACCTTTGAATTTTCCTAGCTGACAGTATAATATATCAATGTCATCCTGAGAGGGTAGCTTGACAACAAACAGAGTAGTGGTAAGCAAAATAGACATCAGATACTTTTGCATCCATTTCTATGTGTAAATGAAACCTCCAGACTAGCTTTGGCTCTCATTTACGCTGTTGTTGACTTGCAGAAGTGGCTCTTCAATGAGGTGGGAGCCTCCACGGGTGGATTTTCAGCACCAGCTCAGGCCGCAGAGAGAGAGGCTCAGTTGGCAAATGAGACACAGCCCATTTGGAAGTTCTCTTTCGAAAGCCCCAGTGAAGTGTGAGCAGTTTATTTCAGTAGGTTTGTGCAGGACAACTGTGCAGGGGTTTTGTGACGCTCCTTGTTACTTTATGGAAGAGCTGTGCCCTGTTAATTTTGGGGTCTTACTAATACAGTGGTACCTCGGGTTACAAACGTTTCAGGTTACATATGCTTCAGGTTACAGACTCCGCTAACCCTTCAGGTTAAGCACTTTGCTTCAGGATGAGAACAGAAATCGTGCTCCAGCGGTGCGGCAGCAGCAGGAGGCCCCATTAGCTAAAGTGGTGTTTCAGGTTAAGAACAGTTTCAGGTTAAGTATGGACCTCCAGAACGAATTAAGTACTTAACCCGAGGTACCACTGTACGTATAAAGTTTGTTGCTGAATTTCACCTTTTGTGATTTCTGATTAGGTGAATCATTAAGGAATTTTGACCGAGGAAAGAAGAGTCTCTCTCTCTCTCTCTCTCTCTCTCTCTCCCTCTCTCCCTCTACACACACACACACACACACACACACACACACACACACACTGTGGGGGTCATTGCATCCCTAGTAAGCTTTAGATTCCTGCTACGTACTGTATTCTCAGTAAACCTTTCACTACAATTTAGGCCTCTACACTAACCATCATAACTAAAAGGTTTCCTCTGACGTTCTGACTTTGTTTCACAAAGAAGCAACAACCAACATGCCATTAGCTACACAATGAAGCTTGTTACCTAATACCTGCCTGGATATAATCACAGCAAAACAACTCTCAGTTGCTGCTTTGCCCCTTGGGTTGGCTGGAGGTTATGCATGGCAACAACTCAAGAAAGACAAAAATGCATTTCAAAGGGAGAGACTCTAATCTTATTCCTCACCCCAGTAACATTGGCCAACTTGGATCACCCCTGCCTTGAAGAACAACCTTAAACCATCACGTACAAGGCAGAGCTGATGTCTTTATGAGCATGTGCGGATGAACTGTAGTCAAGATAACAAAGAAGCATCAAAAGAGGAGAGTTGCTTGGATAATTGTGTGTGTGTGTGTGTGTGTGTGTGTGTGTGTAAGAGCCTGCTTGAAGGCAGCATCTTTGGTCACCAGCTTTGAATACTCCAGAAGCAGTGACAGGCTTCTTGCCATTGGCTCCTAGGTTGGCCATCTAGCTGCAGCCAAAGCAATCTAATGGTACGTCTGTAATGAAAACGGCATTTCACTATAGCCATAAAAACTTGACCTCAGTACAAAAACTATGTACCAGCCCAATTTAATCCCTTCCACAACTTGGGAGGTATTAAAACTTCACGATGATAATTGTTGGGAAACAGCTACATTTGCAAAGAAAAGAAAAGAAAAGAACGCCTTCCTTTAACCTCAAACTTCAGAATGGCTCAGCTAATTTTGCTTGAATGTCATAGAAAGAAAAGAAAAATTATCTGCCTGAGGCAGACATAAAGGCATGAAAAAATTTCACTCAAATACTTAGAAAGTAACACAAGCAGGGAAAATAGCACCAGGGCTTTAGACTAGTAAGAGTGAGGCAAATTGAACCGCAATAGCAGTTAAAAACAAAACAAAAGACAAAAAAATGTACCTGTAAGACTAGATAGATATAGATATAGATATAGATATAGATATAGATATAGATATAGATATAGATATAGATATAGATATAGATATTGGATTTATTATGGTATTATGGATATTTAAAGGTAAAGGTAAAGGTACCCCTGCCCGTACGGGCCAGTCGTGTCTGACTCTAGGGTTGTACGCCCATCTCACTTAAGAGCCCGGGGGCCAGCGCTGTCCGGAGACACTTCTGGGTCACGTGGCCAGCGTGACATCGCTGCTCTGGCGAGCCTGCACCAGCGCAGCACACGGAAACGCCGTTTTCCTTCCCGCTATAAAGCGGTACCTATTTATCTACTTGCACTTAGGGGCAAGCTTCAGGATCTGTCCTTCCAGTGAGCACTCAGGGCTGATTTCCTTCAGAATGGAGAGGTTTGATCTTCTTGCAGTCCATAGGACTCTCACGAGTCTCCTCCAGACCATAATTCAAAAGCATCAATTCTTCGGCGATGAATCTTCTTTATGGTCCAGTTCTCACTTCCATACACCACTACTGGGAAAACCATAGCTTTAACTATACAGACCATTGTCGGCAAGGTGATGTTTCTGCTTTTAAGATGCTGTCTAAGTTTGTCATTGCTTTTCTCCCAAGAGGCTGCCCCCTGTCCTGCCCCAAAATTTTGGGGGAGCTGAATCCCCCTCTGCCCCCTATATCTGGCGCCACTGGTTGAAGAAGAGAGAAACTGGATTCCATCTGCTCCACTCCCTTCCCCCCCCCAACAGCTATTTGGTGGGATTTCAGACTTGCCCCCCTTAAGGGCTGTGTGTAGCATGCATCGTAACAGGCTAGAAAGAGCAGTGATGGGGGTAAATCTATTCAATCTGCATATATGGATAAACCTACTGAATTTGCACTTCTTAAGACAATAGATAAATTTCCATGAGGTTCAGAGCAAAGTGCAGGGTCAGTGAAACATGAGTAAACAACCAAATAAAAAAGTCTTACTTGTTTCTTAAAGCTAGCCACAGTAGGAGCAGCCCATGTTTCCCAAGGGTGGGGGTTTCAGAATCAAGAGGCCACTACCAAAAATCCCTTGCCCCATTTCATAGACCCTCCAAGTGTCCCTATTTTCCAGGGACAGTCCCAGATTTACGGACGCCGTCCCGGTTTCTGATTTGATCCTGGAATGTCCTGCTTTTTGTTAGGATGTCCCTATTTTCGTCGGAGAAATGTTGGAGGGGATGGGGGTTATGTGCTCCCCAAGCCAAGGAGATATAACCTTTAGACGACATCTGAAGGCAGCCCTGTATAGGGAAGTTTTTTCTAATGTTTAATGTTTTATTATGTTTTTATATATGGTGGAAGCCACCCAGGGTGGCTGGGGCAACCCACTCAGATGGGCGGGGTATAAATATTATTATGATGATGATGATGATGATGATGATGATGATGATGATGTTTAGTCATTTAGTCATGTCTGACTCTTTGTGACCCCATGGACCAGAGCACGCCAGGCACTCCTGTCTTCCACTGCCTCCCGCAGTTTAGGACATCCCTATTTTTATCGGAGAAATGTTGGAAGGTATGATGTCACCATTGCCCTAGCATCTTGTAGAGATGGGATCATTAGAGCTTCTCCAGCTGACTTCAGGGCAGTAGACAGGCATACAGGGAGAGGCATTATTTTAGAAACCTGGAGCTCAGGAAGGGGCACTGACTTGCCTCTCACATTGCGAGGACCCAGAGTCATGTGACGTCATTCATAATGTCACGTGCCCCCCCACCCCCGCACATCCCACCACGCCCTCTGGTGCACGAATGCTCACCCAGCGGCGGGGTCTGAGGCACGGGGAGGGTGATATTCACCATCTACGCGTCCCACCCCTGCCAGCTCCCGAACACTCACCCAGCGGCGGCAGGGAATAGTGGCCCCTCAATATTTGGGGGCCTCAGCTCCCCCCAAGAGGTTAAACGACAGCTAAATGGTCATTTAAATTTCCACTCCCCATGACCTAGATGATAAATTGCTAAACACTCAAGAATATATAACAGAGGGAAATATGGGCATCACAAACCATTACTTGCTTTGTGTCTTGGTGTAGAAACTGGCTAAAAATAAACTTTGCCGAATGAAAGTTGAGTCCCCCACCAGCCTTAGGAGGAAGAATGAGTAACTCTGTCTGATTTCGGTGTGAGCTGTTCATCTCCAGGGTGAAGGAAATATGGGTCACAAATTTCTGAATGCTTTAAAATAAACAAATGACGGTGAGGACTTAGCCTCAGCCAAATCACCTCACCCCTCACATTTCTCTTTAGGCCAAACTGGGCCAAGACCATTTGCCGCCTGAAGGAGAAAAATAAATGGCGTCCCTGCTCATGCCACGGTTCCTGGCAAGCGAGAATGGTCAAGTTATACCAGCACGTGATGCAGAAAATTTCACAATTGCCTCTCCTTGGGAGTAAAACTACTACCACTACCACCATTTATTACTGTTATTATTATTCAGACTAATTGCTACCTTTTCATGGCACCCCAAATCAGCTGTTTGGGGGAGCTGCTTCACTCTGACCAGTGGCAGGAGTGACCCTGTGTTTATCATCTACAGTGGTGCCCTGCAAGACGAATGCCTCGGAAGACAAAAAACTCGCTAGACGAAAGGGTCTTTTGTTTTCTGAGGTGCTTCGCAAGACGGATTTCCCTAAGGGCTTGCTTCGCTAGACGAAACGGCCCTGCCTCTCATGTCATGGCGATGGTCACTGCACGCACGCACGCTCGCTTCCCCGCTCCTCCGGCTCCCTCTCACCTTCCGGCTGACGGTTGGTGCCTCGCGCCGCTGCCCACCCCCCTCGCGCTCTCCCCTCAGGAGCTGTTGCCACCAGCGCCTCTCTCTCCCTGGAGTCGCGCTCCTGAGCCCCGCCGCCCTCCAGCAGCAGCGTCACACGGTGGCCACAACGCGCGGGTGAGTCTGATGTACCGGCTGCGGCAGCTGTCCTGCTTCTCCCCGCCCCCCCACCGTTGTCAGTGTTTAAATGCAGTGGTGCTTCGCAAGACGGAAAAACTCGTACAACGAAAAAACTCACGGAACAAATTAATTTCGTCTTGCGAGGCACCACTGTATCATGTTTATCATTGCTGCTATTTTTCTAGAAAAAGAGGTGCCGGAACTCACCCTGAACACCTCCCTCACTCTCTTAGAATGGCAATGATGCCCACCTGATGGGTGCTGGAACTGAGTCCTGGCGAGTCCTGGCTGGAAAAAAGCCCTGGCCATCAGTATTTTAGACTATGCAATCTGAGCTATACAAATCATAAATGGCTGGATTTACCGATGAGTTGAAATCTGCCCCCTCATGACGCTTGACCAGTTTTCTTCCTGCCTTCCTAGCTTAGGTCACTTCCAATATTGGAATTCCAGGCACTTCTAAAGTACCTCTGCGGCATTCAGTACCTCTGAGGGATAAACACAATGTTAAGCCAGTTCCCTCTGAATTCACTTCTTCATAATCAAAAAGTTATCTGGAAAACTGCTCTATCTTCAAGAATAGCCGGAATGACAGAGGCTTGAAAAAAGAATCTGATAGTCCAGAGCATTAACATCTTTGAACCCTTGGCACTTCAGAAATCCAAAAGAGGCAAATCACATTACAGCCTGCATTTTGGGTAGCGACAAAACCAAGCAGGAGCAAATTCCAACCAATCTCATTTTCAAGCAAAGCAGTTTCAGATAGTGATGAGGCTGAATACTGAATAGCTGTTGATGTGATATTCGTTCCAGCAGGGGAAGCCCCTGGGCACTGAATTCTTTACTCCAAAATACACTATTTTGTTTGAGCAAATTGCTTAATGGAACTCTTTCTAAAAAGAATTCTGTTACCCAAGCGCATTAAGGCAAAACGTTTGTATCAGGTTTGAAAGTTGAAAGCTTGTTGCATTCTAAAAAGATAATTTAATCATATTATCACCTACCTACTAGCGATGAAAGCGGATTACTAGAACACTACAATGCCTAGCTGATACCCTAGGCCAGTTTTCCCCAAAAGTGTTACCTGTGGGGCACGGTGCCACCTGCAGAGACATCCCACTGCACCCACAAGTTGCTGTCAATCCTTCACTCTTATTGGGGTACACTAACAGCAACCCCCACTGGGGTGAAAGGGATTTTTTCCTTCTTTCTAACGTCAACTTTAGGGTTTGCATATTCCGCCTTCAGAGCAGCAGTTTTGCCTGTATAATAGCTGTTTCGTGGCCCAAGAAAGAAGAAGAAACACACGCACAGAGCGAATTACATTAAAAAAAATACAAGCAAGGGTGAATAAGGGTCATTGCCACATCACTGTTATGTTAGGCTTGCCATATCTTGAAGAGCAACAAAGAGGACAGCTCAAGCCACTGCCAACCCAAGCTGCCCATGCCTGCAGCCGCTTCCGAGCAGCCCAAGCCGCTGGTTCTAATGCCAGCACCCAAGCCAAAAACCCCAAAAAGAAAATAAATAAATAAACCTAAAAACCCAGACATTTCCTTTAAAATGTAAAAATCCCTCCAGATGGGCATGCTGGCCCCCCAAAAAGAGGACATGTGTGGGATTTCCCGGACATTTGGCAACCCTGTGTTATGCAGCAGGCTAGATTTGATTAGCTGAACAAAGGATGGTCAGATGGAAATGAGGTGTTTTGCTTACACTGTGCAGGGATTTAGAAGTGATTTCTTAATGTCGCATCGTCAGATGACCCTTTTCCACATCAGTTCATTGGCAGAAGAGCCCTGCACATTTTTTGCGGAACCTCAGAGCGTTGCAGAGTATTCTGGAACCTGTTCCATGGAAGGGCACATTCTCAAGATGACATTGACCTCACGGTTTTCCTCTGCAGACTGTCCCTTAGAAAGAGGCCCTCACTTCCTTACTGCTGTGCTGGGTGTGGGAAGATGGCGGACCAGCTGTTTTGGAGAAGTTTGCCTGCCATTGCCAAACTCTTAATAAGCTTCCTACGTGGAGAGCCAGCGTGGTGTAGTTAAGAGCGGTAGACTCGTAATCTGGTGAACTGGGTTCGCTTCCCCGCTCCTCCACCTGCAGCTGCTGGGTGACCTTGGGCCAGTCACATTTCTCTGAAGTCTCTCAGCCCCACTCACCTCACAGAGTGTTTGTTGTGGGGGAGGAAGGGAAAGGAGATTGTGAGCCGCTTTGAGACTCCTTAAGGGGATCTGTCCAAGGAAAGGATTGGGTGACATATTTTACAGGAATATATTGCCCCCATCCTGACTCACCCTCACAAGTTTACCATACTCAGTTTATTAGAACTGCCAGAATGGCCAGACATCACGCCCAATCAGATTAAGGGGCTAATCGTAAGCCAACTAGCCAATAAAACTCCAGGAGAAGACATGATCCCAATGCAGAGCTATGAGATAAGACCTGATTTCTGGCCACCCATTTTTGCAAAACTGTTTTCACACATTAACAGCTCAGGTCACATACCGGAAGGGTGGAAGCTGAGTATAATTGCCCCCATATATATAAAGGGTGATAAGAAAAGCCCTGCCAATTATAAACCCATTAGTTTTTTAGATGTAGCCTCTAAACTATATGCCAGGCTCCTTCTTGGGAGACTGGAAGAATGGGCAGACACAAATAAGGTGATATCTGAAGTCAGGTTTCCAAAGAGGGAAATCCACATTGGACCAGTGCTTTGTGATGAAATTTCTGCTATTTAAATACATCCATAATTTGAAGCAAAAATTATATGTCGCTTTTATAGACCTAAAGTCAGCTTTTGATATGGTCCCAAGATACGCATTGTGGCAAAAATTGGAAAAGACATGGAACAGGATGGAGACAGAATAAAATTGCAGAGCTTTGAAAAATTGAAAAACAAAGTGCGGGATTGGCTTCATTATTACCAAATAATGGAGGCATACAATTTGGACAAAAAAGTTGGTTTCCAGGTGGAAAAATCAAAACTGGAAACAGAATTGTTAGATCCAAAGATTAAGAATTTGTCAAGAATGTATAATTTGCTGTTGAAATGGAACACTCAGGATGAAATGGTGAAATCAGCTATGATTAAATGGGCACAAGATGTTGGACATAACATAATGATGGCTGACTGGGAACAGTTATGGACCACAGGTATGAAATTTACGGCAAGTAATGCCTTAAGAGAAAACCTAATGAAAATGATTTATAGGTGGTACATGACACCAGTCAAGCTTGAAAAAAATTATCATCTGCCCGACAATAAATGTTGGAAAGGTAAAGAGACTGAAGGTACATTCTTTTACCTTTGGTGGACATGCCCAAGGATTAAGACATTATGGGAGATGATTTACAATGAAATGAAAAAGGTATTCAAATATACCTTTCTGAAGAAACCAGAGGCCTTTCTCCTGGGCATGGTTGGCCAATTGGTGCTAAAGAAGGATAGAACTTTCTTTATGTATGCAACAACAGCAGCAAGAATACTTATCGCGAAGTATTGGAAGACACAAGATCTACCCACCCAGGAAGAATGGCATATGAAGTTGATGGACTACATAGAACTGGCAGAAATGACTGGCAGAATCCGAAACCAGGGAGAGGAGTTGGTGGAAGAAGACTGGAAAAAGTTTAAAGATTATTTACAGAAATACTGCAAAATTAATGAATGTTAAAAGATTGTTGGAATGAAGTTATATGGCTTTAGTAGAAATGTTATAAGGATTTAAGTATAAATAGATTAATGGAATCTTAAAGGTAAAATAAGGTTAGAATGTGTTAAGATAATTATAGGACAGATAACAGAGGAAGATGGAAAGGAATTGCTGATACATTTGACAGAAGTGGAATACAAAAAGGGAGGTGTGAGGAGGTCGGTGAAATAAGTGAATGAAAGATAAGATATTGAAATTGTTTGAGTGTTTTAAATTGTTTTTGTTTGGTTTTGTTAGTTTAATGTGTTTAGTGTTATGTAGTGTCTTTATATTGCATTGTATTGTTCCTTTTTCTGTTTTTGTTTGGTTTTGTAGTGTTTAAATTGTTCAAAAAGCAATAAATATTATTTTTAAAAAAATATATGGAAAAGACAAATATGGACCTCCATCTATTATTTCTCATCAAAACATTATATACTGACTCCTTAAGGGGAGTGAAGGGTGGGATATCAAGTCCAAACTCTTCCAAAGACATCCCAGGATTCCTAAGAGCACAGTTTGAAAATGACTTTGAATTATGAATTTATACCCTCCAAGTGCCCCTATTTTCCAGGGACAGTCCCAGATTTACAGAAGCTGTCCCAGTTTCTGATTTAATTCCAGAATGTCCCACTTTTCTGTAGGACGTGACTATTTTCATTGCAGAAAAGTTGGAGGGTATGGAATAAGATGTCCCCAGGGCTTTCTTTTCCCCAGAACTCAGTTATGGCATCTCTTAGGTGGGCGCTATTGCCATTATAAGAGACCAAGGGAGGCGTTGATTGTGAGTTCCGGCATCTCTTTTTCTAGAAAAATAGGGTATGAATGTTGGAGGGTATGAACAACAAGCAACTGAGACCAAGATTAACTGCAGAGAGGTTCTGTAACTGTAGAGGTGTTTGCTTGCTGTGATAAATGCTTTGCCTAAAACTTGCAGTATTCTCTGAGGCTCAGGAAGGATTTTTAAAAAAGAGAGCACTCAATCAGACTAGGAATCAATGTGCACAGAACTGAGGAAAAGAAGGAAGGAAGGCTGAAGCAAATTGTGTAGGGCCAATTTCACGACTAACATTAGAAATTCTCCATATTTCAGAAGAAGGCTAGAATGGAATGCAGATTAAAACCCAAACATGGAACAAAAATGAAACGGAGTATGAAGAAACCTGCTGGCCCTCAGCTACAGCCCTCAATTATATAAGCAAGTTGCTTGTGGATGAGGTGAAGCTTTCCACTTCTGCATTTCTATTGGGCAAAATATGCAGTTCACACGAGGCAAAAAAGATGGTCCCTTCAAACCTACTAGAGAAGTAAAATATTCCTCACACCACAGCATTTCACACATTACACCAAGTGGGTTTCCCACAAAGTACTCGCTTCTTTAGTGCTTCTCTGAGTTTTTGTTGACAAAATTAGTCCCAAGAGGTAACCCAAGAATGCTCAAATAACTCTCCAAAGAACTGAAAGGGGCTTCTAGCTATTAGAATTTCATGCCACTTCAAAAGAAGTTTTAAAAACAATTAAATGGGAATTCTTAACAAAATGCACAGCTGTTTTAAGTAATGAAATCGGAAGGATAAAATTGCTTAAGGATATTTTCATGCAGTGCTATGCAGACACTCCTGGGAGATGCTAGGCGATGGGTACGTTTCTAGTCCATCAATGACAAGTATGCAACTGGTCCAAAGTGTGACCTAGGCTCCACCTGTCGCTCAGCTTGCGAGGGTCCCTTTTGCAACCTATAGAAAGATATTCCTTTAAACTACCAAAGAAGGCAGCAGACTTCAGCTGAGGTTGTTTTTTTTAAGTAAGTTTCAGAGATCACGGAATCAAGTTCTGTTGCTATTCAGGTCAGTATAGGGCATGGGTAGGCAAACTAAGGCCCGGGGGCCGCATCCTGCCCAATTTCCTTCTAAATCTGGCCCGTGGACAGTTCTGGAGTCTGTGTATTTACATGAGTAGAATGTGTGCTTTTATTTAAAATGCATCTCTGGGTTATTTGTGGGGCCTGCCTGGTGTTTTTACATGAGTAGAATGTGTGCTTTTATTTGAAAGAGGTCTCTGGGTTATTTGTGGGGCATAGGAATTTGTTCATTTTTTTCCCTTCAAGGCCCCCCACAAGGTCTGAGGGACGGTGGACTGGCCCCCTGCTGAAAAAGTTTGCTGACCCCTGGTATAGGGCCCTGCCTTATATTTATCAGCAGATGCTAGAAAGGGGGAACACAGTGCCCCCCTAGAGCAGGCTTCCTCAACCTCGGCCCTCCAGCTGTTTTTGGCCTACAACTCCCATGATCCCTAGCTAGCAGGACCAGTGGTCAGGGATGATGGGAATTGTAGTCTCAAAACATCTGGAAGGCCGAGGCTGAGGAAGCCTGCCCTAGAGCCTTACAAAAAGGTAAAGGTAAAGGTACCCCTGACTATTAGGTCCAGTCACTAACAACTCTGGGGTTCCACGCTCATCTTGCTCTGTAGGCCAAGGGAGCCGATGTTTATCCGCAGACAGCTTCTGGGTCATGTGGCCAGCATGATTAAGCTGCTTCAGGTGAGCCAGTAGCGCACGGAAATGCTGTTTACCTTCCCGCTGGAGTGGTACCTATTTATCTACTTGCACTTTGATGTGCTTTAGAACTGCTAGGTTGGCAGGAGCAGGAACCGAGCAATGGGAGCTCACACCGTCACAGGGATTTGAACCGCCGACCTTCTGATCGGCAAGTCCTAGGCTCTGTGGTTTAGACCACAGCGCCACCCATGTCCCTTGCAAAATCAGGTACAAAACCAACAAAATGATAATCATGAAATGGAAGATGGGAGTGAAGACTGGGGGAGGTGCAGGAACCGCTGAAACATGAAGCCATGAATAGAGGCTGGACGTCAGTTCTTAAAGGCTCTGTCATGTGAATATGAGCCCCGCTCCCCGCCCAGCAAGACCAAGGTATTGAGAAGGTTAGCATGATTTTCTTTTTCTCTCTGAGTGGAAAGGAATGAGCGTGGGGGCCTGAAGGGGTTCCCAAGCACGCTCTTGGGTGTTGTTAATGAGCATTCATGCATCTGATGTGCTGCTCTGCCAGTGGCTTGTAGGGGGCTTCATGTATGGGGCTTCCTAGGGCCTTCTAGAAATCTGGTACTTTCTGGATTACTGTATCTGCTGGATGTAGGGTGGAAATAACTCCTGCATGTCATGTTTTGCCCTGTAGTAGATCACTATTCTAAAGGGACGCGGGTGGCGCTGTGGGTTAAAGCCTCAGTGCCTAGGGCTTGCCGATCGAAAGGTCGGCTGTTCGAATCCCCGCAGCGGGGTGCGCTCCCGCTGTTCGGTCCCAGCGCCTGCCAACCTAGCAGTTCGAAAGCACTCCCGGGTGCAAGTAGATAAATAGGGACCGCTTACTAGCGGGAAGGTAAACGGCGTATCCGTGTGCGGCTCTGGCTCGCCAGAGCAGCGATGTCACGCTGGCCACGTGACCCGGAAGTGTCTTCGGACAGCGCTGGCCCTCGGCCTCTTGAGTGAGATGGGCGCACAACCCTAGAGTCTGTCAAGACTGGCCCGTACGGGCAGGGGTACCTTTACCTTACCTTTAGATCACTATTCTAGATGAAAAGGGTGACTTTTAGAATCAAGATTCTGGGGGGAACCATTCAAAATGGCAGGGGAAGGCAACACACTCTTCAGGCTGAATAGTCCAGCCCAATTTAAGGGCTGTCAGCCCTGTATGGTTTGGCTTGATGAAGCTGGCTGGGCTCTTTAAAGGTCACTGCAAAGAGAAGCAATCAGTCACAGATGGGCAAAGGTGTCGTTAGCTTGTCAGCTGGAGCAACGGAGCTGGGTTTGTGTTCAGCATTTATTCAACAGGCTGAGGTGGCATCCAGCAGCCATATATATCCCGGCATATTTTCTAATGAAAAGGACAACAGCCCAAGACTCCGCAGCTCAGACTCACACTATTGGCTATCGATCTGTGTTTTGTGTTTAATGTCATTAGCATCTGCTTTTAAAAGGATGCAAGAGGCTCGGTTTCCTTAAGTGGGTGGTGTTAATGATCCCCTCGCCAAGATTTATAGCATTTCAGCCTATTCCTTAAAAGAAAGCCATACTAATTTCCCAAAGCACTGGCTATGGAGAATTATCACTGAAATATCACACAAGGAGAAAGATTCTACATTCCAAGTGCAGTACAGCGGGGCTCTGTCTGTCTGTCTTGCAGGGAAATTCTGTCTTGCGGGGGGGTTGTCAAGAAACTGCCAAGGAAATGGCATCCACTCGGGAATGTTTCCAAGCAGGACAAGTTCATAGGTCCCGGGCCCTAAGGAAGTCAGATTATAGGGCCTTCTCAGTGGTGGCTCCGACCTGGTGGAATGCTCTGTCCCAGGAGACCAGGGCCCTGCAGGATTTAACTTCCTTCCACAGGGCCTGTAAGACAGAGCTATTCCGTCTGGCTTTCAATTTGAACTTAGCCTGATCTTTTATTCCCCTTCCTTCCTTCCTTCCCTCCCCCCCCCTCCCCTTTTTATGAAGATTACCTGCTCTGGGATCCCACAGCTAATTCTCCCCTGGTCTCCTTGCTGGCCCAAATAAGACTAACTTAGCCAGCTAGCCCTGATGATCATCTAATGTTTATTGGATGGATTTCCCCCCTAAATTGTTTTTTTGATTTTATTGTTATTCACGTTTTATACTGTATTTTATGCTGTTTTTCGTTGCATCAATTAAGTGTTTTAAATTTGTTGTTAGCCGCCCTGAGCCTGGTTTTCTGAACCGGGAAGGGCAGGGTATATATATATATAAAAGTTATTTATTTATTTATTATATTGGGAGGCAGGAAATTACTGTCAACTATTGGCAAGGGCTGCTGAGGGCTGACTGGGGGTGCAGGCAGTGGCAGAGCTTGAAGCTCCGGCGGGGGGGGGCAGAGAGCAGGCAGGGGCGTGGCTGGAGCACATCCCAGGAGGCGTGGTACGCGTCCCGGGGGCGTGGCACACTGTCTGCAGGGGCGTAGTGCCCAGCGCAGGGGGGGGGGGGCAACCGTGATGGCACCCCACCAGGATCATGCTGCTGGGAACGTTGCGCTCCCCCCGCACCCCAATTCCTCTGCTGGTGGGTGCAGGGACTGAGCTTAAGAACCCAGAGGCAGAGCTTGCCCCAACCTGGGTTTTTTACCCTCCCAACTTTCTTTCAGAAACGGAATCTAGCGCAGGAGATATGTTATGCATGAAGAGAGGATGTTCCTGTTTGCTGTCATTGCCAAGAAATATTCAAAAGGTCACATTAAATAGATGGAGGAAATGAAGTGTAAAGCAATCTAATCTTGATACTGGTGGAGGTCATGACGCTCCGCTGTCTTGCAAATTAAGCCGGCGTTTAGTTGTGTTATTGTGGCCTCGGATATTTTTGCACTCTTAAGTAAAGAAGCTTTCTTTTTTAAAGTGAAAAGCAAAAATATGCACTTCTAATTAGGAGATATAGGATTATAAAGTAAAGTTTCCTTTTGAAATTTTGCTTTGCTTTACAAAAATTGTTTAAATTCAGTCCCACTGAACTGAATTTTAAGATATTGGCAGGTGCTTTGCATTTACGCATTTTCAGTTTCCTGTCGCTCGTAAGAGGAGCGCAACCAAGATGCAAAGGGTCTGGGACTCACAAATTTGCTGTCCAGAGCAGGCAGGTCTGCTTTCTTATAGCATAGTAAACAGTTGCTTATTCTACATGTGCCTATTTTATTTCTTTTAATTTTTGTTTCTTATAATTGTTCTGTTTTATATAAAGGTAAAGGTACCCCTGCCCGTACGGGCCAGTCTTGCCAGACTCTAGGGTTGTGCGCTCATCTCACTCAAAGAGGCCAAGGGCCAGCGCTGTCCGAAGACACTTCCGGGTCATGTGGCCAGCGTGACATCGCTGCTCTGGCGAGCCAGAGCCGCACACGGAAACGCCGTTTACCTTCCCGCTAGTAAGCGGTCCCTATTTATCTACTTGCACCCAGGGGTGCTTTCGAACTGCTAGGTTGGCAGGCGCTGGGACTGAACAGCGGGAGTGCACCTCGCTGCGGGGATTCGAACCGCCAACCTTTCGATCGGCAAGCCCTAGGCGCTGAGGCTTTAACCCACTCTGTTTTATATACAGCACATTATAAAATAAAAATAAAAATAAACTTTACAAATAATAATAATAATAATGGTGTGATGTGACTTCATGGCAATATATATTTCCTGTAGTCCAGATGGGTGATTTATATATGGATGATTCTCAGAAATGCGAACAAGAAGGAAGATTTTGGTCTAAGCTGTTTTAAAGGTCTGTTGTCAGGCAGGAAGTTGGGACATAAGTTTTTTTAAAAAACACAGTGCTTTTTTGAATATTCAGATATATCTGATCTTAAACTGTCAAATAATCCAGATGTTTTTTATTTTTATTTTTGAGGTGGGGAGAGTCCACGTACATAAATGGAGTATTTAAGGATATGTCTCTAGACAGCGAAGTGTTTTTCAATATATTGGGATTATTTTCTCAGCCAATAACAGCTGGGATAAGCATCGCAGGCCAGCAAAGCTTTCTCACTCAAGTGTTCTGCAATATTTTGCTTCTGAAAATCTGAAAATAATATATAATGTTGCCAAAGTGCTGGTTTCAAATTGCAAGCGGCACTTCATCAATCCCACAGAGAGTGAGTAAGAGCTCTGGTTGGAAAACATGGGTGTGGGCAGATAGAAATGCACTCATAATATGAATCAATTGCTCCGATCATAAAGGTGTGGTTAATATTGCACTGCAGTAATAAAATTGCCAGTACAGTAGAGCAGAGATGAGATGAGGCCACAGCAGCTGGGCTAAGGATAGACGTGATGCTGCAACAGTATTTGGGCCACATTGTCTCATGGAAAACCACCTTTGCTTTTCGATTTAGCTCAGGCAGAACATGTTCTTCTGTCATGGACCCAGTTATTCCAAAAATCAGCCAACTGTATTGATGGAAATCACTGACAATACCAAGACATGTACAGTGGTACCTCTGGTTACAGACGCTTCAGGTTACAGACTCCGCTAACCCAGAAATAGTACCTCAGGTTAAGAACTTTGCTTCAGGATGAGAACAGAAATCGTGCTCCGGCGGCGCAGCTGCAGCGGGAGGCCCCATTAGCTAAAGTAGTGCTTCAGGTTAAGAACAGTTTCAGGTTAAGAACGGACATCCGGAACGAATTAAGTACGTAACCAGAGGTACCACTGTAGTTAGACAGTGACTGGGTTCAAATAATTTTTTTTTAGCATTTTAAAAACATGCCCACCATCGCATATTCAGCAGTGGGGAGAACCTTGAATGGCCACTCTGTTGGCGGGGCATCGCAACAACAGACCTAAGGTAATATGTTTAGCCTGGTTTGCTTCTGATAAATATTGATCACTGTGTATTACACTTAAATAAAAAACCTTAAGAGTAACGCCGATGCATTTTCAAAACAAACTCGGGCCATTTCAACCTGCTAATGCCTACATTATATACAGCTGCCTGTCAGAATATGTAAAAAGGTGAAAGGTAAAGGGCCCCTGACAGTTAAGTCCAGTCGCAGACGACATTGGGGTTGCGGCGCTCATCAGGCCAATGGAACCAGCGTTTGTCAGCAGACAGTTTTGCTGGTTGATGTGGCCAGCATGACTATGCCACTTCTGGTGAAACCAGAGCAGCGCATGGAAACGCCGTTTACCTTCCCACCAGAGCGGTACCTATTTATCTACTCACACTAGCATGCTTTCAAACTGCTAGGTTGGCAGGAGCAGGGACCGAGCAACAGGAGCTCAGCCCATCGCGGGGATTCAAACCGCTGACCTTCTGATCGGCAAGCCCAAGAGGCTCAGTGGTTTAGACCACAGTGCCACCCGCATCCCTGTCAGAATATGTAATATCACTCATTTCTTTGAAGGCCCATCAACTGCAAAGGTGCAACCTGGCTAACGTAAGAAAATCCCTGCATACAAAGACAAAAGGCTGCCCAGCCCAGCATTTTGTTTTCAAAGTGGCCAACCAAATCACTTTATCCTGACCTCCTAAGCAGTTTACAACTTCCTTCAGGACCAACTGATTCCCCTGTGCTCTACGTCAGCCACTGAGATCCTCTGATGGGGCACTTGTCATGATGCCCCACATACCTGAAGTTTGCTTGGCTTGTACTCAGTTGGCCTACAGGTGTGGCAGGCCCTGTCCTGTGGAACTCCCTGCCACTAGAGGTTGGGCAGGGACCGCCCCTGCCTTCTTTCAGACAGCTTCTGGAAACTAGACTGTTCCTATTAAACCAACCGCAATGTCTTTACCAAAGTTCTATGCTGATTTGATTGTATTCCTGTAATGTCGGATTTAACCTTGATAAACTTTTATTAAAGTGCAGACTGTAAAAAGGTAATTTTTAAAAAAAATAAATCAAGAGTACATTTCTCCTTTCATATAATAGCTATATTCAAAATACAGTAAGCCCTCATCTTATATGCATTTGACTTGCACATGGCTGAAATTGCACAGGTCAAGTCCCAAGCAAGGTGGACAGCTTAAAAGCTCTTTTTGTGCCCAAGTTTTTAAGCTCTTGGCCTCACTTGCTGGTCAAGGCCTGACCACTTTGCCAACTTGGGGAGCTCTTTCTTTTTCTCCTTCACCCATTAGCCAAAAGCTTCACTCCACACGACCTTCATGCATATGTATTGTATAACCCTTGGAAGTGAACCCTCATCAAGATCCATCCCAAGGACACTTTGTCGTAGATGGCCTTGTAGGAAGAGGGCACAGGACAGCTGGAACAGGAATTGCCACCTGATGTTTCCTCTTTCTTTCTTTTCCTTACAAATGGCTGGCAGAGAAGAGACGGAAAACAACCCTCTTTTCCCACCACCTCCTCTCTGCTGGAACTACCTTAGATGGTCCAAGGGAGCACCCATGATTAAGTCACTGTACACTGTACATAAAGGAAAAGGTAAAGGGACCCCTGACCTGACCAGTCCAGTCGTGACCGACTCTGGGATTGCGGCACTCATCTCGCTTTATTGGCCGAGGGAGCTTCTGAATCATGTGGCCAGCATGACTAAGCTGCTTCTGGCAAACCAGAGCAGTGCATGGAAATGCCGTTTACCTTCCCGCTGGAGTGGTACCTATTTATCTACTTGCACTTTGACATGCTTTTGAACTGCTAGGTTGGCAGGAGCTGGGACAGAGCAACGGGAGCTCACCCCATCATGGGGATTCGAACCGCCGAACTTCTGATCAGCAAGTCCTAGGCTCTGTGGTTTGACCCACAGCGCCACCCGCATCCCTAGGTTTGTACATAAGCCCCGTTTGTAAGTTTAGCTTATGTATTTACAGTACATTTCATTATGTAGCTGAATTTCTATGTGCCACTGCAACACTAAACCTCTTTTATGTTAGTTTATGAGTTTAATTTAGTGGTGTAGGACTTTTCATTAGGAATCAGAGTTGCCATATGACTTGAGAGTAGGAGCAAGGAAGAAATTTGATTCAGCTTGCATTTAAAGGCACATCTATGAAATTTGCACTTTCCAAAACTATATGAGAACCAAAAAACAGTCATCCTCCAAAATTTACACATCTCCAAATTTTGCACTGCAGAACTCCAACCAATGTTTAGAAAAATGTATACAAGTAGATATTTATAAATACCTTGTTGTGTGAAGCTTGTAGTGGGTTTCCTAATAGCTCAATATACTTGATAGCTCAAAAAGTGATTGAATTGTGTCTCGTTCTAAATGTCTGCAAAAGGCTGATGCTCCCACTACTTTTCACAATAGTTTAGAAAAGGGAACGCCAATAAACCAGTCAAGCTAATCTCCTGACTTGGGTAGAATTGTTCTCTTTGGTGCTTTTACTGGTGTTGTGTCTAGACTAGTTTTTAAATGAGGCAGGAGATGAAGGCTTCCAAAACCTTCTGTGGTTGGAGAAATTAGTCACAGCTCAATGGAACTTGGTAGAAATTCTAGGTTTTGCCCTGGTTCCAACCACTGTCATCCCTTTCCCATACAAAATGGTACAGACAGGATAGCAGCTGCCTAATATTAAGACTTTGAAGTGCTTCCAACACTCTGGTTCTTGTGGCCTAGTGGTATCCAAAAGCTTGTAACAAACTGTTCCGGCGTTGGAAGTGAATAGCTCAGGAGGAAAAGCTTCCCCCATGGATCCAGTTCAGATTATAAATCATGGATGGAACTAGATTGTGATGGCATCCAAAGATGATCCAACAGGGCATTCCACTTCTTAAGGCACTCTCTTATTGGAAAATTATCCTTAACATTAACTAGGCAATTATGAACAGTCAACACAATAAGAATCATAGAGTTGGAAGGAACCCGTGTCATCTAGTCCGATCTCAGCTCAAGCATCCATGACAGGTGGCCATCCAACCTCTGCTTAAAAACCTCCCAGGAAGGAGAGTCCTCAACTTCCCGAGGGAGACTGTTCCACTGTTGAACAGCTCTTACTAACAGAAAGTTTTTCCATGTGTTTAATCGGAATCTCCTTTCTTGTCACTTGAAACCTACCCTCCAGATCAGGAGAAAATGAGCTTGCTCCCTCTTCCATGTGACAGCCCTTAAGAGATATGAAGATGGCTATCATATCTGTTCTCAGTCTCCTCTTTTCTAGGCTAAAAATACCCAGCTCCTTCAACCGTTCCTCATCAGGCTTGGTTTCCAGACCCTTGATCATCTTGGTTACCCTCCTCTGCACACGTTCCAGCTTGTCAACATTTTTCTTAAATTGTGGTGCCCAGAATTGGACACAGTATTCCAGGTGTGGTCTGACCAAGGCAGTATAAAGGTAAAGGTAAAGGGACCCCTGACCATTAGTTAGTCGTGGCCGACTCTGGGGTTGCGGCGCTCATCTTGCTTTATTGGCCAAGGGAGCCGGCGTACAGCTTTCAGATCATGTGGCCAGCATGACTAAGCCGTTTCTGGTGAAACCAGAGCAGCGCACGGAAACGCCGTTTACCTTCCCGCAGGAGCGGTACCTATTTATCTACTTGCACTTTGACGTGCTTTCGAACTGCTAGGTTGGCAGGAGCACGGACCGAGCAACGGGAGCTCACCCCGTCGCGGGGATTCGAACCGCCAACCTTCTGATCGGCAAGTCCTAGGCTCTATGGTTTAACCCACAGCGCCACCCGCGTATAGAGTATAGAGTGCTACTATTACTTCCCTTGATCTGAAAAAGTGTGCATGCACACAAAAGCTCATACCGATAACAAACTTAGTTGGTCTCTAAGGCGCTACTGGAAGGATTTTTTTTATTTTGTTCCTTTGATCTGGACACTATACTTCTGTTGATGCAGCCTAGAATGTACTGCTAGTAAGCCAGGTGCCCCCATCTTATATTTGTGCATCTGATTCTTCTTGCCTAAGTGCAGAACCTTACATTTGTCCCTACTGACATTCATTTTGTTAGCTTGTGCCCAGTTCTTCAATATGTTAAGGTCATTTTGAATTCTGATTCTGTCTTCTACAGCATTAGCTACCCCTCCCAGTTTGGTGTCATCTGCAAATTTGATGAGTATCCCTTCAATTCCTTTGTCCGAGTGATTTATAAAGATGTTGAACGATAACAGGCCCAGGACAGAACCCTGTGGCACCCCACTTGTCACTTTTCCGCAGGGTGACGAGGAACCATTAATGAGTACTGTTTGGGTTCGGTCTGCCAAACAGCTACAAATCCACCTAAAAGTTACCTCATTCAACCCACATTTTACCAACTTCCTTGCAAGAATATCATGGGGGACTTTGTCAAAAGCCTTACTGAAGTCAAGATACACTATGTCCACAGCATTCCCCTGATCCACCAAGCTTGTTACCCCATTAAAAAAAGAGTTTCATCTGACATGACTTGTTTTTGAGAAACCCATGTTGGGTCTTACTAATCACAGCATCCTTTTCTAAGTGCTCACAGACTGACTATCTGTTCTAGGATCTTTCCTGGTATCATTGTCAAGCTTTCCCCATTTTGAACATGGGGCCAATAGTTACCTGCCTCCAGTCTGCAGGGACCTCACCTGTTCTCCAAGAATTCTCAAAGATAATAGACAAAGGCTCTGAGATTACACCCGCAAGCTCCTTTAGTACCCTTGGATGCAGCTCATCAGGCCCTGGAGAGCTGAATTCATTTAAAGTATTCCCTCGCTACCTTCGCTTCCCTCCTATGTTGAGCCATAGCTCCCTCCCTACATCATTTATTCTGTTATCATCAGGTTGGGAATTGCTTTCCTTCTGGTGAGATCCCATGAGATCTTGGGACTCTTGTGAGATCTGCTGGAAGCTGCCACTGCACAAGCCCACTTAGTGGGGCTTCAGTGGGGGATGTTGGCAAGCAGAGGTTGCCGCAGGGGGACCTTAGGTGGCAAAATAGGATGGGCTGCTCTGGCCACCAGTGAGTTGTTACTGTCACTGTGGATCACTTCAAGCCTCTCACTCCCTTCCTTTTATACCTTCATTGCTCACCACAGCCCTCCAGTTGCCCTTTCTCTTACCTCTTATTGGGGTGTGTGGAGTTGAGTCCTGCCCTGCATAATTGATCACAACACACACACACACCATTTGAATAGTGGTGCCCATCAACTTTCACAAGGCCCAGCCCTCTCAAATATTCTATTGGGACCTCAGCCCCTAGGAGTTCACTCCTGTGCCTCTTATGGAGTGTTTGCAAGCGCTTAACCTTCTCTATTACTTTAGCCCGGCCATTGCTTTTTTAAGCCAATACTAATTCTTCTTCCTCTCCCTATATTTTTTGCTGCCTCTTTGCTCATTCCCCCATTTTGATGGGCCTCATTTCTCTGTGAAGCTCTGTGACCCTAATGTTAAAGGTCCTAAAAGGTCTTGTTTCAGTGTCCATGTCTGTGTGTGTGTGTGTGTGTGTGTGTGTGTAGAAGTATATATGGGTAGAGGAAGTGCATGTGATAAGAAAACCAGGGGATGGAACCACAGATGTTGCTGGGTATGCATTTTAAGAGCCAACCGTGTCATGATGACGAGTCACTGAAGGTTTTGCTTTGGAGGAAGATGGTTTGATAGACAGTGGACCGCCATTACTGGCCACCATCTGTACATAATCCGAGGGAGGGTGGCTTGGTGTGGGCCTGAGGCCACGCAAAGGAAACACTCGGATCCCAAGCACCTCTAATTTAAGCTCAGACTTGACAACTGATGAGCTCCAGAAGCTGGATGACAAAGCCACACTTACGCTGTGGTTCCCCCTTCCTCTTCATTTAAAAGCTCTTTGATGGTACTACTTGCGACTCCAAATCCAACAACTGAAGAATCACACCAGCATTTCTGTGGCAAGGGGCTACTTTGATAATTTGAGACAGGCAGCATTCTTAACTTCATTTTTTAAAAACAGAATCAACATTTGCTTTGGCAATATGGCCAGGTAGCAAAAGGCTAGCAGTTATTATTATTAATCTCGTAAAAACATGTTTATGTGTAAGATGGGGTTTTTGGCCAAAGGGTTGTGGGGATGGTAAAAGAGAGAAGAGAATGTGCTTGGAAAACACATTCAAACCTCCAGAATGTAGTGAAGTGTTCAGAGTTGGCTTTAAGGGGAAATCCAGTTCCCAAGCATCTCATTACTTGCTTCTGTTAGGCCTAATAAACACAAACCACAAGTGTTGTGGGGCCGGGTGGTGTGGAGGGTGAGGTGTGGTCCCTTCTGCTCTCATACACAGCTTTGTGTGACTTCACAACACACCAAGCCTGGTCAAATTATGCGTTTCTGTTATTGAAATCATGTGTTATGATTCAGAAACCAGACGGCACTTGCTGACCACATACAACTTAAACATACAACTTGTGAGCCACCAGATCAAATGCAGTACACCAGTTATCTGTTGCGGCCTGTCAGGAGCTTGACGGATACCCCTTGTTTTTGCCGTGCTGGGTAATGGTGGGGTAATCCAGGAGGTTTATTGACGCCTATAAGATCACCATGGCAACCTTAACCTTAACCCTGGCGTGTGGGAATCCCTTGCAGACAAACAGAATGCCTGGAGACAGACAGTATCCAGAGAAGAAACAACTGCTGCAAAGAGTACAGAGGGGAGAAATGCCACAGGGCATCTGCACCAGCGAAAAGAGATGCCTTTGTCTGCCCCAGCTGCAATAAAACATGTCTCTCCCCTCGCTGTAACTCTCCAATGGTTTGACTTCCCTCCTGAAGGTGCACTCCTGCATTGTCTCTCAAGACAGATGGATGCTAACAGAAGGGGGTGGAGACTAGGTATGATGTAAAATGTGCCTTTGCAGTCAACAGTCAGCTATTTTATTTTAATGCAGATAGCATCAGCTTCATAGATTGATACTTATCAGGATCGCTTCAGGTAAGGGTGAATTTAACCATTTACCCCCGTTATGAAGAGGATGAGTGCCTCAGAAGCTCATACTTGTGAGAGGAGGACGCTATTCCATGGGGCATGTTGCTTGCTTTGCAGAATGTACGGTGCCTTGCAGATTAGCAGTGTCTGTTGGGTACTTACTCCCCAGCCTGAACGGTGCTAATACACAAATGTCACAAATAATTCCCCAGTGTTCTCTCCCCTCAGGGAAACAGACTTTCTTGCATCTGCCCCTAGAACACCCTAACACTTGAAGGAAGCGCAGAGCTGGGCCCCAAAGAATAAAAACTATTCTTTGTCAACGTGCTTCCCAAAGATATCAGCTGCTCTTTTTAGGGGCTCCTAGTTTCTCTCCTAAGGTCCGTATAGTAAAAGCTATGGTTTTCCCAGTAGTGATGTATGGACGTGGAAGCTGGACCATAAAGAAGGCTGATTGCCGAAGAATTGACGCTTTTGAATTATGGTGCTGGAGGAGACTCTTGAGAGTCCCATGGACTGCAAGAAGATCAAACCTCTCCATTCTGAAGGAAATCAGCCCTGAGTGCTCACTGGAAGGACAGATCGTGAAGCTGAGGCTCCAATACTTTGGCCACCTCATGAGAAAAGAAGACTCCCTGCAAAAGACCCTGCTGTTGGGAAAGATGGAGGGCGCAAGGAGAAGGGGACGACAGAGGACGAGATGGTTGGACAGTGTTCTCAAAGCTACCAACATGAGTTTGACTAAACTGCGGGAGGCAGTGGAAGACAGAAGTGCCTGGCGTGCTCTGGTCCATGGAGTCACGAAGAGTCGGACATGACTAAACGCCTAAACAACAACAACAAGTTTCTCTGCAGCATGCCTAGCATGGGGGGCATCTTTTAGCACTTTTGGAAGAGCTAAAAGGCATCCTTTATAAAGTAGATCCCCTGTAGCACCGACTGCTGGCTTCCGTATTGTCTACTGGGTAATAAAAAATGTTTTCTCATGATGTACCTTATGATTTCTCTTCTGTGACCACCTCCCTTAGCTCACTGAACACTACTTTCCTGTCATTCCCTCACAACACTAATCACTGCAGTCAGACTTAATGTATGAAAGCATTTTCTTATTTTAGCCACTGGTTTCATGCAGGAACAGTGAGACCTGCCGCTCTTCATACAAGTCTGATGTACTAAACCCCTTGTGTGAAATTCAATAATTAAGTCCCAAGCACCAGTGGTGTAGCGTGGTGGTGGTGGGGCCACAGGGGTGGTTGCCCTGGGTGCAAAATTGTTAGGGGGAACAAAATTTTAACAGTGTGTGTAGTGGTTAAGAGCGGTAGTCTCGTAATCTGGTGAACCGGGTTCGCGTCTCCGCTCCTCCACATGCAGCTGCTGGGTGACCTTGGGTTAGTCACACTTCTCTGAAGTCTCTCAGCCCCACTCACCTCACAGAGTGTTTGTTGTGGGGGAGGAAGGGAAAGGAGAATGTTAGCCGCTTTGAGACTCCTTTGGGTAGTGATCAAGCGGGATATCAAATCCACACTCTTCTTCTTCTTCAACACCTGGTGCTGCCTCAATATAGCTGCATGCGAGCTTCTTTTGCGGGGTTCCATTGAAAATGGCTTCTCCATGCAAACCAGGAAGTGGACCCCCTTCATCCATTTCTCTTCATCCCACGCACTGTTCCAAATGGCCCCGGGTGCTATGTCACAGAGGTTTCATAAACACCTCTTTAATTTTGTGATAAGGTTTTCGGGCATACAGAAGTAAGTAACCTCTCATGCAAATAGGGTTGTTCACAGAGAGTACGTTTAAAGCACATCCAAAGCTTTCCCTCAAAGAATTCTGGGCATTGTAGTTTGTTAAGGGTTGCTGGGAGTGGTAACTCTTTGTGGGGTGAACTTTAGGGCCCAGAATTCTTTGAGGTGGGAGATGTGCTTCTAATGTGCTTTAAAGGCAGTGTTCTTGTTTTCTGGGGGTACTCAAGGATACCTTCCCCTTCCTAAAACAAACAGAAAACAAAACAAAAAACCATTAAAAGTGTGGCACTTACTGTAATAACTTCATGGTGAGTACTGGCACCTTTTTTTCCTAGAAAAAGGTAAAGCACTTTTTAAAGGTATAGTGTGTATCCAGCCACAGTCATATGCAGAGTAGGTTTATGGAAATAAATGAACTTAAATTACTTAACTAGCTTAAGTCCATCACTTTCTGTGGGTCTACATCAGGCATAGGCAAACTCGGCCCTCCAGATGTTTTGGGACTACAACTCCCATCATCCCTAGCTAACAGGACCAGTGGTCAGGGATGATGGGAATTGTAGTCTCAAAACATCTGGAGGGCTGAGGTTGCCTATGCCTGGTCGACACCGAGAATGGATTGGTTCGATGCAACCCATAAACATCTCTTGGTAAAACACTGTGAGAAAGGAAAGACCTTTTACTTCCTTTGAGGTTGAGAGAAGAATGTCTCCTGAATGGCAAGTCTCCTTAAGGCTCTTTATATTCCCCCCCCCCCTTTAAATTGCATTTAACTAGTAAAGTTTTCCATGACTTGATGTTCTAATTCAAACAATGAGCTGAGGATATTTCTGCCTTGTAGGTGATTCTACTAAATGCTACTGCCCAACAAAACATGTTAGATGTACCCATATGAATCGTGCGGCACTGAACAGAAAGAGCTAAAGCTAAATCCCAATGTATTTAGTATTTTTAATATCTTAATATTTTTAATATTTTTTAGTATTGGCTAAAAAAAGCAATGGCTGAACTAAAGGATTTAACAACAATTTATTCTATCCTTTGCAGTATCTTGATTAATTGGTCACTTTCTAGTCCTCAAGAGGGGAGGCTGATCTTAGGGATAAAAGGTAAAGGTACCCCTGCCCGTACGGGCCAGTCTTGACAGACTCTAGGGTTGTGCGCCCATCTCACTCAAAGAGGCCAAGGTCCAGCGCTGTCCGAAGACACTTCCGGGTCACGTGGCCAGCGTGACATCGCTGCTCTGGCCAGCCAGAGCCGCACACGGAAACGCCGTTTACCTTCCCGCTAGTAAGCAGTCCCTATTTATCTACTTGCACCCAGGGGTGCTTTCGAACTGCTAGGTTGGCAGGCACTGGGACCGAACAGCGGGAGCGCACCCCGCCGCGGGGATTCAAACCGCCGACCTTTCGATCGGCAAGCCCTAGGCACTGAGGCTTTAACCCACAGCGCCACCCACGTCCCATCAATCTTAGGGATAAGCTGCATAAATTTGTTAGAAGATGAGAAAATTTCACATTTGTGTTGTTGTTTTTCTTAGGTTGTTGCCATCTGGAAGTGGTGATTTCTCAGTTTTTAATTTCTCAACCGGGCCTATAATTTCACCTCTTTTTGTCACTATTCCCCTCAGACTCCCTTCCTGCGAAAGTTAGTTCAGGCACAGGGATCTGCCCCACCTGCTGAGAAGACAGATGCAAACAACATATTAAGCTTCTCTGCAATCCCTTTTTCTTCCATTAGCACAACTTCAACTCCCTTGTTCTCCAATGGCCTTATCTGTCTTCCTAACTAGTTTCCTGTTTCTAATGCATTTTTAAAAAATTGTTGTTGGTCTTCCTGTTTTGAGCGATGTGTTCTTTGAATACTTTTTTCTACATCCTAGTCTGCTTGCACTTCTTTTGCCAAAGTTTACATTGCTTGTTGTTTTTCTCGTTTGGACAAGACTTCCATTTTCTGAAGGAAGCCTTCTGGCCTCCCAAGGTTCCTTTGACTTGGCTCACCAACCCCTCTAACATCCTCTTGGCCCTGATGCTCCCTTTCCTGATCTGTGGTGTACATTTCAGTTGTGTTTCTGGTGCTTTGGTTTTAAACAACTCCCAAGCATTCAGGAGAGACTTGACCCTCTTAATGTTGTCTTTCACCTTCTTTCTTTGGTAGAGCATGAGATTCTAAGTCATAATCTCAGGGTTGTAGGTTTAAGACTCATGTTGGGTGAAAGATTCCTGCGTGGCTGGGGTTGGACTTGGATGACCACGGTCCCTTCCAACTCTATGATTTTATGAATTATTTAATTTTTGGGAAGTTTCCTTGTATGAAGTCAAATGTGACTGTGTTGAACTCTCTTGGCAATTGTCCAGTTACATATATCCCCCCCCCCCATTGGGCAAAAGATTCTTGCATCATAGGGGGTTGGACTACAGGTGAAACTCAAAAAATTAGAATATTGTGGAAAAGTTCATTTATTTCAGTAATTCAACTTAAAAAGTGAAACTAATATATGAGATAGACTCATGACATGCAAAGTGAGTTATGTCAAGCCTTTATTTGTTATAATTGTGATGATCATGGCGTACAGCTGATGAAAACCCCAAATTAACAATCTCATAAAATTAGAATATTAAATGAAATCGGCAAAACAAGGATTGCAAATGGAGCAATATTGGACCTCTGAGAAGTAGAAGCATGCAGTACTTGGTTTGGGCCCCTTTTGCATCAATTACTGCCACAATGCGGCATGGCATGGATGCCATCAGCCTGTGGCACTGCTGAGGTGTTATGGAAGACCAGGATGCTTCAATAGCAGCCTTCAGCTCTTCTGCATTGCTCGGTCTCATGTCTCCCATCTTTCTCTTGGCAATGGCCCATAGATTCTCTATGGAGTTCAGGTCAGGCGAGTTTCCTGGCCAATCAAGCACAGTAATCCCATGGGCATTGAACCAGGTTTGGGTACTTTGGGCAGTGTGGGTAGGTGCCAAGTCCTGCTGGAAAATGAAGTCAGCATCCCCATAAAGCTCGTCTGCGGAAGGAAGCATGACGTGCTCCAAAATATCCTGGTAGACGGCTGCATTGACCTTGGACTTAATGAAGCACAGTGGACCAACACCAGCTGATGACATGGCTCCCGAAATCAACATAGACTGTGGAAACTTCACACTGGACTTCAAGCTTCTGGCATTGTGTGCCTCCCCATTCTTCCTCCAGACTCTGGGTCCTTGATTTCCAAATGAGATGCAAAGTTGCTCTCATCAGAAAAGAGATTTGGGGAGCCATGTCATTACTGAAATAAATGAACTTTTCCACAATATTCTAATTTTCCGAGTTTCACCTGTAGATGATCCTCGTGGTCTCTTCCAACTCTATGATCCCTTCTATGTCAAATTTGGTAGCACTGTAGTAACTGTTTCAACCAGTTCACTTGCATATCAGACCAAGTCCTGGGCACCACTTGAGATTAAATTCAGAGTCGCCATCCCACTGTTTGGTCCCATGACCAAATGTTCTCATCATTTAGCGTTTTTGCAAATGCTACGTCTTTGCTGTGACTAGATCATGCATGCACCCATTTTAAATGAATCGACTATTATTGCAGGGCTTTCTCCTTTGGATGTCGCCTTGATTCCATTCTCCAACTCAAAATCACCAGGGCGTTTGGGCTAGGGGAACTACTGTTGGAGTCAGGTATTGCCACCCACAGCAACTTATGCGGAGGAGTTTGTCCCTTTCGGCATTCCTAGCATGCTGGTCTCTGTGCCCCCTTTGATGGGAGTTACGTCACCTCCAGTAGGCCCTTCCCTGTCCTCCTCATAGAGTTTTAACCAGAAATTACAATGTGCCACCATCTCCAGGCTCTCCTTTAAAATCAAGCCCTCCAGTTTGCCCATTTGGGCTCACAGGTGTCTACCATTAGCACATCAACACCTTTATAGGGTATCATTCTCCCTATGTCTTGCCATCATGTTTCCTGGCACTTTCAATGCCTAGTTCCACCCCTCTCCCATTTGGATCTTTAATGCTGGTTTTGGAGGTGGGAAGAACTAAAACGCATTAGCTTCCCCTCCTGCCCTTTGCAGGCAGTGACTTTGCTATGAAAATGGCAGACGTCAAAAGGTGCTCCTAGGAAGGTACCGGTAAGCTGCAAAATTTCAGAAGGATGGGTTCAGGGACCAAAGAGTGAACAGAAACAACAGTTTCAGGCTTATATTCTGCTCAGTTTGCACCACGTCACAGACTGAGTGTCAGTCTGACTTGACAAGAATGGAGGCGGCACAGAAGAAGAATAACTTGAATGTCCACCATTTCCAGGCAAGTGCCACTAACATAAATGTCAAAGCACAGAACAAACAAGAACAAAGTGATACGTTATTTCAGTGTCCTCTCCCCAAAGCACTGCAATTGGACAACCTTGGTAAGTTCATTCATATGCTTAGAAGCTAGACCTGTCAGTTACAAAAGAGATTTTGCTCCCACCATCCTAATGCTTTTATATACAGCAAGCTTAGAGATAAATGTTTCAGTTTTGGAAAACACTCTCTTTTTGTTTTTTGAACATCTGATTCGCTGAAATACTCTGAGACGTTGTGGACAAGCCATGAAAGTCTGGAACAACCCCGCTTCATGATTCACAATTTGTTCTAATATTTTGCCCACCACTAGTATAGATATATATATTTGTTGTGTTGCACAGCCGCTGCTTGTTTTTCTGCTGAAATATTGCAATTCTCAGGAATATCAATAAAAAAAAGTTTACTACTCCGGAAATGATATACCAAATTGTATGGTCATTAAACACCCTGCTTTGAACAACAATAGCGACAACACCATGCAAATACTATGATTTTACCAGAGAAAGCAGGGTGCAGAGTCACAGCAATATCTATATGTGCTTCCAACACCAGTCTTTCCAACTATGTGTAAAAACTAGTGTTTCTGCTTCTTTGTATGCTGCAAGCCTTGCATGGATTTGGCAGTGATGAGCTAACAGATGGTAATTCAACAGTGCTCTTTTGCAGAGGTCATTAATAACATCAAGCATCTGTAATATCTAACTTACATTTGTGTCTGTGAAAGAGCTATCCATGCATCAACCAGCCCCGAAAGCTACAGGAGATTTGAGACAATGCTGTTCTCATTGCCCTTTTCACAAAACTATTCTTCACAACTCACCTAACTATTAGATATTTACAATCTCTGCATAAGGAAAAGCAGGTAGACTGCATAAGGAAAAGCAGCAAAGTGACCTACATCTGCAGATACAAAAAAAAGGTAAAGGACACCAGTCCAGTCCAGTCAAAGGCAACTATGGGGTGCAGTGCTCATCTCGCTTTCAGGCCGAGAGAGCCGGCATTTGTCCACAGACAGCTTTCCAGGTCATGTGGCCAGCTTCTGGTGCAACAGGACACCGTGACTGAAACCAGAGCACACAGAAACACCGTTTACCTTCCTGCCGCAGCGGTACCTATTTATCTACTTGCACTGGTGTGCTTTCAAATTGCTAGGTTGGCAGGAGCTGGGACAGAGCAACAGGAGCTCACTCCATCATGGGGATTCAAACCGCCGACCTTCTGATCAGCAACCCCAAGAGGCTCAGTGGTTTAGACCACAGTGCCACCCGCTCCCTCTGCATATACAAAATGCCACAGTTAAGGGTGCATTACCAGGTGCAGATATGGACTGAGCTTGGCAATGGACTGAATAAGTGCCAATAAACTGAGACTCAATCCAGGCAAGAGAGAGGTACTCTGGGTGGGTGATTCATCTGCCCTGTTAGATAGTGATTAGCCTGTTTTGGATGTCCTTTCACTCCCTTCTAAAGGAGGAGGCTTGGAGCTTGGAGTTGCTCCGAGATCAGAGGTGGCGCATCCTGGTTCACCCCTTGAGGAATCATGGGACTTGCCACACTGCTGTGCTGCTGCCACTGTGCCATCCTGCTCCCCCACTGCAGTGGTGCCCATGAAGCTTTGGCAGTGGTGCTGACTTCTGGGGAGAGCTTGTGAGGTCCTGCCTCTTTCAGGAAACTATTAATGTCTGATATTTTGTTGTGTTCTCTTATATTCTGGTGGAAGCAGCCCAGTCAGAAGTGGGGTACTACTACTACTACTACTACTAATAATAATAATAATAATAATAACTTGCCAAGCTCTTGTGAGATCTTGTGCACTCCTTGAGAAACCCCCAAGATCTCGTGAGTTCTCACTGGAAACCAGTGCCTCTGCCACTTCTCCAGAGGGGGCATGGGGCATGGGATGTGATTCTGCTTGAGGTGGTCACCTCACCTCGTCTCATGGGCAAGGTGCCTCATGGGCCCTGTCCTAGATCCAGTATTGTCGCAGGTGGCCTCAATGATTTGAAGCATGTTTTATCAGCTTTGGTTAATTTACCAACTCGAGAACACTGGTTTTCAAACTTAGAGGGCAAAAGCTGCCTGCAAGGGCTGAGTGATGGCTGAGGAACCATGTGATGGGGAGCCAGCCCACAGCTACACAATCACATGCCTAATCCTCTTTTGAACCATTAAATGCTGTGATGCCTTGCTGCTGAGCGTGTGGAATATCCCTTTTTTGCAAGCAATAAGGAAAACTAGTGATTTTAAGGTATTTTTAGAGCTGGCCTTCTAGTGAACTCCACAGTTGCTTGGCATTCCCATTGGCGCAGTGGTTAGTGTTCTCTAGCAGAGAATTGCCCCCAGAACAACACAAGCCCATTGATTTAAATGAGCTTGCATAATTGTAGCTGAGGAAGGACTGTAGGTTCTGACCATTAAAATAAACAACCCTGTCTATTTTTACTTGTGGCTGCTTTGTGGGTAGCCATATCATGAATATTAGGCTTTCCAATTTATTACTTTGCATAGGGTCATCAAATCACTCACACTATGGAAGCCAATGCCCACGAGGTCCAGGCCTTTCTGT
This sequence comes from Podarcis tiliguerta, assembly GCF_965153285.1. NCBI lineage: Eukaryota > Metazoa > Chordata > Lepidosauria > Squamata > Lacertidae > Podarcis > Podarcis tiliguerta. The sequence goes on along the minus strand of NC_139546.1, from coordinate 4,439,448 downwards.
CCTAGGCTTCCCCCCACAGGCTGCTACAGGATTGTCAGCTATTTTGTGAAATACCGTTCTTAACTGCAATAAAATCCCTCATAAAAACCATAGGACAAAATACCTTAGCCTGAAGGGGCAAATTACATTTTCAGCAGGTTTTTAGAAAGGAAGACAGAAGACTGCTCATAATGAAGTCTCCTTCACACACAAAGTAAGGATTCAAAAAGCCATGAATTAGACCCTGCTCGCATGTTGCTTGTGTGAAGGGGCTACACTTATTGAAAGAGGCTGTGTCCCTGTCCCAGAAGTGTGGCTCCCTCCCACCTCTGTAACATGGGCACCTCTGAGGCAGGGAAGTCTTTGCGCATAAACCTCTGTGTGTGTCGACTTCCCAGATGCTTGAACCCTGGTCGCTCAGAGTTCCCAATCTCACAAAAGACTGCGTGTGTAGAGGTCTGTGAGTGAAGGCTTCCTTGCCTCAGAGGACCGTGCGACTTCAGGGGCGCTTGTGGATGGTACAGAGACAGCCCAAGACATTTGCCACCTGAGGTGAATCACAAAATGGCCCCTCACTTCCCACCAGGGAAGAAGGCGTGAGTGAAGATCTACATCAGGAACAAGTGGGGGGGGGATAAAGATCTACATCGGGGTCTGCTGCCCCTGTGGATCCTGCTGCCTGAGGCGATTGCCTTAAGGGTGGGCCAGCCTTGTGATGGTGGGACCAAGAAGGGCCATGAATCAATAGGACTAGTGCCCAAGGCACACACACACACACACACAGAGAGAGAGAGAGAGAGCGAGAGAGAGAGAGACTCCATATGGTGGTAAGGAGTTGGCGTCAGTCATCTCTGCTACCATATATTCATAGGGTCAAAGGTAAAGTAAGTTACTTAGGCACAAAACAATTTGGATTCATCAGGTCAAAAAACACATAAGCCCATGCTCTTTAAACAGTCTCAAAACTAGGGAAATCTTTCAATTTTTTGTGTTCAAAACAGAAAGGTCTCTATTCCTGAGGAAGTAATAAAGTGGTACCTCTGGTTGTGAACGGGATCCGTTCCGGAGCCCCATTAGCAACCTGAAAGGAACGCAACCTGCGTCTGCGTGGGTCACGATTCACCACTTCTGTGCATGTGCCTGGTGTTATTTTGCCCATCTGTGCATGCGTGGGCGGCGAAACCCGGAAGTAACCCTTTCTGGTACTTCCAGGTCACCGTGGGACGCAACCTGAAAAGATGTAACCTGAACCGAACGTAACAAGAGATATGACTGTATCTTCTGTTTGCAGTGTAGCAGACACAAGGAAGGAAAGGAACAGCAACAAGCAGGGCTTTTCCCCAGGCCCTAGAAGTGAGTCCCAGAACCTCTCCGGTGGGCACCACTGCCATTATAAGAGAACAAGGGAGATGTTCATAGTGAGCTCCAGCCCCTCTCTTTCTAGAGAAATAGCACTGGCAACAAGGGTAATGTGATGAATGGGATTAAATGTTGTTGTGTGTGTTTGGGCTTTTCAGGGGAATGAGGGGTTAAGACCCAGTTCCATCAAAACGTTGGGATTTGAAGGAAGGATGTAAAAGACATGTCCCTGTTTAGATGTTCTGCAAGGGACTTCTGCGCCGAAAGGTCAAGTCAGGAAACCTAAGGTGGTTGGATGTGGTAGGTTTGCTGCACTGTACTAGTAAATACCAATGATCACAAAGTGAGTACGTGACCTTGGAGAGCTTGGGGGAGAAAGAGGGAAAATATATGTTTCTGCTGGATGCAGAAGGGGAGCCAGAGCTGGAACAGGAAAACAGGGGATTTCACACTACAAATAAAACATGAGAAATGAACTCTCCTTTCCACTTCTGCCATTGTACGGCATTCTGTGAATCTTTCTCTAAACCACCTATTTTGGTGGCGTATGAAATGTTAATTCCTGCTAATTCACTCTGACTAGTTTGCGTGGCATAATTCCACACGGAGTTCAAGAGGATTATCATGTCCCCATGTAATTATCTCAGCACTGTAACACAACAGTTAACAAAGACTATGATAAATAAATGCTAATGGGAGTCATGAGATTAAATTTAAATGGCCCACCTTCAAATAGCTGGAATATCATGAGCAATAAACTTGAGTCAATAAATAGCCCAATTCCTTTACAACAGTTGTTGTTATTTGTGGTTTTTTTGTTTTGTTTGAAAAGGAGACAACTCTTTTGGAGGATGTTTAATTCAACTAGAACACATTTGGGACTCAGCTACACAGGTCAATTTATAATGTTAAAATGTGTTATAAAAATGTGACATCAGAAGGCGCTGTAGAGCAGAATCCAAGGTCAATGGCAGATTGCCTTGGGAGCTTCCCCCCACCCCATAGTGGGGGGGGGTCATAGCGTTTTTTAAAATATATATATATTTGTCTAGAGCAAGCCTTGGAATCATTCAGACATTTGGGAAGTTATGATCTGGTTATTTTGAAGAAATAGATTTAGCAGAACACAGAAGCTTGTAAAATTTAGCAGAATGCAGAAGCTTATAAAATGACTGGGGAAATAAAGTGGATTACAACATGTTGTAGAAGTGGAAAGTTGTAGAAGGGAAGTTAAATTGATATATGTACCCAAGTCGTTACTTGGTCCAAATGTGCTCTGGTTGGAAGAAAAGCGCCACAATGACAAAACACAAACTCATTTAATAAAATTATTGATATTAATTAAAGGAAGTGTAATGATGAGGTGGGATTTGCTAGGAACAAGGATTGTAAAGATTTGTGGCTAGAAAGGTTCAAAGCAGAATCAAGGGTGTAGGTAATCTAGAATGGGCAAACAGAAATCAGGACACTGACAAACTGGAACGTGTCCAGAGGAGGGCAACCAAAATGGTCAAAGGCCTGGAAACGATGCCTTATGAGGAACAGCTAAGGGAGCTGGGCATGTTTAGCCTGGAGAAGAGGAGGTTAAGGGGTGATATGATAGCCATGTTCCAATATATCAAAGGATGTCACATTGTCACATAGAGGAGGGAGAAAGGTTGTTTTCTGCTGCTCCAGAGAAGCGGACACGGAGCAATGGATCCAAACTACAAGAAAGAAGATTCCACCTAAACATGAGGAAGAACTTCCTAACAGTAAGAGCTGTTCGGCAGTGGAATTTGCTGCCAAGGAGTGTGGTGGAGTCTCCTTCTTTGGAGGTCTTTAAGCAGAGGCTTGACAACCATATGTCAGGAGTGCTCTGATGGTGTTTCCTGCTTGGCAGGGGGTTGGACTTGATGGCCCTTGTGGTCTCTTCCAACTCTATGATTCTATGATTCTATGAAATCCAGAAAGGGAACAGACATTATTTCTGTAGATTCTCTTCCTTGATGTTTTGTCCCATCTACATTCTTGCCTGGGTTCTGCCTTTCGGTCTTTCTGACTGTGGGTTTTCCCACCACCATTCCTGGCAAACACCACGGAGACTGATGACAGGCAGAATGGCAAATGAAAACAGAACCAATAGCCAGGTACAAATCCAGCATGCATCATACCACCGTAAAAAGATTGTCACAACATCTTTTTGAATAAAATTTCTAGAGAATGTTTGCAGTGCACTGGAAAATTAAGGGCTTTGTTTATTTGACTAATACAAATTGGAGATTTCACAAATCCTGCAAACTGAAAATCAGGAAAGATTCAGTCAGAGCTTCACACCTATTTCAAAGTCACCTGAATCTTAATATTCAAAAAGATGCTCTGTAAATTATATCGGAATAGCAAAAGCAGGTGAGCCTCCTGTGCTACAAAATCTTCTGAGATCACAGTAAACCTGTTCAGTTGCAGTATGAGAAACACACTCTGAAGTATACACATACATATTTATGTCTCGAAGGGGGAAATGGACAGGGAAATGCCTTCCATTCTTTTAACCTTTTACACTGCCACCAAACAGAAACAGAGTAGGATATTTATTTAAAAATACATCCAGAATTGGCAGCAAAATATATTTTAAAGGTTGTTTTGGGAAAGTAATGACAGGAACATAGGAAACAGCCTCGTACCAAGTCAACTGGTCTATCCAGTTCAGTGCTGTCTATGTTGGTTGTGGCTTTCCATGATTTCAGATATTCCTGGCCCTACGTGGAGAAACCAGGGGTGCAACCTAGGACCTTCTGCATGCAGGATCTGCCCCTGATCTATAGGCCTTTCCCACAACTAACAGGCAGCAAGGAAGCATCCACTCAAAGGGCCCTTCCAGACCACCTTTTTATCCAGCATTTGCCATGATTTACTTGCACAAAGCTTACATGGTGGTTGAGCATTTGTTCCGATTTGCTTATGGGGTGGGTTACATGACAATAAGCTGTCATGCTTATCTGAAAGAGCATCTCCACCCCCATCGTTCTGCCCGGACACTGAGGTCCAGCTCCGAGGGCCTTCTGGTGGTTCCCTCAGTTACAGGGAACCGGGCAGATGGCCTTCTCGGTAGTGGCACCCTCCCTGTAGAACGCCCTCCCACCAGATGTCAAAGAGAACAACAACTACCAGACTTTTAGAAGACATCTGAAGGCAGCCCTGTTTAGGGAAGCTTTTAATGTTTGATGCACTACTGTATTTTAATATTTTGTTAAAAGCCGCCCAGATGGGTGGGATATAAATAAATTATTATTATTATTATTATTATTATTATTATTATTATTATTATTATTATTAATGCAATTAGCTTGTGGTGTATTTGCACATCTTCCTATTAGTAACTCTTTCACTACACATGTTCTGTACATGTCACAATGCATTTTAAAAAGTGGGTTTTTCTTGCACGAGGGTGACAGGGCACTTTGCTTCACTTTAAACTGCACAGACCTAAAGTTCCTGTAAGCACTTGAATCTCTGACCCGGCAAAATGCTGAGCCCTCCTCCTCACTTGGAGCAGCCAAAAGAGCTCACCAGCCTTGTGAGGAATGGCAGGCATATAGGATAGCTATTCTCTTATTTAGCCACCCCAGAGTTCGACCAAGTTGGATCCTTCCATTGCATTGGATTGGGGGAATTGAGGAGGCCATGCTTGTCTGTGAGCAATAGTGCCCCAGAAGAGGGTGAGCCTATTGTTGGATACTTTACTGTAGCCAAAAACTTCACTCTTGTGGTTTATCCCCACCACAGCTACTCACTGTGGGTTATAGCAAAGCAAACAGTCTAATTTGCCAACTCCTAAACAACATCAAGCGTCAGAACAACTTGGCCACAATAAGGAAATTTTGCCCATGGTATGACTATTTGCCATCCTTCCACTTTGACTCTCTGGCACCCTATTTGTATAATCTAGCAATCCCAAAATATAGATGCGCCTTTACCCTCGCAAGACTGAATGTACTGCCCTTGGCTGTACCTGAGGGACGATTCCAACAGATACCATACGAAAAACACTGATGTCCCTATGGAGATGGCAGCACCAAATCAGCGGCGCATGCCCTCCTCACGTGCACTCTTCACAAAGACCTGAGGGACGAGATTATTAGGTTTATTTTATTGACCATTCCAGGTCACCCAACCACTGCCACAGTGTTCTCCTGGCAGATCAAAAGGAGCAGATGGCTGCAGAGGTTGCAATGTTTCTAGCTGGGGCAATCAGAATAAGGTCCACTATTTGACTGCTGATTTAGGACCCTAAGCTGTGTTTTATATAAGCGACTTTTATTTTGTTCTGTGTATATCGCAATGCTTTTTGTTGCTATGCTCGACGGCCGATGCAAATAAAGTTTCATTCATTCATTCACTCACTGTAACTGAGGAAAAATTAAATGGTAAGTGTTTAATGGCCAGAGTATGAAGATTCATATCACATAGCATTCTAAATTCATGAGTACTTTGAGATAGAATACATGAAGAAGCAAGAACTGTAGTACAGAAACATGTTGGAAAACCACATGACCTCAACATTATTTATTACCTCTGTTAAGCTGTAAAAGTTAAATTGCTGGTGTTGCACAAACTGCATGCAAGTAGCTGCCTACCTTCTGTGTCTTTTTATTCTGGCATGCAGCGCAATCTTCAGCTACCCTTTTGTTGACTTGCCAGGAGGGAGTGCCATTAAGGGGGGTGGGGGAATCATGTATTAAGGTTAGCGTGAGAGACTTCATCTAAAACCAGAAGAAGAGCCTGCAGGATCAGGCCAGTTACCAATCCAGTCCAACCTCCTGTCTCACAGCGGCCAACCAGATGCCTGTAGGGACCCTGCAAGGAGGAATGGAGGAAGGGAAGTGATTTGCACCAGCTGGGCTTGCAGTGCGCCTTTAAAAGAGAGAGAGAGAATAAATGGGCTTCCAAAAGAAATGACAAAAGATTGGAGGGATGGAGCTGTAAAAAGAGAGTGAGCAAAAGACTGCAGTCCTGAGATGAACAATAGCGTGAAAGCCGCCATAAGCCAAGTGAACGTGTAACATATTTTGCCAATACTGTCAATCCAGGAATTTACTTGGCCTTTGCACTGTATTATTCTTCAGGCAGTGAAAACTGCAGCTCCAGCTGGGTTGGAAACGGGCACATCAGGGCTGAGCTTAGCAGAATTTGGTGGGTCATAGGCAAAGAGTGAGTCTGGATGGTCTGGGACACTGCAGGGCAAAGGCAGATAAAAAACATTGCATGGGATGGTTCTGCAGTTCAGTGGCTTGTTAAACAGCAGTACGTGGCCTTCCAGATTGTGGGTTTACTGGTTGGACTGAAAAATACAAGGTCGTTGGCACCAGTATGCTGGTGCATTGAAAGATCATAGTCATTATAAAAGAAATTGCTGCCATTTGCAGAGAACTGTTATGGAAAATAACAGAAAATAATCTTGGGAGAAAAGAAATGACAAACCTAGACAGCATCTTAAAAGCAGAGACATTGCCTTGCCAACAAAGGTCCGTATAGTTAAAGCTATGGTTTTCCCAGTAGTGATGTATGGAAGTGAGAGCTGGGCCATGAAGAAGGCTGATCGCCGAAGAATTGATGCTTTTGAATAATGGTGCTGGAGGAGACTCTTGAGAGTCCCATGGACTGCAAGAAGATCAAACGTATCCATTCTTAAGGAAATCAGCCCTGAGTGCTCATTGGAAGGACAGATCCTGAAGCTGAGGCTCCAATACTTTGACCACCTCATGAGAAGAGAAGACTCCCTGGAAAAGACCCTGATGTTGGGAAAGATTGAGGGCACAAGGAGAAGGGGACGACAGAGGATGAGATGGTTGGACAGTGTTCTCGAAGCTACCAGCATGAGTTTGACCAAACTGTGGGAGGCAGTGGAAGACAGGAGTGCCTGGCGTGCTCTGGTCCATGGGGTCACAAAGAGTCGGACACAACTAAACGACTAAACAACAACAAGTTATGGAAAATGTGTTTTTTCTTTACCACATTTGGTACATAGCAAGAGCAAACAAGAGCAAATGACAGTGCGGCTTTTCTGAACAAGATACTCAGCCACTGCTTTACATCACTAAGAAATTATGGAAATGCATTAAATACACACACACAGAGGGGGGTGGGGTGATGTTAAGCTTAGGTAAGAACATTCTGCCCAGTTCTTGTTCTGTCTGTAAAATTTTATTTTCCTGCGGCCACATTGTTTATGCATATCTTGACACATCCCCCCTCAGGAAGGGCTGTGCTTTTTGAACTGTCCCTTATCATCTTATTTCCCCAATTCATAAAATTCTGCCTTGTGAAAATCCTCAGAAGAAGGCCAAATGCCTCCCCCCCCCCCCAGCCCCTATGTACCTGGCAACACTTTTCACATTGCTGACAAGGAAAAAGTGAAAAAATGCTTGTTTAAAGCTTGGGTTTGTCAAATTTAGATTTTTATTCAAATTATTGCCACGGCTCTAGGCTAGCTGACAACCTCGCCTTCAGTGTCAGTCTATTTCCGGCTATCAGAGTGTATTGTATGCATTCTGGTTTCAGGATATGCAAGTTAAGGTCCATTTTCTTATTATGCAGTCTTTCTTCCTACACTGGACCCTCTCTAAGGCTGAGAGAAACCTGTGGACCCATATGACGAATACTACCAGGTTCTTTGAGACGAGATCTCGATCTGTGGAAGAATTATGAACCCTGATGAGTGTCAATTAAACACTGGGGTGGAGAATCTGATAGCTTATGTTTGATCTGTACTTAGTTATTATCTGTACCATAAACAGGCAAACAAATGCAAATTAATGAAATCCATAACACTGCCTACAAAGTACTGCTTGGCTGCTGTGATAATTAAGGGAAATATTGACTCAGTAAATCACAGAATGTGTGAGACAGACTTAAGGTGCTTTGATTTATACTTATGGGGAAACAATAATGAGACACTGGATTTGTTCTTGTTTCTGAATAGTTATGGAAATAAGAAGTTTGAGGTCTGAGTTCATTATTCCTCCTGCAGCTGATCAGTGCAGCGCTGAAGCAATCTGGGGTTGCCGTTCAGGCAGAATATATACCGTAAAGAGTTGTAACGACGCTCGTAAATGCGGAGAATAATTCGCAAAGAGCTAATCTTCCATTGGGTAGGGCTGCCAAGTGAAGAAGAGAATTTGACCACTTCTCAGCATTCCCGAATGATAAGGCTTGGGATGTAGCAAAATTATTTTCGTCACTTGGTAGACCAGTGCAGATGACTTGCTTCCCAAGTAATTATGAGCACAAAAGCTGAAATAAGTTAACTTCCCTGAAAAATGGCTGTCTTTATTCATGCTCTGGTGTCAGGGAGGGAAGCAGGCTCTGTGAGAAACCACCAGCATCATGCCTTGTGCGACAGATCTTTCCATTTAAGACTCTGAAAAGTTCTAAAGTATGTTGAATTAAGTAAGCTTTCCTTCTGATGTAGGGACAGTGTTAGCTACTAACCTTTCATATTTTAGTATACGAGTGCCCTCTGTTGGTGCTAATTACATTTTACACTGAACTGGGCAGGTGGAAAGATGGATTGATTTGCTGTGAATATATTAGCCATCTGATAAGCGAAGTTATCTGAACAGCATACAACATACAGTAAAAACAATTTTAAAACTACATTGTACAAAAATACATTTCTAAGAATAATGTGAAAACAACCAATGCAGCTGCAGAGCCCACAGAAAACTTCTTCAGCACAATGATTAATGGGATTAGAGTAAGTGGTTTTAAGGTGGTGGTCTTAATAAATGATGAAAAGAGGCGATAAACACACACTTTCCTAATTCAGATCACGGGAAACTCAAGTGACTCCTTATTCCCAGGTTTCTTTCCATTCTCTTATATCTCAACAAGCCTCATCCATCTTGCTCTGCTCCTAAAGAGGACTTGAATGGGGTGCTGAATTGTTAACTAGCTGCAGTGAAACAGAGCTCATGTCAAGATAACCATCAGCTGTACAAACCGTGACAAGAAGGAATTACCTTGTTACATACAAAAGCTTTCAAAATTATTGAAACCTCTCTCCTTCTCATTACTGAACTACGCAGGACGAATTATTACAAAAAAGGGCAAATGTTTAATGCATATTTTTAAAGCTATGTGTATAGATTCTTACATTGGTATAGCTTTTAAAAGTCACTTGTAATAAGATGAATAAGATTTTAAAATTGGATTGTTGTATATAAGACAAGTATATTATAATGGAACCAAGAGGCGGAGTGGAGGGAAGTTGACCAGAAAATTATGGTTTAATTTGGTTATGATTTCCCCCCTGTCCCCCCCCCCTCATTTTGTTATATTTGGAAAATAAATAAAATGTTATCAAAAAAGAAAAGAAAAAAAGAAACCTCTCAAAGAAGGATCCAAAAAAGTTGCAATCCACATTAACCACCAAGTGGTTCTTTTTCTTCATACAGGTAGGAAGAAGGAAAGTAAAAGGTTGGGTCTTTACTTCTATATAAACTGGGGGTGCAGAGAAAAGAAATGCTTTCATATTCGCCTCCAGTCCTATTCCGGTTCGCTCCCACATTTATAAACATGGAGGCAAAGAGCAGAGTCACACTGAGTCCCCCCCTCCCCGCCACGTTCTGCACTCCTACCAGGATGTCTGCAGGCAGGGGGCCTCTATGGACACAATTGGACCCAGAAAGGCTTCCTCAGGGTCTGGATTCCCACATGACTTGGCTTCAAGAGCCTTTTATGGGGTCTTCAAGAGCTTACATAGGCTTGCCATACAACTTTGGGCAAAACTAAAAAAATGCTCAACAACTTTTGTGTCTGGATTTTCACTTTTTGAAATATGGCAACCCTGCCCTACGAATGTCTATGCTGCATGCTACGGATGGGTAGAAACTGAGCACAGTTCATATTTTAATGCAGCAATAGAACGACTATAATTCCTTCAAAATATGCAGTTTTTGCAACACATTCCTCCAGCTAAATCATGTGTGGATATTCAGGGAAAGTGCATGCAAAAATGGTTCTCTTAGTGAAATTAGCATACAAAAATGCATTTTATTAGGGTGGTTTGCCTGGGAAATGCTGTGTAACTGGATAAATTCACACTAAAACGCTGGTGAATTTTCAAGAGAACTTTATTTGGGGGAAAATCAGAATTGTAATGTGGAATTGTGGAGATCTGAATTTAAGACTGGAAAAATGAGAAACTGAAATGAACAGATTATTCCCTTCCTCCATATGCACAGAGGTCACAGGGGACAAGATTACAATCCCAGGAGGATGGCTGTTTGGGCTGCTCCCATGTTTTATGTACACATAGGCATTAACTCCTCAAATAGGACTTCCTAGTCAACCATTTTCAGCTGCTTTAATCAAAGACTGTTGCAGCATACACAGAAACAGACCATCAGACAAAACAAAACAAATCCGAAATAAAATGAACAAAACAATTAAATGCCAAATCTTATTTAACAGCACTTAGATACTGCTACATGTGTCATCCCAGTTGGATGAAGAACCATTTGTGATTAAAATGGACGCTGATTAATACAGATGCTCTCTAATTCAATAGCTGCATATGCTCCTACTGAGTCTTTGCAAAAATACTAAATTTTAACTGGTTAGCCATTCTGTGCCCTCTGCCCTGAAAAACAGCTAATTGGCAGCTCTTTTGACAGGTCTCCCTGCACACAGTCCAGGCTGCTCTGCGTCCGCTTACTTTGACCATAAGAGGCAATGTAACCCTGACCATACACTTCATTGCACCAGATCTAAGTATCAATTTTGTTTCCCTTTTGTAACATCTTTCAGTAAATAATGTGAAAGAAGTGCAACAGGAAGTCTGTAAAGTGTAGAAGTAAAATGCATGCAAAAATAAGTGAAAAACGTTTCCCAGATGCATGAAGTGTTGCATTGCACAAAGGGATGGCATGATAAGAGGATTGCAAAATAATGAATAGCATGACCAACTGGAACGTGTCCAGAGGAGGGCAACCAAAATGGTCAAAGGCCTGGAAACGATGCCTTATGAGGAACAGCTAAGGGAGCTGGGCATGTTTAGCCTGGAGAAGAGGAGGCTAAGGGGTGATATGATAGCCGTGTTCAAATATATAAAAGGATGTCACATAGAGGAGGGAGAAAGGTTGTTTTCTGCTGCTCCAGAGAAGCGGACACGGAGCAATGGATCCAAACTACAAGAAAGAAGATTCAATCTAAACATTAGGAAGAACTTCCTGACAGTAAGAGCTGTTCGACAGTGGAATTTGCTGCCAAGGAGTGTGGTGGAGTCTCCTTCTTTGGAGGTCTTTAAGCAGAGGCTTGACAACCATATGTCAGGAGTGCTCTGATGGTGTTTCCTGCTTGGCGGGGGGTTGGACTCGATGGCCCTTGTGGTCTCTTCCAACTCTATGATTCTATGATTCTATGAATAGAGAGTTGTTGTTCTGCATCCCTCACACTGCAGAAACTGAGGATCATGCAAGGCATGTTGGCTAACAGCAGGTTTAAGTCCTGGTGCCTTGAGCTTGATTATCCTATGTGGAATCAGACGGGCATGGCTGGCAGCTGATGGCAACTCTCATGGCCATAGGAGTGAACTCCTAGGGGTTGAGGTCCCTTCGCGCCCCTCCTCCCAAGTTGATGGGCATTGCCACTCAAATGGTGTGCATGTGCCACGTCTTGTGATCGTTTACGTGAGGCAGGGCTTACGTGGGCTTCCCCAATATTTTATTCAAGTTGGCACCTCTGCTCATGGCACATAAGCAGCTGAAAGGATTCTTGATGTTGTGGCTGCCACTGCTTTCTTGTTTTGCTGATTAATTTATTTTCACCTTGGCACTGGTGCTGATGAAGGGCAGGCTATGATCAGAGGCAGCATCAAGTGTCTGCATGGCTGGAACGGGGTTGCCTAACACCTTAAACTGCAGCTCCCATAAGTCTTTAGGGGAAGACATGACTCTTTAGTGATATTGTAGTGTTTTACTTGTTTGGTGGCCTAAGTTGGCCCAGCCACACTTCAGTTCTAAAATACAGTGGTGCCTTGCAAGATGAAATTAATTTGTTCTGCGAGTTTTTTCGTCTTGTGAATTTTTCGTCTTGCGAAGCACGGTTTCCCATAGGAAATGCATTGACGGTTTCCCATAAGAATGCATTGACGAATGCGCAAGACGTTTTCATCTTGCGAAGCAAGCCCATAGGGAAATTCATCTTGCGAAGCAACTCAAAAAACAAAAAACTCTTTCGTATTGCGAGGCATTCGTCTTGCGAGGCACCACTGTACAATAGTAGAGGATTAATCTGAGCAATCCAGTTCTTATTTTCTCAATTAGTTAGCATTTACTAGCAGTAAAAGCTCATCAGAAAGTTATTGGTTCCAAGATAGCACAGAGTTTGAGATAAGAGCTAAGGTAGTGCACAGAGAGGCTGCTGAGGGAAAAAAGAATGAAGTCACAGTTACTTCTCTCTGTTGAGAAATACTTTTTAACTCACAGCTATCAGTAACCTAGATTCACTCGGTTTTTATGAGATGTTTAAGATTCTGCTGCTAAAACTGTAGTTGCTACTGGTTACTGTGCCCTTCAGTGAAATTTTACTTTGCTTGTGTAGCTCTGCAGAAATCCCCAGTGACCCCGGGAGGAAGAAAGGTCACTGGAGAGAATGATCTTTCCTCACATCTTCAGTTCAGTTCAGAATCCATTTTCTGATGAAAGCAACAAGATAGAATATGGGATGTATCTCAGGGAGATAATGGAACTCCTGGCATATGTGAGAAGGTTAAAAGTGGCAGACCTCAACTTCTCAGAGTTTAGTCTGTGTGTGTGTGTGTTTATATATAGTTGTCACAATACAAATATATACTGGGGGGTGGGTGAGCTACAAGGCAGATAATTTACTTCTGGATTGAAACAGCAAATTTATGCCACACAGGCGGGAGACAGACCATTTCTTGTAACCACACAGCAATTTGTCCAGGCTGGTTATGGAGAACAAGGTGCAGTTTGTTCAGTTCTAAGCCAGTTTGTGAAAGTAATTAATGAAAAACCTTTATATCAGTAAAAATGTGGCCCTGGTCTCTGTGCTCAGAATGCTGTACAGTAGTACCTCGGATTACAGGTACTTCAGATTACAGACACTTCAGGTTACAGACTCCGCTAACCCAGAAATAGTACCTCAGGTTAAGAACTTTGCTTCAGGATGAGAACAGAAATAGTGTGGCGGTGGCGTGGAGACAGCGGGAGTCCCCGTTAGCTAAAGTGGTACCTCAGGTTAAGAACGGACCTCCAGAACAAATTAAGTTCTTAACCCGAGGTACCACTGTATAAAGATTTCAGCTGGGCTGCTGACTAGTGAGTGGTGCTTGTACCTCCTTTTCACCTCCCCAAGGGGATGAGCTCTTGTCAGTCATTTCACCTGGCCAGGGCAAGAGCTCCTGGCACCAGCTGAAGGGCAAGAGCGAACAGGTTCCCACCTTGCGTCTCTCAGCCAAGGGTGAGAAGTCCAAGCATGATGTGCTGGCGAATGAGACATCAGTGGAGCCTTAGATGGTGCTGGCCAAGTCACTGGTGGAGAAGAAGAGCCCAGCACCTGGTTGGCTGCAACAACTTGAATCTGTGGCCCCTTGAATGCAAGGTTGATGCTCAAATTTGCCACCAGCGCTGACTGTGGATCAGACGTCAAGGTTGTGTAGTGCCATGCATGTTGCATGCCCAGACCCTGAAAACACCCCTTTGTTGATGAATAAGACACAAGGACACGGATATTAGGTTGAAGTTATTGGGCAAATTTAGGCCACAACTTTATTGGTTACAGAATGTGAGCAGTAGGCATTGGAATTGACCCGACTATATCTGACTCCTGCCCATCACGCAGGGAGTCCTGTAAGGGTCAACCACAGGTAGGGGGAGCCCATTGATGAGGAAGTGAGCCAAGAAGAAGCTCTCCAGTTCACGCCTCGGTTTGAATGGGGCCCGGCCATGCCTCCCCAGCTAGCTGATTAGCTGGCTGGTTGATTACATGGCCGGGAACCTCCGGGTGACACGGGATTTCGTCCCCCACCCCCAGAAGTGAGTGGGTGGCTACGTGGTCCACCGCAACTCCTCCCCACTGTGAAGTGTAGTGGGTTTATGATTATGTAGCTGGGAGTGAGGGGGTGTAAATAGTTCTATCACTCCAGAGTGAGAGCATGCTCTGATATAGATCTGGGCCTCTACATGAGATGGGAGAGGAGTGTTACATAGTCCTGGGGGTGTGGGGCACAAGTCCACAAGTGCTCCAGGGATTTGGAGAACACCTTTTATGTGTGTGTTTGGCAATACTGTAGAGTGTGAATGGTTTACATATGAGTGCAAATGTTTGAGGTAGTGAATGGTTGCAGCGGTTGTGTTCAATGGATGGAAGTGAAATTGGGTGAGTGATTGTACATATGTTGTGTTGATTTCAATGTTATATTGCTTTGTAATACTCTCAGATTTTATTATTTTTTTATTATGTTTGTGGCTATTAATATATTTTGTTATATGAATCACCTGACATGTCTTTATTGCACTCTCTCTCTGTGTGTGTGTGTGTGTGTGTGTGTGTGTGTAGCTATTGCAAATAACTTCAATGTCTTTGTGAGATTAAAGGTAAAGGTAAAGGGACCCCTGACCATTAGGTCCAGTCGTGGCTTACTCTGGGGCTGCGGCCGAGGGAGCTGGCATACAGCTTCCATGACTAAGCCGCTTCTGGCGAACCAGAGCAGCGCACGGAAACGCCGTTTACCTTCCCGCTGGAGCGGTACCTATTTATCTACTTGCACTTTGAGGTGCTTTCAAACTGCTAGGTTGGCAGGAGCTGGGACTGAGCAACGGGAGCTCACCCCGTCGCGGGGATTCGAACTGCTGACCTTCTGATCAGCAAGTCCTAGGCTCTGTGGTTTAACCCACAGCGCCACTGTATATTAGATTTAGGCTAATGCTGTTAGCTCCCAAGGGATAAGGATAGATTATTAACCTTGGACTGAACACAAGGTCTGTACGTCCCGTTTAAGATAGTTTAATATTGAGGAAACAGAAGCATTTTAATGGTACATGCAGAGGGTAAGTGGATGGAAGGGAAAGTGAGCCAGATTTGCAGGTATGCCAGGTTTTCACCTGGAGATGGTGCTTGCATCTTTAAATATTCCTTCATGCCCACAGAAAGAGTGCAAGTAGGGCAGCTCTACCTGCTGCTTGTTGCCCTCTGCCTTGTGTCTTCCCTGGCTCTCTGTATGCTGTTTCCACAGCTGCAGGATCCAGGCCATGTCCCACTCCATGGTGACCAGAGAAGAAACTCCTTGACCAACAACTGTGGTGTCTATTCTTCAACAGAGTCGGTCATCTGCTTGCTCCAGACAGGCTTCTCGACCATTGTATGCTCTGTCAGCAATGCAACAGGTGAAGTTGGTCCTGCCCATGAGGGGCACTGCAGCTGCTACTGTTGAGCCATTGTCCAAGGCACACAAACCCAACAGAGGCACCAGTTGGCAATCTTATGCGCTTGTGTTCATTTTCCAGGATCCACTCTATCCTGGTTGCTGCTCAATAAAGGATTTGATTTGCCAGTTGTGCCATGGTTTTTTTGCTAGAGAGTGCTAGATGGGGATCATTCTGGACTGCTGAACTTTCAGAACAAAGTTGTTCATTTTGCAAGTGTTGACTTTTCTGTTAGGGATTATTTCGACCCTTTTAAACTACTTCCATCAGTATATTCAACAGAAACTGGTTCATTAAAACAAGTTTACAATGGCCCTGCTGTTCTAGCCTATAGCTGCAGTATTTCTTTCATTAGCTCGATAACTTTGGATAATTTGGGTCACAAATGGCTCCCAGCAGGCTGCGTGGTTTTTTAAAAAGGATGTAGAATGTCTCTCACTGTCTTGCAGAAACAATGAGCAGCTGACCCTCGAGGAATGTTAATGATAGTAGCAGACCATTTTGTATTTCATTTATTTAAAGCTGTTTTTAACCACAGTTTTCTCAAAATAAAATCAAGGCGATAAGTGACAAAAGGTAAAAGTCCAGAAGTCACAGAAAGGGAAGAAACAATTTAGAGAACCAAAGAGAATTTTTTATAGCTGGAAGGGACAGCCCTCCATTTTTGTTTTGTTTTAGAGAGTGTTTTTTCAGCCAGTTTTGGCTTTGTTATGGAAAAATCTAGGTGCAAGGCTGCTCAGTCACCCAGCTCATCGGGCAGAGCCCGTGGGTCCCTGCAGAATAAAGGAAGGAGTCCACCGCCAACCAGAGCAAATAGCTGTAGACCAAAGTTTATTGCACAACAGGTACAAAGAGGAATTTTGAACCCTGAGGATGGGGTGACAAGGACTTTTAAAATTTTCCCACCATATCCCAGAATACAGTTTGTACAGCATCATTGCTACATCACTGACATGTCACAAAAGGGGAGGGGTTGCACTAGTTTAACCTTGGCAAACATGTCCAGACAAGTCCTTGGTACAAGATTATCATAAGCAGACATGTCAGGGCAAGAGCCAGGTATAAGATTAGCATAGGCAAACACCTCTGAAGTCCCACCACCCAAAGTACAATAGAACTTCCTTTGTATGTCTGGACCCCTTGGCAGGTCTGGTGATGGGATTAGGCTTTCCTTGGCCAACAATCAGCTCAGCAATTGTCACCTCTGGGCACTTCCTGGGGTAGGAGGTGTGTATACATGTCCTTACGCTTAAGGGCAAAATAGTGTTGAAATGGAGGAAACTGGCAGGAGTTGATTTTATATGATTGTTAAAGCTAGGTAACTTCCCTGAGCTGTCAAGTTGAAAGGATACATTTATGCATAATATTTGTAACATTTAACAACTTTAAAGATGTCCCCCCCCCCCCGTAATTTCCGTAACAGCTTTATGCATTATTTTAATTTAGGATTTTAAACTCCAATTCTTGGGAAATAATACAACTAGAAACCCCCTTAAACATGGCAATTCTAACTTAGCATTGTCCGCATCAGATGAAGAACCAACCTTTTCTTTTTCCTTCAACCTGAGTTTGAAATAGTTTGTTTAAATGAACACTGATATAATTCAATGTTTGGTGGTTTCTAACCACTGAGGTCTTGACAGAAGCTGTGTGGAAAATAGTCAGGAAAGGCAACAGAAATCTGGTTTTCGCAGCTGATCTTGGGATCACATTACAGAGCAGCTGAAAAATGGCAGCTCTGAACAGATGTCTCCCCCTCCATAATGTGTAGTTCCACTTATCCTGACACCATGATGCTCTCTGAATTTCTGTACCAAACACTGCCAAACGCAGAGTAATAACATCAGGACACAGGACCCAGTGCAAATGAGGAAGGGGGACCAGCTAGCCTTTTGGCTTAAGGATGTTGCTACTGCAGTATTTATAGAATCATAGAATCATAGAGTTGGAAAAGACCACAAGGGCCATCGAGTCCAACCCCCTGCCAAGCAGGAAACACCATCAGAGCACTCCTGACATATGGTTGTCAAGCCTCTGCTTAAAGACCTCCAAAGAAGGAGACTCCACCACACTCCTTGGCAGCAAATTCCACTGTCAAACAGCTCTTACTGTCAGGAAGTTCTTCCTAATGTTTAGGTGGAATCTTCTTTCTTGTAGTTTGGATCCATTGCTCCATTATACCTACAGGAAGCACAGCTACCTCTCATACAACTGATATACAGTGGTACCTCGGGTTACATATGCTTCAGGTTACAAACTCCGCTAATCTAGAAATATTACCTCGGGTTAAGAACTTTGCTTCAGGATGAGAACAGAAATTGTGCTCCGGCGGCGTGGCAGCAGCAGCAGGAGGCCCCATTAGCTAAAGTGGTGCTTCAGGTTAAGAACAGTTTCAGGTTAAGAACAGACCTCCGAAATGAATTAAGTTCTTAACCTGAGGTACCACTGTATATTAAAGGTAAAGGGACCCCTGACCATTAGGTCCAGTCATGACCGACTCTGGGGTTGCGGCACTCATCTTGCTTTATTGGCTGAGGGAGCCAGCATACAGCTTCTGGGTCATGTGGCCTGCATGACTTAGCCACTTCTGGCGAACCAGAGCAGTGCACGGAAACACCGTTTACCTTCCCGCCAGAGTGGTACCTATTTTATCTACTTGCACTTTGAGGTGCTTTCAAACTGCTAGGTGGGCAGGAGCAGGGACCGAGCAACGGGAGCTCACCCCTTCGCGGGGATTCGAACTGCTGACCTTCTGATTGGCAAGTCCTAGGCTCTGTGGTTTAACCCACAGCGCCACTGTATATTAGATTTAGGCTAATGCTGTTAGCTGCCAAGGGATAAGGATAGATTATTAACCTTGGACTGAACACAAGGTCTGTACGTCCCATTTAAGATAGTTTAATATTGAGGAAACAGAAGCATTTTAATGGTACATGCAGAGGGTAAGTGGATGGAAGGGAAAGTGAGCCAGATTTGCAGGTATGCCAGGTTTTCACCTGGAGATGGTGCCTGCATCTTTAAATATTCCTGCAGAAAGGATGTCGCAGCCATGCACTCTACCCCACCCCCACCCCGTATATACATTAGATCAGCCTTGCAAATACATGCTCAGAAATGACAAACCTATGAACTTCTGAGCAGACTCCCTGCCCAGGTATACCAATTTTAAACTATTTGCAGCTCATCAATGGGATGAGAGGAGCAGAGAAAAAGGTCAGCTATAATTTACCAAAAGGCATGCGCCTTCTCACCTGGAGCCAATTCTTACTCAGACATTCCCTGGGTCACCTGTGCATTTGTCTTAGACTGGATGGAAAAGAGGAAAGACTGTGTTGCCAAACAAAGGCAATTACATTTAGTGAGATTGCAACTTGAACACCAGCCGTAGTCCCAAAAGTAGGAGAAGACAAGGCAATGGCGGTTCCTTCTATGCACTCTCACCAGCCCTGCTCAGTGACATAATCAGATATGGATATTACTGGCTGAGGGGGTCTACTTAGAACTTATATAACCTCTGTTTTAAACATATAATTTAAAAGGTAAAGGTACCCCTGCCCGTCCGGGCCAGTCTTGACAGACTCTAGGGTTGTGCGCCCATCTCACTCAAGAGGCCGGGGGCCAGCGCTGTCCGGAGACACTTCCGGGTCACGTGGCCAGCGTGACATCGCTGCTCTGGCGAGCCAGAGCCGCACACGGAAACGCCGTTTACCTTCCCGCCAGTAAGCGGTCCCTATTTATCTACTTGCACCCGGGGGTGCTTTCAAACTGCTAGGTTGGCAAGCGCTGGGTCCGAACAACGGGAGCGCACCCCGCCGCGGGGATTCGAACCACCGACCTTTCGATCGACAAGTCCTAGGCGCTGAGGCTTTTTACCCACAGCGCCACCCGCGTCCCTTAAAAAACATATAATTTAGAACTTCTATAAGAGCCACACCAATTAGTTTCCAGGCCCAATTCCAGGTCCTTATATTTGTGTTCAAAGCCCTAAATGACTTCCTCCTTCCCTACTGAAGGGTGCTAAGGTCAGTAAAGTGGGCTGGGGCAGACTTTGGTAATCCTTGGTAATCTAGTGCCCTGAGCGAGGCCAAAATTTGGTGTTCCCAAATGCAGTTTATCGATTATGGATCTAATTTTGCGCCTCCTCGGCTCAGTGCCCTGTGCAGAGTAACCGCATGTACCACCCTAATTCCAGTTCTGGAGTAGTAGTAGTAATAATAATAAAGAATAATAATTTATTACTTATACCTCGCCCATCTGGCTGGGTTTCCCCAGTCGCTCTGGGTGGCTTCTAACAAGAGATTAAAAATACAGTTCCACCCCCCTCAGAGGTTTGGGGTTCTCCTTGGTAGCCCCTAAATTGCAGAATTTCCTCCCCACAGAGGTGTACCTGGTGACTTCATTATGCAATTTCCATTTATGTAGTTTCACTCTCCTGGCCTTTAACAACTGAGATACATATATATATATATGTATATATGTATATAACAAACCCTACTCCTGTCCTTTGCTATAACCTGCCCAGGGACCTTATGGCGGATAAGAAATCGAAATTACTGCCATTACAATTACTTCACCACAGCTGGTGACAGAAACATGGACAGAACAGGCAGAAAGAGCTGCTATGTATGGAAAGTAGTATCCTTAATCGTGGGGTGGGAGAGCTGGAAAAGAATTCACTGTCTACCCACGTACTATCTGAAACCAAAGGGTCATGTTGGTTGCCAAATGTGAAAAATCTTGGCATTATTTTCAGCTCTCCCGTCCCACTATAATCGTAGACAGAGGAATCCTTTTGATCATTGTACATTTTTCACTGTGGTGCCCAGATCTTCCACATTTGTACTCAAGCCATGTGGTTTAAGAACCGGGTAGATGTTTCTATTTTTAAAGATAGTGTTTATTTTGGAAGGGAAGAAGAAAGTGCCGTCATTTCAGTTCTTCAGGATTCCTTTGCAAAACAGTAACATTGAATGAAACGCAAGTTGACAGTGCCTCTCTGAATTAAGGCTGCTTGGCTCCACAACCTAATAACTTTAAACAGCGCATTAAATTAATGAGTTTTCTGTGTTACTGTTCTTTTTAACTTTGGAGTCACCAGGAAGACGGCACCAGGTTTTGCTGCAGAAGCTGATCAAGTTATTCTATGGTTTATTTGTATACAGTGGTACCTCGGGTTACATACGCTTCGGGTTACATACGCTTCAGGTTACAGACTCCGCTAACCCAGAAATAGTGCTTCAGGTTAAGAACTTTGCTTCAGGATGAGAACAGAAATCATGCTCCGGCGGTGCAGCAGCAGCAGGAGGCCCCATTAGCTAAAGTGGTGCTTCAGATTAAGAACGGACCTCCAGAACGAATTAAGTACTTAACCCGAGGTACCACTGTACTGCTGTTTGGCCCAAAGCAGCAAACAGTATATTAGTACAAAATAAAGCTGCAATAAAAGTACAATAAATAAATCAGAACAATATAAACTTAGTTGTTGTTGTCATCTTGGGAGACCAGGGAGGTGTGCACCTTTGGAGATGAAGTCAAACCTAGAGTTACAGCGCCTGCTGTGGCTGTAGAGACCGATATGGGGCAGACGAAATCATTCAGCTGTGCTGCCGCAGATGCACCACAGCATTTCTTTCCACTCCTTCCAGCATTAATTTCTCCTCTGGTCACTGCTGTAAATAAAAAACCTGTGGTCGTCTTCAAGGGATTCCCACAGCAGGGTTGATGTTCATAGAATCATAGAGTTGGAAGAGACCACAAGGGCCATCGAGTCCAACCCCCTGCCAAGCAGGAAACACCATCAGAGCACTCCTGACATATGGTTGTCAAGCCTCTGCTTAAAGACCTCCAAAGAAGGAGACTCCACCACACTCCTTGGCAGCAAATTCCACTGTCGAACAGCTCTTACTGTCAAGAAGTTCTTCCTAATGTTTAGGTGGAATCTTCTTTCTTGTAGTTTGGATCCATTGCTCCATGTCCGCTTCTCTGGAGCAGCAGAAAACAACCTTTCTCCCTCCTCTATGTGACATCCTTTTATATATTTGAAGATGGCTATCATATCCCCCCTTAACCTCCTCTTCTCCAGGCTAAACATGCCCAGCTCCCTCAGCCGTTCCTCATCAGGCATCGTTTCCAGGCCTTTGACCATTTTGGTTGCCCTCCTCTGGACAAGAGGCCTTCATGTCACATTTACAGACATCTTTGTAGCACAGAGTTGGTCTGCCAATGGGCTTGTTTCCTGAAGCCATCTCCCTATAGAGCATCTCCTTGGAGATCCTTCCATCTTGCATTCTGCGGACATTACCAAGCCAGCATAGAAGTTTCCGAGACAAGAGTGTGAACGTGATGGGAATGTGGGCTTGGAAGAGGACATCTTTGTTTCAGACTTTGCGCTGCCATGTGATGCCCAAAATCTTCCTGACGCAGTGCATGTGAAAAGCATCGCTCCTGACAGTTGTAAAATAAACACTACTTATTGGGTTCAAAACAGGCTGCCTTGAAAATAATCTTTGGCTATCTTAAGTCATACCGTATGCCCCACTGAAAAGCCATTGCTTTGCTTTCAAGCAAGGAAAATCAGGTACACACCTCTAATACGTACAGGATTTAGGATGAAGTGTAGAGGGCACATAAAATAGTAGTGCAGGTTGCTACCAATTTAACCTAGATGATGGCATCAAGCACACACACTTAAAAAATAATGTACAAAAACTGTTACTGACTTGTCATTTAGATCCCCCCAACTCTGAAACCTTCAAAAGAGAACATTTTCAAAAATTTGGCAGGGTGAGGCGACCTTTTTCACAGCCTTTTGGAATGGTTTCCCCATATGCCTCAGATCCAGAGCGGCAGTGCTATTGCTCTGTCAGGTGGAGAAAATAGGCAGCTGCTAAGAAAATGCGTTTTCCCATTTTGTCCTTAAATTGCCGAGCCCCCGTACAATACATTGGTTTTCATCATGCTCTAACTCAAGGGTAGGGAATCTTTTTCAGCCAGAGGGAAAAGCAATGAATGCAAACTATGCATTTGAAAAGTGGACTACAGTGGTGCCTCGCAAGACGAAAAGAATCCGTTCCGCGAGTCTCTTCGTCTTGCGTTTTTTTTCGTCTTGCGAAGCAAGCCCATTAGCGGATTAGCGCTATTAGCGGTTTAGCGGCTATTAAAGGCTTAAGGGATTAGTGGCTATTAAGGGATTAGCAGCTATTAAGGGATTAGCGGATTAGCTGCTAAAAGGCTATTAGCGGTTTAGTGGAGCAGCTGTTCAGCGGCTTAGAGAACAGCTGTTAAGCGGCTTAGGGGTGGGGGGAAAGGGGGGGAGGGGAAAAAAACCCCGCAAAACTCGCAAGACATTTTCGTCTTGCGAAGCAAGCCCACAGCAAATTCGTTTTGCGAAGCACCTCCAAAACGGAAAACCCTTTCGTCTAGCGGGTTTTCGTCTTGTGAGGCATTCGTCTTGCGGGGCACCACTGTAATTTCTACATACGCCTGGGTCTGGGGGAAAATGGTTGTTTTGGGAAGAGTCCCAGGAAACTGGTTGGAAGCAGCTGCAGCAGAGCTTATGTTGACTGGTGGTGGTGGGCTCTCTGATGCATGCTTGGAACTGGTGCCCCAAACTCATCTTCTTGGGTTGAGTGTGAAGGTCTGTCCTTGGTTTCCTGGTCCCATTTGTTGGTGGGCGATCCGACCCTAAGTGGAGTGGCTACCTCAGGCTATCACTGGACTGAGGTCCAAGTCAATGTGATCCTCAAGCAGGGATGCTGAATATAAGCACGGGGTGGAGTGGATTCTTTGTTAAAAACTAAAAGTTCCACCTGGCTCACCACTTGGCAGGGCTGCTCTGAAAGAGCATAAGTCTCTCCCCTGGGAGAACCAGGATTGTGCCCGGCTTGTGGGGAAGTGCTATCCTTAAGGCTCTGGAAAGCCCTCTGGGAGTTGCCGCCAAACACCTACAAAGTTTCCAAGTGAAATGTCAACATCTAACTTACTTAAACATTTGTAGCAACAGTTGTGGGGTCAGACCCAAATTCTTTAAACTTTTAAAGAATACACCAAGCTTGCAATAGTTTTTAGACATTCAATGTAGAATTTTATTTGGAAAAATATCATTTGTAAAGGTGTGAAGATTAAATATATACCATGATAAAAGCTTATCATAAATGCTCTAGGTCACACTACAAAAAATAAAATATTCCCAGTAGTGAAAGTCGTGTGCATTTTTAGGTATGGTCTTGTGCATTTGGCATCCAAGCCACCAATCTCCAACGTTTCCCCCCAATAGCAGCTTCATTCATTCTTCTACCAGAAATGAAATCAATGACTATGCTTTAATATCCTTATATGAACTGAGTAGAAATTTTATCTACAAGTCTTCCCACATTTTGATGATGTGATACCCCTGTGTCTTTAATAAAGGAACTGGAAGATTATATTTTGAGGTTTAGTAAACTAGGGCTTCTTCACGTACGTTTTTAAAAATAAAACTTCAGACACGTTAGGATTGTTTTCCTGGGTGCTCAATATTGTGTGGAAAATGTATGTGCTTTTCTACTACATGTGCATTTTACCTGTATAAATGTTGCACAAATTTGCCACAAACTATGGCTTCCACACACATATTACGAGAAACACATTGGCATATGCTTCACTGTATAGTGTACACAGTTTTTCAAAAGTAGTATCTTGGGTGCAAGTAGTCCTCAGTCAGAACATACAATCTGCAGTCTAAAGAAATGGTTCAAACTTTTTGTTGAAAGCTTGAATGCAAATTTGCTCATGTTCTGTCTCCAAAATTTAATGTAATTTATTTAAGTTGCAATACACTAAGAACACTTTCAAAGAGCTAATTGTTTTTAACCTTGAAGCAAATAAAGATTTTCAAAGTTTCACTGTAAAAAGACGTACTAGTAAGCTAGCCAGTCAGTCTTCACAACGTAAGTAGCTTTCACTGTTTCAAAATGTCAGTATTTAACATTTTACTTCCTATCTAAAATTCAGGATTCTTAAGAGTATTTTCAATATCCTTAAAAAAAATTAGTTATACCTAATGCCATGAAATAGTTCTCTACTGAAGGGGGCTTCTTTGCAGTAGGCATAAAGTTAATTTCTGGTATCTGCAAAACATAATAACCCAAACTGCTTAGTGGGAAACAAACCAATTCCATTAATGGACCATAGTGTAATGGGCAGCTACAGACAAGAGTACGAATAATATGATAACAAAGATGGTAAAATGTTCATTGAGAGAGCATCGTACATTGAGAGAGTACATTCCAAAATACTTTAGCTGAAAAATGTGGTTTTATGCCACTATTCCATAAGAGCACTTCATTTGGTCTGCAATCCTAAGCCCACTTATCAGGGAGTAAAGTTCACTGCATTCAATGGTCTTACTTTTGGTAGTTATGCATTGGACTGCATCACTAGTTAGCAGAATTTTTGTCTGACAGTTAATGTCCTCAGAAAATACTCCTTACTTTTAACACGTAGGTGTCACAAAACTTCAAAATTTCAAGGATACCTGATAGTAAAGATGGTCCACCAAAATGATCTGAAGGTT
Organism: Podarcis tiliguerta; assembly: GCF_965153285.1. Lineage (NCBI taxonomy): Eukaryota > Metazoa > Chordata > Lepidosauria > Squamata > Lacertidae > Podarcis > Podarcis tiliguerta. Next base: position 4,414,128 of record NC_139546.1, on the reverse strand, counting down.
TAACATAACTCAGTTGTATACACAAGGTACATACAGATTGACACCACAGATATGGTCCCCAAATATTTTTGTTACCTCTGTAAGTTTCCTAGTAACTGGAAATGCTAACTTGTTTCTCCAGCATTCTGATGACCATGTAACACTATTATTATAGCCATAAAATACATTCAGAAAGCCACAATGAACCATGTGTACTCTTAAATGTTGAAAGGAAGGCGAAATCGTCAGACTTTGGACAGTCCTGTATTTTTGACCTTTATTTTTAGAATTGAAGTTGTTCAGCTTTTTTTATGATTTTACCCCAAAGGTTTTGAAGGTTTTGAGGTTTTTTTTGTTTTGTTTCATTCTGTTTTTTTACCCCAGGAAATAAATTGCCACAGGGGCTGGATTAAACTGTTTGGCGGGCCGGATTAGGACTTTGGACATGCCTGCTCTAATATATTAGCAGTTCTCTAAATGGTAAGTGGGGGGGGGGGGGACTTGTTAAAACAATCGTACCTTGGATTTTGAACGCCTTGTGAGTCGAACATTTCAGCTCCCGAATGCCACAACCACAGAAGTGAGTGTTCCGGTTTGCGAACGTTTTTGGGAAGCTGAATGTCTGATGCGGCTTCCGATTGAGTGCAGGAAGCTCCTGCAGCCAATCAGAAGTTGTGCCTTGGTTTTCAAACATTTTCGGAAGTTGAATGGACTTCTAGAACAGATTTCATTCGAGAACCAAGATACAACTGTATTAGGAAAATAACAAAGTGGCTAGGAAGTGGTTTACTGGATTTGAAATCCAATTCTTGTCACTTTTAGTATTGCTGACTTTGATTAAAAGCTACCTGTGAAAAATATTCTGACAAACTGAAAATAAACATAGTTCTTAAAAATTACGAGCTCACCATTAAAATCCCAAAACAAATGTGGCCAAATATTTCCTACAGGCAGGCTGAAGCAATTAGGCAGATTTTTCTCATGAATCTGCCTCAGGCAGGGTATAGTCAAAGGCAATTCACACTCCAAGAGTGGCATGGGAGCTGCTTCTGCATGGTGGATGCCAATGCCACTTCAAAAATACTGAAGTTGAATGCATTGCTCTGATGAAAGAGAGGCCACACAAACCGCTCCTGTGCCATGCTAGTAACCCAGGGACCCCTCCTCTACATAGATATTAACATAATGGATCATAACTGAGTGTTAAACCAATCTTGCATATGAATAAAGAACAATTTTGAAGAAAACAAAGTGCACACTTTATTTTTAAATAATGTTATGTGTGGGTCAGAACAGAGACCATTGCAGAAGAGGTATTTCCTCCTGCATGAAAGGGAAATGTCTCTTCTAATATGGTACCTGCTACTTCAGGTTTTCATAAGTAACCTATTTAAGGACAACCGTACCCCAAACAGACCCAGAAACTGAAATATACATTTCCACTGCCACCTGTTCACAGTAATGGCATTTCCATTCATCTTTTATTAATGCCAATGTCAAATCAGACACAGAAATTGTCAACTGTTCCTTTTCACCAATGGAAAGAAATATAACTCTTGAGCTACAATGCTATTGTGCTCATTTATTTCAACGTATGCAAAAGCTAACTTGACCTCAGAACCTTCTAGTCTGAAGGATTCAACTTGCTAAGTCAAGAAATAAATACAAACTCCAGTGTTCAAAACAAACTTTACAAAAGTAGCCTCAAAACAGGCACGTGATAGTTTGTACCTACAACTTGTGAAATACGGACATTCAAATATGCAATTCTTCCAATGACTGGATTCATTTCCCAAACACATCAAGGTATTTATGCACGCTTTCATTTTAGCTTCTCCACATACAAGTTTCAATCCAGTCCACAAGGAGTGCAGTGTAGAGGGCACAGCTACAGGAGGGTCAGAGTCCTGCTTCCTCCTTCCACCCTCTGCAGGAACAGATACCACACAAGGTCATTGTGGTGAATGGGAGGCCCTGTGTTGTGTCTCCCAAAGTCCCAGCTAGATAGCCATCCCCACTCAGTTAGAGAACGAGAACTCAGTGCGTTCCTGGATTAAGCAGGTGTGTTTAGGCCTCACGCCCTCTGCAGCTGCCAAGTTTCATGATGCATCTGCACCCATCTGTGTGTGTTGCGGGTGGGGAGCGAGAGAAGAGGGCTTCATTATACCTTGTGGGGTTTCTTCTGCATGCAGGCACTGAACTGCAGTTGACGGGATTTAACTCATAACGTAACAGACATTTTTTATAACACCTTCAAATGAAAACCAACCAATCAACCAACCAACCAACCACTGGTCCTAATATAGTCCATAAGATGCACACTGCCATTACAAGGGTTTTTTTTATAACCACTAATGTGTACAGAATCAAACCCTTTAGTTACCATATAGTCTGATGCTGACAGATTTCATGTACTGGAAGCTATATGGATATGAAATGCATGCAATGGGTGCACTAGTGTAGGAACTCGAGACTAAACGTGGAAGCAGACACTTTGATATTATGGTTTTACTTTGTTTTAAGTAAGTATAACCATTAAAAGTGCTTTGTATTAATCCATTCATTAAACAAGTATTTTTGAGTGTCTTTAGCTTGTCACCTCTTAACCACCAAATCACAATTATTTTCTTTGGTGCTTACAAATCAATATTTCAAGTCAAAAACCTTTAGCCAGCATGGAACATTCCTGTGCTATACGCTTTAGCTCACAGACATTTTTTTAAAAAAACAACACACCTCAATGCTGACAGTCACATTCCTCAGTAACATACCCAGAGAATCTATAGAACAGATTTCTCTTTCCACCCTGATTCATTACTCTGTTAATACCTTTAAAAATACAATGTAAACAACATCCTATTCTTCATCACTAGTAAGAGCTAGATAGATTAATCCAGTGCTACATTTCCTAAAAAATATTATAGCACCTTCAAAAATTTGCACAAATTATTTTGAGTACATTGTTTGTTTTTACTTTAGTGCACTGATTATGCTTCATCAGTAGAGAAATTTGCTTGAACTGGGATTAGATGAAAAAGTTTAGTTACAAAGCTGTTTTAAACAACCACCCACCCCAAGCCATACTGCAAAGAATTCTGTGTCTGTTATATAGCCACCACTGATATAGCATCCTGACAAGACTAATATTGCTGTCTTACTAATAGTTGATTAAAAGGTGACTATGAAGTTGCAATAAGGCATCCTTCACAAAGCAGCACAAAATTATACTTAACTTTTAGCAGGTGCTAGACTTTAATGGTTTAATAGCTATACCTCCTTGAGACGAGAATATTCTAAGAGCAAAAGCTGTGGGAAATGAACACCTAGAATCTAATTATGCAGGTAGCAAAAAAATATTAATATCAAATTTGAATTTACAACAGGCTCCGACCTGGAATCAAGTCAACAAAACTTGATGCAAGGTGTGGTTTTTCAAGAGGAATTATTTGGCAAACCAGGCACCCAAATCCCAGGTCTGTGTAATAAGCAAACAACAGGCAGCAGACACTTCCACTTACAAAGGAAATGTGCGTGACCTAAGGCAACGTGTGTCAACAGGGATGCTCAACAGGGAATGCTGCATCAGTGAAAGCTGTCAGGAGGCACAGCAGGATAAGGGATCCAAGGCCACGACTCTCCTGAGCTCAATGCTCGCATAAGAAAGAGGAGTTCTTCCTAAAGAAGCAATTAAATACTCCATGTGTCATTCCGTGGCAGTTTTCTGTTCCTCAGGACTTTCTCTAGAAGACCTATAAAGGGGAAAGGTATCAAAACTTTCAGTAAAAATAAAGGATAAAGTATTTATGAATGCTTGGAACAACCAGTAGTTTTTTCAGCTTCCCCAAAAAGTTACAAAGAAATGGAGAGTATTTGGGGGTGTGTGTGTGAAGAGTTATCCAAAATTTGAACTGACCAGAGGTCCTCCTTGTGACCACTGAATCTCAAATTTAAACTACAATGCAGGATTCCTGAATGTAATATTATACTTGAAATGAACTTGCGAAAAAGACCCAACATTTATGGTTAAATACGGCTGCAGTTAAAGGAATAGCTTGAAATAAATATAATCAATTATAAAAAAATGAGCACCCATGTATTTTGACACTCATTTATCTACTGTCTTGCTAACAGATTTCTTCTGCATATGCTGTTAGGTCTGTCCACTTAGGCATTAGTACAAAATATATTTATTAAAATTTGTTACACTATTTATTTATTAGAATTGACATTCATTTCTGGCATCTCACTTGTACAACCACCATCTGCTTGGGCAAACAGGATTTTCCTCCCCTCCCCCTCCCCCGTCATCTGCTCAGGAGGTTTGGGGGACACTCTGGAGCAGCTGTGGGGGCCAAGGGATAAGAGAGGAAAGCGAAGTCCTGTCATCACCTCTGATAGCACAATGTTGGATCTTGACCTGCATTTACACCGGGGCTCTATTTATATCCTCACAACAATCTGCAAGATAGGATAGGCTGAGAGATAAGGAGTCGTCCAAGGGAACCCAGTGAGTTAGCATCTCTGGACTTAACATAACACTGTTAACCACTGAAACACACTGGTAGTGTAAAACCTCTGCTTTTCAGCTCTTTGGAACTTAGCTCCCATGCCCCCGCTCCCCACTACTAAACTAATTTTACTATAAGCACCAGGCAGGTAGGTGGATATAGAAACTGTGCACACAGCTGCATATTTGCAGCCCGCTGATCAACATATACAAATTACAATACTAATAGAACACTGACAGAAGAAGAGAACTAGAACAGGGTGTTTCACACGCCCTTCTCAAGCCAGCCGGCCAAGGAAGCAGGTGGAGGAGCTGCTGCCGCCAGAAGCTCCCATGTACTCCATGCCTCTTCTATATGTGTGATCTAGTTGAGATCCCTGCATTGCAGGGGGTTGGAAAAGATGACTCTCGCGGGTCCCTTCCATCTCTACAATTTCATGATTCTATTATTGAGTTCCTGTGGCTGCAGAGCTGTAGGATGCTCTCCATTCTGCAGAACTGCCTCCCGGTGTCTTGGGGTTTCCAAGGGGGCTGGCCCCACAATTTGTGATCTATCCTCTCCGGTGCATCCTGATTCCTCAGTTGACACACAACTTCTTCCTCCCCCTTCCTCTGCCTTCTCCCTCTCCCCTGCTTGCTGTTTCTTACTTACTAAATTCAGGAATCAAATAGCTAAAGAAGGGCATAATTTAATTACCAGAGACTTTTCTTTTGGATCAGATTGTGCCCCCAGGTGTTTTGGATTTCTAGATATTTCAAATATTTATTATTTCTGCCCGTTGGTTGTTAAAGATAAAGGGAGAGGTCAGTAAACTACAGATTAAAAAAATACCGTAAGGTAAAGGTAAAGGTACCCCTGCCCGTACGGGCCAGTCTTGACAGACTCTAGGGTTGTGCGCCCATCTCACTTAAGAGGCCGGGGGCCAGCGCTGTCCGCAGACACTTCCGGGTCACGTGGCCAGCGTGACATCGCTGCTCTGGCGAGCCAGAGCCGCACACGGAAACACTGTTTACCTTCCCGCTAGAAAGCGGTACCTATTTATTAGTACGGTATTTAAAAAATACCGTACTAAGAGGCAATGATATGTGACAACTACTGTAGAAGCTTACCGGTATATCTGCAAAGGCCAAGGCATCTGTGATGGCGTGGGCAATGCACTTGTGGGGCTCACAAGCATAGCACTATAGATATTGGAAGCCACCACAAGTGTGCAGAGCAGTATGGGTCCTATGATGGCTCCTTCCACTCCTAGGTAATAGGCTCCCCCAGCTACTGCAAGGCCCGTCAGGTATGGGTGGCCCCCTCTGCAATCACAACACGCCCAGTTAAGTTACAATCATATTCTAATTCTAACCCCTTCCCACCAAAAGTTTAGAGAATAAAATTTAGCATTCCTTTCCAAGCATACCTTTCAAAGGAACATTTATAAAGGGGTCATATGCCCAACGTATTAGCTGCATTACAAATATTAAAAGAAGAAGAAGAGTTTGGATTTGATATCCCACCTTTCACTCCCCTTCAGGAGTCTCAAAGCGGCTCACATTCTCCTTTCCCTTCCTCCCCCACAACAAACACTCTGTGAGGTGAGTGGGGCTGAGAGACTTCAGAGAAGTGTGACTGGCCCAAGGTCACCCAGCAGCTGCAGGTGGAGGAGCGGAGACACGAACCCGGTTCCCCAGATTACACGTCTACTGCTCTTAACCACTACACCACACTGGCTCCCATGTGGAAGGGTGCTTCCTCCAGGCACACTATATTTCAGTTAAGTTATAACTTTAACATCTATGCAAGATGGTGGAGGGTTTATGGGGAAACTAAGCAGGCAACTTTGGATAAAGGTCCAAGTGTGTGGAGCACATGAATGGTGTGAGAACAAAACTGCACAACGAACTGCCCACAAGTTATTCCTGTGCCACTTCTGGGGTCACCAGACTTCCACACACTGAAAGCACTGTGTGCACAGGGCCTTTGGGTAGGCCTTATGCAAGTGTTATGTCCAGCATGTGGGATATTTCATTCTTTCATTGCATGTGTAGGCCGTACATCCTTACAACCTCATCCAAACTGGTCCAGCTTCTTGATGTAATAGATAAGTAATAAAACTAATTTTATGGTTATTGTTATGTCTAATAGTTAAGTAAAAAAATTAGTTTTAGATGATGTTGTTGATGATGATAATGATTAAAATTTGTACACCACCCTTCATTCACAGAACTCAGGGCAGTTCACAACATAAAATGACAATATAAAAAACACAAGATACATACACAACACATTTTAAAAGGGCACTGGGTGTCAATCAGCCAAAGGCCTGGCTGAAGAGGAACGTTTTTGCCTGGCGCCTAAAGGTTTATAATGAAGACGCCAGGTGAGCCTCCCTGGGAGGAGCATTCCACAAGCAGGGAGCCACTGCAGAAAAGGCCCTGTTCTTGTGTTGCCACCCTCTGATCCTCTCATGGAGGAGGCATGTGAAGAAGGCCCTCAGAGGATGAACTCAGGGTCCGGGTAGGTTCATATGGGGAGAGGTGGTCCTTGAGGTATGGTGGTCCTCAGCAGTTTTATATGGGTTTTTATGTATTTGTAATGGTTCTAGGGGGTGCTCGTGCGTAAGTTGCCATTACTCTTGGCTAGGTTGCCTGGTTGAACCCTTTCTGTCTGGACAGCCTCAAGTTCTGTGGCTGCCTCAGTCGCTGGCAGAATCCGTCAGTGGGCGTTTCTTGACCTCTTCCAGCATAGAAGCTGTTTGACGCCCAGTCTCCTCCTACTTTGCCTGCGCGGAAGTCTTCTGCGCAAAGTGGGTGTGGGCAGCGGAGTACCCATCCCCTCTCCGCTGGTCTCCGGCGAGGAGTCCTGGAGCCACCTCTCCGATTCCCCCATCTGCCCCCCTTCTCCACTGGTGTTACGCTGATTTCCTCCCCCCCCCAGCGGATGGGCTACCTCTCTCCCTACTGGGACCCTCTCCGCCATCCCTCTGGAGCCTCCTCTCCGCCTCCAGCTCCGATGGCAGTTCCCTGACAGTATTGTTACAGAATGATTTTTTTACAAGATAGTAGAGAACCGATTTTGAAATATTTACCCGGATATATCGGAATAGATTGCTGTGTCTACAAAATATGTTGGCAGCAGATGGCAAACCAAGAGAAGCACAGCTTTGCATCCTTCTCCCTGTACAAGCCAGAGGTCTAGAACGGCAGGTATGGCTGCCCAGTATGTTCCCAGAAATGGAACAACTCCAAGAAGTGCAGCCAGTGCTAAGGATAGAGAAGTTAGATAGGACAATTAAAAAACACAATGATGTCAATGGAAATAGTTTCAAAAAAGATTGCATCTCTTCATAGCACACAGTTGCATTAATTCACAGGACTATTTAGATGCAGTGTAACTGATCAAATCAAGAGTGTATAATTTGTCTTGGATTCAAAGTTCCTGGTCGCACCTTAAGCCATGGACTTACAATGTCTTTATTCATTTTTAAAGTTATATCCTGCCATTCAGGCGGAAAAAGATGATTCATCATACTGAAGCGAAAGATGGCTAATCTTCCTGAAAAATGGACACCTCATTTAAGAACCAGTGTGCACATGATTTTCTTTGCTCTGAGCACCAATACATCTATTGCTAAAAACTGGTTATGATTTTGAGGCAACTACCAGAAGTGGATACAGTCCTTTTCACTATTACACACAAAAATAAACTCAACCTTGTTTTTTTTCCCCTCACCTGATGGTATGAAGACAATGTTAATTCCAAAGACAGTATGAGTCAGCCAGGTGTACAGTCCATAGAAGCCAGCCATTTTGAGGGATGCATCAAACACACCTCTAGAAGGATGAGATAATTCCATATAAAATCTATTAGTTGAGCAGCATCTATGTATTTAAAAATTGCTAAAACAAACCTTAAAGATCAAAGCTATTTGCTACACAAATGGCACATTAAATGAAGTTTCAGGGCTACTTCCTGCCACAGTTCAGGATAATTTGCTGTTTCCCATTCATTATCTATCCATTTTGTATTTGTGCTTTTATTATTATTTTCATAATATTATTTTCACAATATTTATTTTATTTTTAAACAAACTTTAAATAATAACAACAAAACCTACGTAAAAAATTAAATGTAGCAGCTCTTAATTGAGACCTTCCCTCCCCAGTGCTAAGAATACAGATCTGGCATCTTGGACCTCTCTGAATACCCAATTTTCTACGTAAATATTCTTACAGTCCTAGAAACTGTGAATGTAAGCACTTCATAACCAGATGTTTGACATTCTTCTGATATAGCGAGTAGTCTTTCTATGTAAGAAGAGGGCTTGCATAGTGACTAATATTAGACTGAGCCACAAATGGCATGGAGCCACTAGACTTCCTTCAGCAAACCACTCTTCCTTAGCACCCGACTGCCTGCAAAATGGCAGCCACACTGATCTAGCTGATGAGGTAGTTGTAAGGATGACAAACATAATGCATGTGAAAAATCTGAAACAAAAAGCATGATACAGACACAATATACGTATGATTAGGGACCAAAATATCACTTAGATTCTATAGTGTTCAGCAGTATATACCGTATTTTTTGCTCTATAAGACTCACTTTTTCCCTTCTAAAAAGTAAGGGGAAATGTGTGTGCGTCTTATGGAGTGAATGCAGGCTGCGCAGCTATCACAGAAGCCAGAACAGCAAGAGGGATTGCTGCTTTCAATGCCCTCTTGCTGTTCTGGCTTCTGAGATTCAGAATATTTTTTTCTTGTCTTCCTCCTCCAAAAACTAGGTGCGTCTTGTGGTCTGGTGCGTCTTATAGAGCGAAAAATACGGTAAATTGCTGCATTAAACAGTAAAGCAAGTATTAATATTAAATGTGCTAAACACTGTAGATTTTTAAAGGTACTACCAGAAAATTATGACTGAAGATTTGACTTGTGTAAGTGTGCCCAACATCTATGGTTGAGGGGGAAAGTGATCTAGGCTTCCTAGTTTGCAGCTCTATTGCAAAAGGAATACTGGATAAAACATCTGTGATGGAATCCTCCAGAAAAAAACTTCCTGACCCCCCCATATTCCTTTGCTAAAGTTACATTTTAGTACCTACACCTTTCTCCACAAGCACTCCTGTCCAGAATGAAATGTGTCTGCCTCAAATATGCAACTTCTAGACATCACATCAGCATTCACAAAATTTTCAAATGCAATTAAAACATAACACCCCTAAGCCTAGATAGCATTGCTCTGCATTTCTGCAAAAGACGCAGCCGTGGTGAGCTAAAAAAACATATCTGGAGCTACTCAATAAATGTGCTATTTGTGCAAATAGAAATGCAAACATTTAAAAATGGTTAATTACTGTAGCTGGGTAGGAATTTGGAAGGTATTGCTGAACTGTAACAAAGAAAACCCTGACAAAGCCAAAGTACTTAAAATAAAATATTAAGTATGTCCAGCCCATTTAAATGGAAAGTTCGCTAAACGCTATGATTAAAATGTTCCAGTGTGTAAAGTACTTAAAACACAATATTTCTCCGTATTATTATGATGCATAGTTTTAAAAAGAGACCATCATCTTTAATCTGGCCTGAGAATTTGATGGAAGACAACAGATACCCTTTGGAATTAATGTTACATCTGAAATTACAGAAAATATTTCATGATACGAAGCAATTTGAAAACTTTCCTTTGGGCCTTTTATGCAAGAAAAAGAAAAAGTAGGATACCAGTTAACAGGAGTTGCAAAAACTTCCATGGGCTAAAAGTTTTACAGTTTCAGCAAAATGTTGAAGGAGCATTGTTTGGACAGTATGGATGTTTATAAAGAAAGTTTTATTACTACAGGCTATGTACTCGAAGCCACGGAGATGTTGAGCTCAGAAAAGGAACTTTGCTGATGCATGAATTTTCACGTGTCTCAGAGAAATAAAGCAAAGCATTTATCACTCCACAGCATAGTGTAACAGTAACAACTGCTTGGATGTAATTTACTAAAGGTAGAATTACATTCACATTCCCTCATTTAGGTACAGCAAAACTTCAACAGCAACCATCTCAATTATGGCCTATTTCTCAATGAGGTGGTAAAACTGGGTCTGGTAAAACTGCAGACTGCTAGTGGAAGCTCACAGGACTGGATGCTCCTGCATGAACATTCTTTGCACACAGAAAACCAGCATTTCAGGGAGATGGCTAGACTAGAACTCATTTCTCTTACAAGCTAATTTCTATGTGCATTGACAGGGTGCCTTGAAGAGCATTCCAATCATGTGAGCCTCCAACTGCAGTCTGAAGTCGTGCAGCCCAGAAACAGGTTTATCAATGAGTTTGCATTCAGCATCTTTAGTGCTGCTGTTTAAAAAGCTACACTTGATAATATTGTTTCCGGAAAGGTTTCACAAAAAATTTAGGTTTAAAATCAGCGAATGTCTAAAAGCGAAGAAATTATTGATGCTAGGAAAAATCATATACTCCAATGATTTCAGAAAGCTAGCCCGGGGGGGGGGGGGGATGATGCAAAAATAGTCCCAAAGCATATATTCTGAACCACCACTCCATCAATACTCGGTTTAACAAGTGTGTGCAAGACAGAGTATAACCTGGGACAATGCAAGAATGCTGTAAGTCCTATTCTTTATTGTACAATTCTCTTGGCACTGAAAGACCATCAAATAGCGCGCAGATTACCAACGTCATTTAACCCATCCAATTAAATGATGTTGAGATTGCAGCCAAGCATTCACGCTGGTTTTCCTTAGCATATTACATGTTTTAAACTTTAATATGCTTGAAGACGAATTGTTTTCTCTGGAGATTGTATCACCATATCATTTCCATCATCATGCTCATTCACTGACTGCAGTGGCCTGATGCAATTATGACAAGTAATCATAATTGATTTCAGTAACCAAGATTAGGTTAAGTTTGCATCAAATTACCTTTAGCATTATGGGCAATTTTGTCTTAGGAAAAACGAGAGTGGTTTAGCAAAGAGACTTTTGGAAACTTTTTCTTTCTTTTTTTAAATAAAGAGACCACTCTGCCCACTGAGCATAATTGTTTGTGATTCTTACGGTGGATGAAGAAAATGAAGCAAGCAATAAAACTTTCTCGGAAAGAAAGCACACATGTAAACCTGATCGCTGGCTAACATGTTTGGAGCAGAAATACTGATATGGGTATAGGCTCTTCCAGAACTAATTCATCCCCGTAAAAAAACATACCCCGCAGCAACTTTAAGCCACAGCCATACGCGTGTGCATGCACTCATGTGAAAATATCGCACACACTAAATTGCACTGAGGCCGTGACAACGTGCAACTTAGTAATGTGCAATATCCCCACCAGAGCAAGCAGAATGGGAGCTTCGGGGGAGAAGGGTCTGGTGCATTCAGGAAGAAAAGAGCATGCCACTTAGTGGGAGGACAATGGTTCAGGCAAAAGGTGTGCATGCAACTCAGAGATACATGAGTTCAACGATCTCTGCTTCGGTTGCGCAGAGCATAAGACAGGTTAGGTACTGCCCTGTTAGTTTTAAGAATAACTCTATCAAGGCGGCTCCATTTTTACTGAATGGTAAGGTAGTAATGAAAATGAGTGACTGTCATCTGAACCATCCACAACTAATGGTTTTAATTTTAAAGTCTTAAGCTATAATCAATAACCAGCCTACTGCCGAGGCAATTCATTCTAAACTCTCAAAATACTACACTATCCGTTTATTGCAGTACACTTTTATAAAAGTGAGAGAAATACTATTAAATGGCAAATACATCTGGATACAAATTTGGCTGCTTTCGAGTCCCCTAACTCAAGGCACTGCCTTCATTTCCTTGACTGGTAAGGATTCCTTGAACGTGCTCTTATTTACACAACAGACGCATCCAACCTGTCTTCTGGCGTCAAGTATGAAATATTCTCATATCCCAATAGTTCACAGAGTGAATGAACTTTTCTGTGACAGGGGAAGGCAACCTTTTCATTTCCTGAAGGCCATGCGAAGTCTCTGGTGTAGACATGCCCACCATATAGTCATGCAGACCTCCCACTCCATATCAACATGCATAGAAAGTATTTCCTCTATGAGACCCAGATAGTCATTTTACTGAAACCGTGGGAATTTGGAGCCTGCTCTCCACCATGTGACCCAGAAATGTACCATTAAAAAAATTAAGTTGTCCAAAGATAAGCACACACATGCAAATTCACAGCGACTTCAGATCTTTTTCTAACACACGTGGAAGCTTCCAATTCGCTTGGGCTTCAAATGCAACAAATAATGTACATGGGGTAGGAATGACCCTATAGCGTTCCTTAGGGAAGTGGCTAAAAGTGCAACATGCATGGGGGACTCAAAATTCATCTTCTAGAATCGTGTCCAAGAAATACATATTAAATTATTTGCAATTCCTGTACTTAATTTTTACACTGCAGCCTGTGTTTTTATAATAAACCTATTAATTCCCCAAAGCCAGCAAAAGTTGGCTCCTGGAAAAATGTAAATTGCAACAAACCATTGTTTCTGCAAAAGCCGATGTGAAAGCATTAAGTTGCCTTTTACAGAAGCAATTTCTTACATTAAGTCAGTACTGTCTAATCTGCAAGTGTTTTTCCCCAGCATAGCAATGTGAGATTCATAACTTGGGAGCTGCCTGCAAACAAACTCCTTTCAGATGAGCTGAAAGTCATAATGGAAATACTTTGTAATGAATATGGTCTAGAGACTGATAGCCATTAAACTATTCATTACACATAAAATAATAAGCAAACAGGATTAAAAAAATTAACTGTAGCTATAACCATTCCCTATGACTAATTGTCATCACCAGTACAAAAAAAACCTGATCACTTGTTTCTGCAAAATTGTTTAGCCTTAACATATATACTCCTTTAGTCTCCCTTCCTCCTTTCAAATTGTTCACAACTTCTTCCTCTCTACACCAGAAAACGGCATGCCCAACAAGATATATGAATTGAGATATATTCCAGACATGTAGGCTACATCTTTCAAAGCAGAAACTCTACATACCTAGATAGTGCTTTAAAAAGTAAAAATACGATAAAAAATTAAAGATATAGAATAAAACTTCAAGGGGAAATGATTAGGTATTACTTTGGTCAGAAAGTCCCTGAACCCCAAGTTTCTGCTTGCAGGTAATCAGCAGGGTGGCCTGGGACTTTATTTGGCATGCTCTGGTGACGAAAAGGAACGGAGGCAGCCAATCCACTGGAGAGGAGCCCAAACGGGGAAAAATGGGAAGCAAAAGGCAGCCCATTTTAAAAGAGGGAGCCAATTAAGCAAGCCTAAAAGGGGAAATAGCAAAAGGGGGGGGGGGAGATAAAGAGAATAAAACTTAGTTTAAAAGAAGTGCAGGAGCAATAGTGAAGAGACTGCTTCATTGAAAGGTAAAGGTAAAGGCCCCCTGACAGTTAAGTCCAGTCACAAACGACTCTGGGCTTGCAGCGCTCATCTCGCTTTAATGGCCGAGGGAGCCGACGTTTGTCCGCAGACAGTTTTTCCGGGTCATGTGGCCAGCATGACTAAGCTGCTTCTGGTGAAACCAGAGCAGCGCATGGAAACGCCGTTTACCTTCCCGCCACTTTTTGGTGTGCTTTCGAACCGCTAGGTTGGCAGGAGCTGGGACCGAGAAACGGGAGCTCACCCCGTCGTGGGGATTCAAACCGCCAACCTTCCGATCAGCAAGCCCTAGGCTCAGTGGTTTAGACCACAGTGCCACCCGCGTCCCACGCTTCATTGAAAGGCAGAAGCGAAAACTAATCAGGGAGACACCCACATCCCGATAAGTTGTTTCTCCTGCCTTCCTTAGCATGGGAGGAGCCTGAGCCCAACCCAGTGACCTGGCGGCGCAGAAGGAAAATGAATTAACAGAACAAAGACGACATACCCCAAAACTATACTTATCACACAACTTGTAAGAAAGTAACAGGGCACCTTATGGCCTCTTCCACAGACTGGCCAACTATATTGGAGGACGGGCCAGGCTGTGACAAGGGAGTCAAGTTGATCACCCATTTCACCGGCTTGTAGTATTCATCACTGGAACTTAAAAGGTAGAACAATGTGGTCAGGAAAATCACCTGCAAACAGACAAGAAATAAAGCAGCTGAGTGTTAACTGGAAACATACAGCGGAACCTCAGGTTACATACCGTCCTCCTTACGAATGCTTCGGGTAACAAGCTCCACTAACCTGGAAGTAGATGCCCCTAGTTGTGAACTTTGCCCCGGGGTGTGAGCAGAAGTCGCGCACCAGCAGGAGGCCCCATTAGTGAAAGGGCGCCTCATGTTAAGAACGGTTTCAGCTTAAGAATGGACATCCGGAACGAATTAAGTTCATAACCGGATGTACCACTGTAGTATGATGGGGGTGGGGAAGAGTGCAATTCTGCTTTGCACCTCTTAATATAACTGAGAAGGGAATTAAACACTGTTTAACGTACTAGATGAAACCCACCTTGGGCAACAAAACGTTTTGGAATAGCCTTGCTTGGTGATGGCGTCATTTGCAAACATTCCATCTCACCCAATCTTTGCCTTAACTAGGTTATTTTTAGCAATAGAATATTGCAGGAAATGGGTACAATATTACACTCTGACCCATCCACATTCACTGATCAATCTAATAACCTCCACCTGAAAGAAATGATCGTTTTTATGTTAGCTGCAGCATTATTCAGAATTAGAGTCCTGATATGTGGTATTAAAATTAAGTTTTATTGACTGCAGTGTTGGAATACATGCACATCATATGAAGATACGAAGAGGGAAAGGTGGCCCTGAAGACTGCAGCTATTTGGTGGCTGTTCATTACCCAAATGTCTGGTGACACTCACAAAGCTCAGATCAACCAAGCCACTTAACTTTTGTTTGGGACTATAGGTAACTTAACGCTCCCCCGCCATGCCCAAGCTTGATGGCAAAGCTTCCCTGAGCTGCACTAATCTGTTACACTTTATTTTGCATCAGTGGACACGCTGTATACATCTGTTTTATATTTTACAGTACAGTGGTACCCCGCAAGACAAATGCCTCGGAAGACGAAAAACTCGCAAGATGAAAGAGTTTTTCGTTTTCTGAGGTGCTTCGCAAGACGGATTTTCCTAAGGGCTTGCTTCGCTAGACAAAACGGCCCTGCCTCTCGTGTCATGGCGACGCGCACTGCACGCACGCACGCTCGCTTCCCCGCTCCTCCGGCTCCCTCCCACCTTCCTGCTGACGGTTGGTGCCTCAGAGAGCCATTGCTGCCAGCGCCTCTCTCTCCCTGGTGGCGGTTCCACTGAGTCGCGCTCCTGAGCCCCGCCACCCTCCAGCAGCCGCGCCGCACAGTGGCCACAACGCGCGGGTGAGTCCGAGGTACCAGCTGCGGCAGCTGCCCTGCTTCTCCCCGCCCCTCCCCGCCGTTGTCAGTGTTTAAATGCAGTGGTGCTTCGCAAGACAAAAAAACTCGTACAACGAAAAAACTCGCGGAACGAATTAATTTCGTCTTGCGAGGCACCACTGTACTGTTCTTTATGAATAATTCTGTGTCTGCTAGATTTTTTTACTAATTGCCTACCAGATTTGCACCTTTCTATTTTTGCAAGCTCCAAATTTATTTATTTTTAAAAGCACTTTTGCTGCAGTTACCAAAGGATTTTAATATATTTAGATACATACATAAAAAATATGGTTTCATTTTCTCCATTTCCAATTCAAATTATAATAAGGAAATGCTTCTGGTGATTAAAAAAAATCCTTAAGAATCCAACATTGCCATTTTGATTTTTCTAAATGCAGAAAAGAACCTTAAAAGTTAGCTTCAAGTTCTTTTCAATAGCACTGAAGTTTGTATTTTGATTAGCCAACCCAAAGGGCAGATATTCTTTCCATTCTTTACCCACTCAGCTTTTGCAACTAAGGGACCCAACACTGTTAGCAAACCTTTCTTTTCTAGCATTTTTTTTAAAACAGAAAGCTGTGGTTGTTTTCCCATCACCCAGCAAAACCTACAATAGCCTCTTAGCACAGGTCACTGCTTATATGTTTAAGGGGAGGAAATCACACATTCCCAAGCCAGAGCCCTTGACATAAGCCAGCTCAATATCCAATATCTAGGTGATCACAAGCCCTGGGGCTATGTTCCAGCCATTAAATTTCCCACAAGCATCGCAGCTGTCATAACACAAAACTTAAATGGAAAGAAATTACCTCTAACATGACTGGTTGTGCCACACAGCTGTGTATGCGAAATTTATAATCAAAGGAAACGCTGAAAAAATTAGCCACACATGGTAACATAAAGCTCTCTCCACTCTTGCCAAATAAAACTCTGCATTTAAAGCAACACATTTTGGAACATATTTTTTAAAGAATAGCCTGATTAGCTTCTCAGATACCTTTCAATTGAATAACTTTCTAATGAAATGCCTGAAGTAACTGATATTATACTTCGAAGTCTTGTTTATTCTGTTATATTTTACTCCAATAAGACCCATTTATCCTAAATAGAACCCAGTAAGGTAGACATGTATGTAAAAAATTTTTGCGAGTACCTCTTAGAAATATTACATAATCAATACATTTTGGGGAATTTTTAAAACCGTATTAATTTTTAAAAATCACTTTTTAAAATTTAAAATTTTGTAACTTAACTTTAAAATTTAAAGTAAAACCATCATGTGACAGATCATATTAAAGTCCATCAAGTTCTGAAGAGATTGGTATTTTTAATTTTGAAATATCCTAAATCTGGGCTGAGCTTTGTAGGTTTATGTGTAGTCCGGCAAGGCCAAAAATGTTATTTTTTAAAACTTTCAAACCCTCATAACCCAAAAATGGGATGAGATAAATTTTAGATTTAAAGTTAGTTTTGATCATTCAGCAAGTGTACAAAATATTAAGAAAATCAGATCAATTGATATGGAATTACCCTCTTAGGAATATAGGAAGAATAGAGTTTGCTTTTCTCCTCACCAAAATATTACTGAATACAGGATACCTGTCATTTTTCAGAGACTGGTGCAAATAAAATGTTGATAGTCTACTCATTTGCCAGACAGTGGTTCAGATACTGAGGTGCTCTCCACTCTGTGCAGCAGTTAACAGAATAATTTTAATTGCAGATGATGTGACCAAAGAACCGAACTAGGAAGGTACCAGAAACGACTATCTAATGTCTAAAGAATAGCCCTTCCTTCATACCAGGGGTGGCCTGACCAGTTTTGCCACCTGAGGCAAAATGGGAATTGCTACCTCCTATCTACCCCGCCCCATTCCCCTCAAACTTCTGCCGCTGCCATAACCCTGACTCTCTTCCAAACTCGGCAGGAGTCAGAGCACTCCTCCATGCATTGCCGCTCAGTTTCCCCATGAAGCCAATTGGCAACATGGCATACAGGAACGCTCCTAGCTCTCACCAAATTTGGCAAGAGCCAGGGCACTCCTCAAAGCCTTGCTGCTCGATTTCTCTGTCCAGGTTTAGGAAAGATGCGCAGCAACACCGCAGGCTGGAACACCTCCCTCTCACTGCCAGTGGCGGAGGTGGTGCCACTGTATGCCCTACCTATTGGGCTGGCTGGCTCTGCTTCTTGCAGACTAACACACTATTTTATATATATATATAATAATTTTTATTAATTTACAACAAAAACAAATCATACAATAATTTCACATCCAGTTTTTCACAAAATCTTTCTTTTCTGGACTTCCTTCAGCTTTTCCGTAAATCTTTCGCAGTCATTATTAATTTACGCATTTCTTAGGTTTGTATTGTCATTATTTAAACCTTTCTTTTTCTATTCCCTTTTAACAATACTTCTCGCGTTTCACAGTGCTTTTTTAAATCCCTCTAACGTTATTTGACCATCACTTATACTCTCCAGATATTCCACAAATTTTCCCCAGTCTTCTGTGAACTTTTGGTCTCTTAAGTATCTAATCTTCCCAGTCATTTTATCCAACTCAGCATAGTCTAGCAGCTTCCTTCTCCATTCTTCCATTGTCGGTATTGCCTGTTGTTTCCATTTCTGAGCCAGTAACACCCTTGCAGCTGTCACTGCATGTTGAAAGAACTTACTATCCTTTCTCTTTATCTCTTTTCCTAAAATGCCTAACAGAAAGGCCTCTGGCTTCTTTATAAATGTGTATTTTAATATCTTTTTTAATTCATTGTATATCATTTCCCAGAAGCCTTTCACTTTCTTACATTCCCACCACATGTGATAAAATGAACCTTCTTTCTCCTTACATTTCCAACACTTATTGAATGTCTTATACATTTTTGCTAATTTTACCGGTGTTATGTACCATCTATAAAACATTTTCACAGACTAACACTCTTGACACTCTTAACCGGCTACTCTACAGGGCAGAAGCTATCTGGCAAAAATGTAGAATTCACAGGCAAGAAAATTCTCTTTTTTCTCTACTTGGCACCATCAGAGCATAATAAAACAGTGCAATACTCATTTAAGGGGTGTGTATGCATTGCCTTAAGTGTCTCAGCAGGGAGAAAAGCATAAAGCCTGTAGAATTTAGTGAGATTGTTAATGGAAAACCAAGTTGTGATTCTGCAACCTCTTCAGGAGATGGTCTACACTGAACAGCCCAAGATATAGCTGCTCCTCTCAATGAGTAGGCTCAAGAATAAGTGAACTCAAGAAAGTAAGTGCCTTAAGAAATGTAAACACTTTTCCCCAAAAAACAACAACCAAAACCCCTGCACTTACCAGTGAAAGCACAAAATTGAGAAGAGCAGTGCCACTGTAAAAGAGAACAGTTACTAAAGTTGTAACTGTGGTGAAAAGGAGGCTCACGTTGTGGCTCATCACTATCCAGAGGGATTCCAGGATCTGGAAAAGAGAAGAATCAGATCCTGAAGTCAATAGCTTAGCAGAACTGTTTTGAAAAACACTGTGCTTTCAATACGTAACGTCTCAGGGTCTTACGGAGATTTTTGTTAGCATCAGTGCCAGCAGCAGTGGATCTTGTGACTGGAAAGCCCCGTTATTTTCTTTGTTATAAATACAAATTGACTCAAACTATGTTGAAACACTACCATGAAAAATGTAAAACCACCTAGCTAATAGGTGAAACATAACGTAAAACATAAACAAGCAGGGGGTGGTTTTTTTGCTCAACTGAATATTTTTTCCCGTGAATTAACACAATATATTTAGATATTTGAACCCATTTTGGAAAATGGGAACAGATATCTTCCACATACTTTGGTCTTTCAAATCCCTTTACATAATCAAAAATATAACTGGATGTCAGACTCTCCTGTCTCTAAAAAGAGCACTTCTTGGATACGTAAAGAAAATAGATCTAGAAACAACCTATCTGACATCAGTGAGGCAACTGAGAGCATTTTACTATTAAAGGCACGTACCGAAAGAAATGTCTCAATGTTCTCATGAATAAAGGAGGCAACATCTTGCCAATCAAGCATGTCACCTGGCCAGCTGTTTTGACGGTTTAAATGTGGCTTGTGTCCTTTGTGTCTTCCTGAATGAGTTACATTCTGTAAAATAAGCGAGAAACATTTAACTGGTGCTCACAAAATTTCTGGGAATTATTTAAGGAATGCATGAAGTTACAAGGGATATACACACACTATTAAAACTGTAACTCTCTGAGCCTGCTCAAATTCTCCCCATCCACCCGACAATTTTACCCAGAAGCAAATAGGCCTGGGCGATATATCGATACATAATTAATGGTTTGGGAGGCAGAGTGCGATGATGTCTTCACCTGGCGGTAAATCACAGGTGGGGCTTGCCTGCGCCTGACTCCCTCCACCACCAGCGCTGGGGTGAAACTGCCTCAACGATGTTTGGCCGGTTGATTGTTATGTTGAAATGCTGACATCGCCCAATCCTAAAAGCAAACCTTGAGCTCAGGCATTTCCTACCCGGTTCCCTTCATGCAAGTACAAGAACCAGGAGATACTGAATTTATTTAACTGTGGGGTTTGTCTTTTCAGTTTGCCAATATCACTAATATTAATTTGCCCTGAGTCAATAGACTGGGATACTTACTTTCACAAACCACGAATGATATAGTCTGTCCCAGAGCTCCAGAACTTGTTTTTCAATCACAGCAGTGTTGTTCACTTTGTCTCCTAATATTTTGTGGAGCTACAACATACAAGAGGGAGTTTTATGTCAAAATAACTGAAAGGCAACATGTCAAAGTGAATACAGTATCAGGAAATCTAATTTTGTTTACATTTTTTTGCTAATTTGCTAGCTAAAGAGAGTAATCCATCTTGAGTGGATTCCCTTCAGTTATTCTGCTGCAAGCAATACTGCAAAAGTCGCAGAAAGCCAGTAGCCACTAGCTGTTCAGCTAAGCTGTTTTCTCCCCCCTTTTGTCAAGTAATCTTTTGTTCCTTTAATCCATAAACACTATTAATATATTTTTTGTTTGTTTCATAAAAAATGTTTTTGAAGCTAGTGTATGGCAGTCTAGCAGATTCAGGGAAGCATCGTACATGTTGCTTCCTTATAAAAGCAGTGGACAGTGAGTGGTCCTAGCTGCTTTGAAAAGGGCATTTCTGATGTTTTATCGTATTTTTGCCCAGAGTGGCATGATCTTCCCAATTTCCCTGGACTTCTCAGCAGCTTTCAATACCATCAGTCACGGAATCTTTCTGGAACAGCTGCCTGGGCCAGGGATTGGGGAGACTGTGCCCCAGTGGTTCTACTGTCTCAATGCCTATTTCTAAAAAGCGGTACCCGGGCATTATTGTTTTGGCTCATGGTATACCACAGAGCTTTAGTCTGCTCCCTGTTCTATTCAACACGTATGTGAAACCACAGAGTGGGGCCAAGTGTTCAAATCTTCAATGATTTTATAAATTAAGCACATTACAAACATCTGAAATAAGTGTTTCAAAGCTTGTAAATCCTTCAGGGTACTATATGTGAGCAGTAGTTTACTGATTTCTTAGCTGAAGACATTGAAAAAAGGCATCTCTCCTAATTGTCTTCTAACTTGGTAATCCCTATAATCAAGTAATAAGACTATTCCCTTCTTTTTCCTTGGAATGATCCCATTTTCAAGTTCTTTAAACTGAGCCGAGATTTAAACTTTCTGCTGTTAATTTAATTTCTTTACTGAACTGTATTTTCTTGATTTGATGGATTTTGGGCATAACAACTAGCTCTTCTATAGCATATACGGTAGTTGCAGAAAGACTGGTTTCATCCTTACCTTATGTGTTATCCATTCTCGGCCATACTGATAGACATTATTGGCAGCTGAATTCAAAGCCTTTTGAAAAACCTGAGCTTCAGGAAGCCAGCTGGTTTTAAAAAGTAAATTTAAAAAAATATTACTATTACAGATCAATTTGTTTGTGTCATTATAATAATCGGCCGAGATACAAAATACTGATTAGCCATGCCCGGTGGGATTTTTATCCCCCTCCCCGAAACAGCAGATCCCCGTGCCATTTAATTGTTTGCTTTTAGAAGTATACTCAGGATTTCAAAAGATATTTAAAACTTGGTGCACTGGGCTGTTGTTGAAGGAATATAAACCTGAAGTTCCCTGGGGCATGTTAAACTAGTCCTGTGATCCTTTGGATGCAGTCAAATGCACCCTTACATATATACACAGGCTTCTTTTTTAAAAAACTATAATCTTATTAACAATTTCCATTTTCTAACAATATGGCAGGCTTATCTAGATCAAAGGCAAACAGCATGCTTCTATAGGAATCACTCTCATCATATAGTGGAATATAGTTTTGGGGTTGATTCCTATAAAGAAAATATTCATGTCTCTTGACACTGAACACAGGCATTCTGCAAAGTAGTACAGCCTGGTAATTATCAGCTCTGGTAATATCAGTAGCATTAAGAATTCCTCCCTTCCTACTATTTATAAATGTAATTGTTCCCAATGAAAAAGGATTTAAACCATGGGTAGGCAAACTAAGGCCTGGGGGCCGGATCCCGCCCAATCACCTTCTAAATCCAGCCTATGGACGGTCCGGGAATCAGCGTGTTTTTACATGAGTAAAATGTGTGCTTTTATTTAAAATGCATCTCTGGGTTATTTGTGGGGCATAGGAATTCGTTCACCCCCCCAAAAAAAATTTATAGTCTGGCCCCCCACAAGGTCTGAGGGACAGTGGACTGGCCCCCTGCTGAAAAAATCTGCTGACCCCTGATTTAAACGATAACAAGGGGTATTAATCCAAAGTTAAATGTTCTGAAGAACATAAATCTGCAGTTATATCAAATGACCAAATCTCCTCCTCCTCAGCAAAGGATTCTAGAAAGTAATTTGTTTTGAGAAATCCCGCCTCTACTTGTGCCAACCATATTTGTGGACTTAAGATTAAGAGAACATTTGTACACTACTGGGTAATGTATTGACAGAATTGTTCTTCCAAATTCTATCACATTATTTCAGTATTCTTACTTGGCCCATTCTGGATGATTGGCTACAGTTTCATTGATCAAGCTGCTTGTGACTTCAATCATATGCACGCTTTCTTGGTGCACCTAAGTTAGGAGGGAAAATATAAATGAAATTAATGAACATTCCATCATGTTCTAAATTAATGAAAAGGCAATGAAACCTAGGCTTCAAAAGCAACATTAAAACATTTTTGGTGCAATACAGATAATGCTATATAGTCATAATATAACAAGCTACGTAAACCTCAAGGCAATAAACTACACCAGATATTTTGCTATTGACAGATAACCTAAAGTAAGGTTGGCCTCAGGGGTTAAGTGACAATATTATTTTCCCAAACCAATTGCACACCAGAATCAACCAAGAACCCACATAGAGCCAAAATGACTCTTCATAAGGACCCAACACTGTGAATTTTTCACTAATTTATATATAGCAATATCTTATTACTATCATTTTTGTAGTACAGTATACTTTTCCCAATAGTCATGCAAATACATGCCTAAATGTTTGTTGTTTTCATTACAGTTACTTTCCCTGTCATATATCCGTTGAAAATTTAAATTAAAGTATTTATTAAAAAATAGTCATGCACATATCAAAGTTAAACGTAACAAAGTTAAAAGAACCAGGCAACTATGTACTGTATTTAATTGGACTCAGTACCTTTGCTGTAAGGAGCAGAGCTAGCAGAAGGGTGCCTATCACTAGCACAAATATAATGAAAATGCTAATGATTTTATCTAGCATTTTTTCCAGCCACACGATCATCTGCGCAGAACAAAAAGGAAAAGGTAAAACAGAAAAGTCATTGAACATTTAGAAATCAAAATTGCATGTAAACATATTCAAACCCTACTAGCAGCCTTTCCACTCAGTGAAATTTGGTTGGATCCAGACTTAGACCATGCTTAGAACAGGCCCACAGAAATCCATGAGACATGCAACACAATCCTAGCCATGTCTGCTCAGAAGACCTATTGAATTCAGTAGGGCTTATTCTCATGGATGTGGACACAGGATTGCAGCCTTAGTCATAACTAACAGGTCCTTAGTCCTTAGTCATAACTAACAGGTTCTACTAATTTCAATGGGAATAGTTTAAACTTGACTACGCATGGAACTAACATGTTGACTGCAAGAAAGCGTACTAATACAGAACTAGAATTGAGAAATATTAAGAGAGATTTTATTACTCAGCACCGCAACACAGAACAATAACCTTGAAAATAGTTTAACGTTATTTACCAGACACAAGAGCAACTTCTATTAATTTCTCAGCTTCGCGGACTTAATAATCAGAGGGTCATTATCTATGCATGGAAAGTACAGCCTGTAATAAGCTGCTAACTTGGTGCCTTTGTAACTCCAAATGATTTTCAAAAACATTAACCATCAAACTCCTTTCCATCAACGGAAGCCAGGGTGCTTCCACATATACACACATTTAGTGTATGCCACGTCATTTATTTAATTGCCGAGAGCCTATGTTTGAGCAAACTTACAAGGTTTTAAATGTAGATTCTGTTAGCCCATTTGCTAACACCAGATGTAACTTATACCACCCGTCGTTGAAGGCACTGTCCTCAGAGTATGATCGGAAAACAGTAAAATCAACACAATATTTGTCTCACAAGTCTGTAGTGACTTGGAGAGAGGTGCAGGTAACATAAGCAGCACTGCTGGTTTGCACATGCAGCTATGGGGGCCAACAATACTAGCAGTAAAATGGGAGTTTCAAATTCAGTAGTAAGAGCCACAAATGCTGTTTGTGAAACCAGAAGCAAAACAGAAATGAGGAGATGGGAGCCATGGTCTGTGAATGAGCCAGAAGAGTATGTGCAAGAGGCAGTGTGATCAGCACGGATATCAGTACCAATAATAGCAGAACTGTGTTTGTTATTGGTTTTGGCACCGATACCAACATTAACCAGGAGAGAAAATGGCTCCTTCAGAAAGAATATGGGTCTGGGATATTGGGGGGGGGGGCGGGGGAAGCAAGGAACAGACAAGGCAATGGATACCAGAAAGCCAGTGAATGTTGGCATGGATGGCAATGCAGAAAGCAACTGTAATGGTTCTAGGGATTGCTTGTGCGTAAGTTGCCTTTACTCCTGGCTAGGTTGCATGGTTGAACCCTTTCTGACCGGACAGCTTCTATTCCGTGGCTGCCTCAGTCGCTGGCAGAATCCGTCAGTGGGCGTTTCTTAAACCGCTTCCAACATAAAAGCTGCTTGACGCCCAATCTCCTCCCCCGTTGCCTGCGCGAAAGCTTTTTGCGCAAGGTGGGTGTGGGCAAAGGAGCACTAGTCCCCTCTCCGCTGGTCTCCTGCGAAGAGTCCCGGAGCCACCTCTCCGCTTCCTCTATCTCCTCCCCTTCTCCACTGGTGTTACGCTGATTTTCTTCCCCAGCGTATGGGCTATCTCTCCTCCTACTGGGGCCCTCTCCACCATCATCCGGGAGCCCTCTCACCTCCTCCTGCTCCGATGGCAGTTCCCTGACAGCAACCAATGATATTGAACATTTGCAACATTTGATGTGTTGGAGATATGGGAGAAAATGAAGCATTCCCTGCTAGGTAGAATTTCAGCCATTAAAATGAATTTATTGCCCAGGATGCTCTTTTTATTTCAAACAATCCCAATTGTAAACAATTCAGGCTGCTTTAAAGAATGGAAAAAAGATATTTCCAAATTTATTTGGCAGGGGGGAAAGCCAAGAATTAAACATAAAATTATGATAGATATAAAAGATGGAGGAGGCTTTGCTCTGCCAGACCTGCAAATGTATTATTTTGGTTAATAATACATCTTATTTTGTGTTGGTTAAAAGAATGGATTACACTGGATAATGCAGACATCCTGGATCTAGAGGGTCACAACTTAAAATTTGGCTGGCTTGCATGCCTTTGGTATTGGGAGGTGAAAATTTACACCTTTATGGCTATCTCCCATAGAGGGAATTACAATTAAGAGAGTTAATATGGATAGACAATAGGCGGCTGACGGGGATTGCTGTATTTCACTGGGAAGGAACCCAAACTGAAATCAATGGAAAACCTAAGGAGCCAAGTTATGGACTGGTTGCAATATCATCAGTTATACTACATGTTTAGATTAGACAGAAAAAATGTTTTTTTGGACCAAAGCTCACAATTCAGAAAAGAACTCCTGCAAAACAAAGATAAACTTTTGTCTACAATGTATATAACCTGTTAGAATGGGGGGGGGGGGGAGACGAACTATTTAAAGCCTCAATGACACACTGAGAAATAAATGTAGGACACAACATAGATTTAAGCCTCTGGGAGAAACTTTGGAAAAGTGACTTGAAATTTACAGCATACTATTCTTTGAAAGAGAACTATTTGGAACTAACTCCGAGTAGGCTTGCTAAGATTTACAAGACAGAATCAAATAAGTGCTGGAAGTGTAAAGAGGTGGAGGGAAGGTTCTTTTCATATGTAGTGGACATGTAAAAACGTAAAAGAGTATTGGGAAATGATTTATAATGAACTGGAAATTACTTTCCCCCCAAAAAACTAGAGCCCTTTCTGCTGGGGATAACTCAGACTGAAATCCCCAGGTTTCAGAGAGGGTTATTTATGTATGCAAAAACTGTGGCCCGTGTTTTGTTAGCCCCAAAATGGAAAGTATGTGAGGTCCCAACTAAAGAAGATTGGCAACTTCAGTTGACAAAACAAGCGTAACTTGCAGATTTAACAGATAGAAGAAGAACAACATACGTTTAAAGAAGATTGGAAAACGTTTACTGAGTATATGGAAAATAACTGTGTACAGCTGAAAATGCTGGCAGCATTAAGATAAATTCAACATGAATAATTTTTGATGGATGTAATAGAGGAAAACCGATTGGAATAGTTATTATAAAATACGCAGGGATGTAAGATATGCAAAATGAACCATGGAAAGAGAAGGGAAGTCATGTTAAAGTATGTAAAATGTTATATAAACACATCATCATAACCCCAGGAGAGTTTAGACACAGTTGCCAGGCCACAGCAGCAGTAATCCAGAAGACATAAAGATGGCTAGTGAGCCTCATAGCAACTTTCAAAGGGAGGAAGATGCTGGTGCCACTGTGATTGTAGGGATCTAGGTTGCAGCATAGCAGTACCTTTCCCTCTAGGGTAAAGTAGTCTCTACCTGGATTGGGGAGTAAACATGACCGAGGGATAGAGAACAAAGGATCTCTGTTCTTCAAACATGAACAGCCCTAATGACCACCTTGGTGGAACTCCTAAGAGACACCTGATGTTCCCAGCCCAGAGACAAAAGGTGGGTGCGGTGGAAGTGTTAATGATGTAGAAAGGAGTGGCACAAATATTGATTTGCGTGGGTACTTCACATCACAACCTGGAGAGTGAAGGGAAGAACGTTCCTTGGTCTCCTCTTCATAAACTGAAACAATTACCTCCACATCTGGAGAAGGTAAACAACTTGAGTCACCAACACTAGCTGTGTATAGCCAAGGCATTATTAACCATTCGCTTGGGAGACAGGAAGCTCTTTCCAAAAGCATCACCCACATGTGTGTATATTGATGATCTTCTGACAGCAAACACTACTCTAAACCCTGTGCTCTTCTCTTACAGAAATATTATAATTGTCATATTTATCAGTGGTTTGTCATCGTCTCCTATGCATTTTGCAATTTTAAAACAGTTGCTGCACCACAGACACTTCACTACAATTGTAACATCAAATAACAGTGAAGTGAAATCAAAAGTAGAGAACACACACATACACATGAGAACGAGAGAGACAGAGAGAACAGAACAGAACATTAGAGTGAGTGGAATCATCAGATCTCAGAGATATTTTCCACAATGCTAATGGGTGGTAGTTGAAGAACTCAGCAGGAAGGTGTAGCGCCCATCTCTGACAGCATGCATGCTTAGTTCAGCGGGTGCAGTTGGCTCCTAAATATGTGTTAGTTTAAGCTCTACATGTTTCTGAATTGTGCTCTGTACAGGACTCTCTTTGTGTGCCCGCACAGGGAGTACAAAGAAGAACAATGGTTTATGTTCCTCTACTATTATTGATTACTATATACTCTGTATACACTTGCACTACTGTCTCATAGCCCTTCTATACATGGGTCACATTAAAAGAACAAAAAGTTAAACTATGCAAACATAAATAAGGCCACCCTGAAACAAATAAGCAAATTTAGCCATGTGATGTTAACAACTTGGGACTGTAGCACACAAAAAGTGAACACATTGGAAAAGTTCTTTAACTCTAGAACATGTTTTACTTGCAACTGCAAAAGGATTATTTACTGATGCACTTATTCACACTTACGGGACAAGTGGGGCCATCAACAATATGTTGCAGTGAAGAATGCTTCTGTTCATTGTTCCAACTAGGTCGCCATGCCCTTTTCTAGAACACTCCACTACATTCCATCCTCCCCACCCCGGTTTTCCACTCTTCACCCGCAACAGACACCGTTTTGTGGCTACTGAGTGCTCAGCCATCACTGAAGTATTTTGGGATCTCTTTCCCCCTTAGGGTTCTTTTTTTAAAAAAAGTTTTAAAAACATTTCTGCAACCCTTGGAAATCCTCCAAGCCTGCCAATACTCTTGTGTGTATCATTAACCATCCCTCTCCTTCATGGGTGCAAACTGATGACTGAATCATCTGATTAATCATGCAATTTTCTTGGCTACTCTGATTTAGGTCAAGACTTTGAAGGCTTTCCAATAGTTTCAGAAATAAACTTAGGGCTGATACACACAAGGCCCCTAATCCCTTATCCAAGGAGTAACTAGCTTCAAACTCTGGTGTCAAACCCTAGTAGGAACAAACCCAGGTTAACATCAATCACAGTTGAGATTAGTGCTGACACAAGGCTTAGTAATAGTTAAAGCCATGGTGAGAATTTGTGCAGAAGGGAGCGAAACCTTAACCACAATAAAAGGATCAGAATCACAATGTGTGCACTAGCTCCTTGCTGCAAGTCAATGTGAGTTAGAGGCAAATGAATGAATGGCTTTATTTTTAACTCAAGAGCACCTTGCTCCTCAG
Organism: Podarcis tiliguerta; assembly: GCF_965153285.1. Lineage (NCBI taxonomy): Eukaryota > Metazoa > Chordata > Lepidosauria > Squamata > Lacertidae > Podarcis > Podarcis tiliguerta. Next base: position 4,385,172 of record NC_139546.1, on the reverse strand, counting down.
TGATCACGCTTTACCTTTCTGGTGATCTTGGATTCTGCATCAAACCATCTGCATATTTTATGTGTAAGGACTTGAAATATACTTAAGCTAAACTTGCATCCACTATCCCTTACCAGGCTGGCCATAATCAGTGATTGTATTTCCTGCCCACACAGAAAAATATTCTAAGATATTAGTGATTTATCGGTAGTTTCATAATCAAGTAACTAATTGAAGTTATTAACAGTTACAAACAAATGTCATGATTATCTATGAGTTAGAGATACCAAACCATTAAGTCACAGAAGGTCGTTCACTTAAGGAAGAGTAAGCATGTAGTCAATGAAACTCATTTTTAATTATTATTTTTTTTAAAATAACTTTACACAAAAGTTGTGTTTTGAACCCTAGTACAAAATAAATGCATTAAAATGAAATTCTTGTAAATATTGTTTTCTGATTATTATTCTTAGAATTTCAGGGGGGAAAGCTGCAGTGAATAAAATTTCAAACTGTTTTAAATAGTGAATTCAGTATAACTAATGAAATTTAATTTAAATGCTTATACGATGGAAATCGTCCTTTGAGGATAAAGCACATTCTTCCTGTGTGAATTGCACACAATAATTTGGCATGGCAAGCATCAAATATTTTAGATACATATTTAATTGTTTTTCAATCAAATATTTGTGCATAGAGTATTATGTAAGAAATATCTTTCTGAGCAAATATGCAATTTTTCTCTCAAATCAGTATTTGCAGGGATCAGGTTGTATCTGAATAAACCATACATGGGAGTAGGCCTAATGAAATCAATACAGTCTATTCTGAATATGACTTAGTCAAGATACAGTCCATTAGGTCTACTAAGAGATAAATAAACATAAGAAATATTATGTCCCATCAATCTTAGATCAGCCTATTAGTAATTTACATTGCACTGGCTTCAGCTTGGTTAAGAAAAGCCATATGCAAGGAATAACCATGTATTTATATGTTTTATAGCTTTCTCTTGAACATTATGGGAAAAACCATTTCTAGCTGCAACTGCCAATTGCATTCTACAGAATTTCCCAAATGGTATCCGTGTAGACATATCAGCCATGGTTAATTATGGTTGGGCAATTTGTGCAGATGGAGAGGGGGAATACACAAGCTTGCGCAGTGGCGTAGCGTGGGGGGTGCAGGGGGGGCCGGCCGCACCGGGCGCAACATCTGGGGGGGGGGCGCTCGCACTCGCAGCTATCTGCCCCTACCTGGCTCACTCACTCTCTCTCACTGCAGTGCTGGCTGTGCGAATCCGATCCGAGCCGCCGGGTCGCTGCCCACTGTGGAGGGGAGGGTGCCAGGCGTGCGGTGCAGTGCGGAGAGAGAGCGAGGGACTATCTGGGGGAGGGACAGTGCAGCGGGGGGGCGGGCGCAAATTACTTGCCTTGCCCCGGGTGCTGACAACCCACGCTACGCCACTGAGCTTGCGGCTCATCGTAATTCCTTTAACAGGCTTTCAGGTTTTGTTTGAACTAGCTCAAAGTAGACTTAAACAATTTCAAATATTAAAAGTATTGTTAAGTTATAACTTTCTAGGGGGAAAAAGACTATAGGCGAGGGAACCTGAGCTGATGAACAATATAGTAAGTGGAATTCTGCTTTCTTTCCCCTCCGCTGCCCAGCAACCTTCCAGGTTCAGAAGCTTCTCCACATCGAGGTAGCAGTCTCTCATCTCCCAGTTGCAAATGAAAATCCCAGGTAATCCATGTTTTGCCCACATTCTATATTCTTTATTCACCATCACATCACAGAAAAGCTCCATCCTCATGTTCTTTTAGAAACATCCCCCCCCCCCCCAGAAGCCAATTAGAGATGATGAGTGGAACTCTGTGTTTGGCAGCAAAACATGGGGCTCCCAAAGCAGAGAAGGGATACCTACAGGTGAGAAAATGTAATTGAGAAGGGTTGCTGAACTTTTGCCCCACTCTCTGTTTTTCTTTGTAATTTCATTTCTTGGTTGCCTGGGAAGGTAAGTGGGGGAAACCACCTGCAGGGAGGGGAAGCAGAAAGTAAGCAGCAAAAGGGCAAGAGTTAAACAAGCATCTTCCTCTTGCCGTTCCTCTACTGCAAATAACTCTCTTCTACTGGCACCCAATTTGCACTTCTGGCAGCAAATGAAGCAATATGCTTACATGAAGACCATATTATTTATTATCCACCAAAAGTTGTGTGAGCATTCTACATAGGTTTATATATCTATTCCTCAGCTTCAAGTTCTCGGTTGTGTATAAACATGAGCTAGGTGGAGTTTGGTTATCTCAGTTTGAGGCAAATGGAACATATATCATTCAATGTCAATGTTCAGTACATAATCCTTCTTCATCAAGCATGCTAAAGAAAACTAGAGGGCATTGAATGACCTTCTGTAGCTTATATCATGGCCTGGAATAGAATTGCTGTGATGCAAATCAAGAGCAAGCCATGTTACCAACAAGAAACAAAAACCACTTCATGCTGGGAAAGGGCACAAAATATATTAACTGCAAACAAACTGTCTGCTTATTTACCTTCTTATTAAGCCAATGCCACAGCTTGGGAGAAGGAAAGTGGGAGAACGCAGAAGAGAAAGAGACAAGAAGACAGTGAAGAATTATTGAAGAATGCAATTGTTGTGCAAAAATGAAAAACACACACCCCTGGATTATCCAAGGAATGAAATGAAACCATTCCAGAGACAGACTTTCATCAAAGCCGTAAAGACGTGGCAGAAACCATCAAAACCTTTTTTTCAATCAGAAGAAAAATGTACAGTATTTAGAAATTTTAAGACATGCACTGTACCAACAAAAGTCGGACTGCACTGATTTATATTAGTGTATCCTGAGCTAAAGTTTATGGGCCACTGTGAGCTAAAATATACACAACTGCATTACCTACAGAAAACAAACCGCCTTCTGGGGTTGTTTGGATGACACTCTTTAAAAGGGTTCATTCTTCTGGGGTGAGAAAAATGCTAAATTCATTTAACAAGCCATGGGACTGGAGATAGGGAAGAGAAAAGGAGATTACTTACCATGTATTTTTTTCTTCTCCCTGACTCACCAAGGGCATTCCAAAAATCTTTGGCAGCAGCACCCTTGCAAGGTGCAATCACTTTAGCTGCTCCGTCAAGGGGAGGGGCCTTCATTCTACCCAGACTAAACTAGAATAACCCCTCAACCCTATAAACTGATAACAAAACTCATTAACTTGATGTGTAAGAAAGACAACTGTATAGAGAAAAGAACAGGACCATAGTAACAACCACAGAGATCGCTGCCTAAAAAACCACCGACCCAAAGGATAGCACAGACATGAACAGAATGCCCTCTGGCAGTCATGGAGAACAGGAATAGGATATCTTCTTCTCCCATGTCTCAAAAGGGCACTCCAAAAATGTTCAGAATTCTTTAAAAATCAGTACAGTGGCACCTTGGTTTAAGAACAGCTTAGTTTATGAACAACGCTGCAAACGCAGAAGTGTTTTGGTTTGTGAACTTTGCCTTGGAAGCAGAAAATGTTCCACTTCCTGTTGAGTGTAAATTGAGTTCCCCACTGCTATGGGAAAGCACACCTTGGTTTAAGAACGCTTTGGTTTAAGAACGGACTTCTGGAACGGATTAAGTTCGTAAACCAAGGTACCACTGTACTGTCCCAGAGTGGGGTCCAGGGACTAAAACTTTATGAACAGCTACTTTCTGCAAGACCCTTCCCCTAAATGCTGCATGTACTGAGGGCATCAATTGTTCAATGCCTTAAGAATTGTGTGCTGGAAAATACACTACCACTTTGCAAATTTCTGCCAAAGAAGAATGACTTCAGGAGGCTGCTGCAACCCAAGTACCTAGAAATGGTGGGTTTTGATACTTTCCTAACCTCTGAACCAATCTGAAAGAAATCAAAAAGAGATTCAGAGTGTCTGTCACTCTCCCCAAGTACAATTAAAGAGCCCCTTAAATGCCCAGTTTGTGCCACATCTTTGCCTGTTGATGCACCAGCTTAGGACAAAAGGTGGGAAGGGAAACTTCCTGGTATCCCTGTAAAAGGTAAAAGAACCAACAATATTTTGCTTCTGGCAATCAACACACCTTGGTAATTTTGAGGTATTATCATAGTCAGAATCCAAAGAAAAAGGAGGGGGAATTCTTCTCCCACCCCCCACCCCCCAGGGGACAGTATTTGGCATATCAAATCTGTATAGATAAAATGATGCCTTTGTAGAGTGAATATAACAGTGGGATATTTAAGTAGTTTGTTCCCGTTAATGAGATCTGCTCTCAACACTGCACAGATCTTTGATGGGTTTCTATTCCTTTACTGGTTACAATAGTTTATTTCTTCTGAGGCACAGGGAAAACTTACAACATGGAAAATATGGGTGGCATTTCAAAACACTGACAAAGCATTCTTTGGCTCTCTGCAGCAAACTCTCTGATAGATGGGGGGGGGGGGAGAGACTTGTCCTGCTGCAGCGAATCATTCTACTCCTGTCTGATGGAACATCACAGCTCAATAATATCCATAATTGCCAATGTGCCTACTTTTTCAACAGCAGACACACCGGTGCCACACACAAAACATGTAGCATTGCAAACCCAGATATGGAGCAGCTCTTAACATTATGCAGCTGGAAGCGGAAAATATCACGAGGCTGGGTATCAACCAAGTTGGATGACACAGCTAAATATGGCCGCCCATGTTTAGGAGCTTGCCATCTGCACATGTCACAAGCAGTACAGCATTCACAATTTTGTGGTTGTGAATGGCACTGTTCAGAAAGCATGTAAGTACTGTGAGCAATTTTAATAATTATTAGTTAATTATTAATTGATGTTAATGGTGTTCTTATTATCATTATCTTCAAATGTATGTTAAGTTTATCCTTTCATATGCACTATTATGCACTATATATGCATTTTGCTCTATAAATGACACTATCTGAATAATAAATAATGCTAAAATAGATAGATAATGTTCTTGGAGAATCAGCATTTACATATTCCTCTTGTTAGGTTTGGTTTATGACTGACTGGCTAACTCACTCCAGCTGAATTTTCAGGCAGAAAATGTCCTTGGCATAAACTGAATATGCTCCCAAAGTTAGGTCAGGATTGGATTAACACACAATTCTACCTATAAAAGTGTAACACAGCCTATACTGGTCCTCTGGGCAGAGGGTGGCGAGTATGAAAATTTGGATTCAAAAGGTATTTGTATTCTTTGAATTGAGACACAGATGCCTTGAAAAGAATCTTGAATCTTTAGTATTTTCAGCACTGGTGAAGAGATCCATTTCAGGTTTTCATAATCATTGAACTAGATTCAAGAGTATTTTGGGATTGAGGACTCATTCCATCTCTCCAGATAGGTTTTCCGGAGCGAGTCTGCAGGCTTGACACTCCAATTTGATGAACAACAGGGGCTACTATGCCCATTTCATTATGTCACTGGTTTTTATGTGGTGTGACGTAAAGCACCCACCTCCCTGTCTGCTTGTGAACACTTTTGCAAAACACATTGACTGTTCAAACAAGGACACGGCTATTTTGAAGCGAGTTCTGAGATTTACTAGTTCCTGGTTGCAGCCAACCAGTGCTTCTTGTGGGTCTCTAATGAAGGCCAGACACAGGAATCTTCCACTGTCTGTTCCTGGATGCAAGCAAATAGGAACAGTCGACCTCTAATGGGCATGCTGGATTTTGCCTGGCATCAGGTGGAGCTCTAGTTCTCAAATTGTTTAAAGAAGATCCATAAAGAGTTAGACAAGCATCTCTGCACTCCTCTGCAATGGGGCTTTGGTCCTGATCACTTGAATTTGGATGTGCTGTATGACTACCATTTTGGTTGCTTTGAGAAGTGAAAAAACTTTTGCAACTTGGAATTGTGCTCCTTTTTGCTGTGAATAGCATCTTTTTGGTCCTTAGCTTCAGTAAGTCTAGCATCCAGTGGTTTACCACACACATTTGCTCCAGCAAAAGTAGTAGATGGAGATGGATATGTGAACTTGAATCTATTTCCTTAGCCACACTTATCCAAGCTACCCCTCTGGTGGCCTACGCTCTCAGTTCTTTAAGGGTATTACTGGTACATGGCCATTACCATATTTTATGCAACAATTGGAGAACATAGTATGTTGGCTGTTATGTGATTTTTATTTTTTTCCAGCCATGTTTTAATGGTTTTTTTATTCATTGTGTGACAAATGAAAACATTCTTTTTATTTAACAAAACCTATTTTTTTTAAAAAAAAAAAGTTGGACTCATCAAAGAACAAACATACAAGGAATGTTGTGGAAACTGGTATCTTCCTCAATACATCTTTGAGCTGTTTGGACTTCAGCTCTGTTATAGTGAGCCCATCTACCCAAAGGCAGCTCAAAAAAAAAAAAGTTTAGAAACATTGCTGCTGAGGCCTGAGAATTCTTTCAAAGAGCAGCTTCTACTCTCTTATTCCTTCTCCATCAACTGGAATAATGGCATTAGGTGAAAAACATTTGGCACTTCAGCTTCAAGGTTTGCCAGGGCTGATGGAGACTAGGGCTTCAGTAGGATTACCTGCTAGTTGCACCATGTCATTCTGTGCTTTAAGGTGCTTAACGGACAGTAATGGGAGAGCGGTGCTTGAAGAAATTGCAGCTGGAGGCCAGTGAGCAGAAATAAGACTGTGCTTATCAATTCAATATAATATCTGATCATGTTACTTTTGTAGTACATTTTAAAAGGTGACCTGTATAGACTGAAATGGCAGGAGCAAACTGCTAGGCCATTGCCAAGGCAAAGAAATAAGGCATCGTCAGTAACACTGGGCAATAGAAACTAGATGACCTACAAGAAAATAACCTACTACAAAATTAAGCAGCTTTCAAATCCAATTAATTATCTTCTTAAAGGCCAGTGAAACAGTGATGTAGGGCGGAAAATTTTCCTTAATTTTTCAATTTGATTAAATTCACTACTTACAAAGAAATTGATGCCAATTGCAAATCAGTATTAGGTAAGCTTTTCAAAGCTTTTAGCTTTGTTTACTAAACAGAAGTAAAATAAGCATGCTAAATTAGTTCATTCTCGTAAGACATCAGAATATTTTCCAATGCAAACTGAAAACATTCCTATGCAAATTACTCATACTCTGTATAGGACTTTCCCCCAGAAAATCCACACAAGTGGTAGCAAGTCAGTAATGAAGTAGCCATGCACTTTCATTCTGCTACAATGACCACAGCATGCAACACTTGAATTCACTACACAGAGAATTCATGCATTTACTACAAGGTGGATGAGCAAATCTGAAGATAAAATCCTAAACATAATCTATTGCAATACCTTCTAGAAAACCAGAACAAGAAATAAGATGAAGAGTAGATCCAACCTCAATCGTCATTCCAGATTTTATTTTTTTTAATGAATTGCTTCCCAGAAACAATCCTGAAGTGATCTAACAATAAAAGCATCACTATAAAAATAAATTCAAGCTCAATATAGATGGGATAAGAATGTCCACTTACAAGGCTTGCTGAAATAGGAAGACCTTCAATGGATGCTTTTGTCATTTTTATGTACACCACTTAGAAACCTTGGTGATTAAGGGATTAAAAATAGCTGGTGCAAATAAACAATTAAAAGATCACAGAGATGACACCATGAGAGGGAGTTCCCAGAGGGTAGATGTCACCACACTAAAGGTCTGATTCCTACATCGTAGGAAACGGACAACTTGATGAGATGGTATTTGCAGGAGGGCTTCCACTACAGACAACAGTGATAGACTGGATATATAAGGGATGAATTATTTTTTTTAAGTATCCTAGTCTTAAACTGCATAGGGTTTTGTACACCAGTACCAGCACTTTAAAACTAAGCATGACAGCTCATTGGATACTTTCAGCAGCACTGTTAACATATTGGAAATATTCTGCCTCACTGAGCATAGGGTTGGGCAATGTCAGGTTTTCAACGCATCAGGGCTGTTCAGCTGGGGGGCAGGAGCACTGTAAAGGACCCCCCACTCTGCCACCAGCTTGCATGAGCCAGCAGTGGGATGGGGGCTCCGTTAACTGCTTGGCTGAGGGGAGAGGCAACCGCACAAGCAAGCAGTGGAGGGCAGACTCCGTGAAACTGCTTTGCTGAGGCCGATACAGCTAAAAGCTCATACAACTAGACATTCAATTAATATTCAGTGGACTCTATTGTTTGTTTTGTCCCAATTATACTATAATAAAACAGTAGAATGATAATGACTTACTCTGTGCTTTAGCTTGCAGCGTTTATTGAACTTTGCTTATCTTAGATATTAGTCTAGACACATAGGAAAAGCTGTAAATGATTTCATATCACAATGCTCATTTGCAGGTATGGTAAGGTGGTTCTAAGTGTTTACCGAGATAATATAAGAGAATAGTCAGTGCCATCAGAAAATGTAAAAGATGTACAAGGCACTGGGGGAACTTGATGATTTTGGACTGATTATTTAAAGCTGAAGCTCGATATTCAAAGATGAATGATTACTTAAAGACACCATCCATTCCTGTTGTGTCATATTCCGCCTCTCTAGTCACCTAGAACTATTTACCCCACAGCTTGAGTACTGCACTCTGTAGTCCAGGACCTTTGCCCCTGATACAGCAATTAATTTACAAGCAACCCCCCCATTTATGCGGGGGTTATGTCCCGAGGCCCCGCACCCACACATGGAATTGCGTATATTTGAAACACCACTGGAAAAGCCTGCAAACACCCTCTAAACCTCTCGACATCCTTTAAAAAACCAGCAGCACATACCAGATGCCAAACTCCACCAAGCTCCCTCCAAGGCTCCAACTCTCCACAGGCCTCGACCATTGGTACAAAGGCTCCTGGGATAGCTGGGCGCTGTTTTCATGCCTTTTTTGCTCTTTTAGGCCCCCTTTTTGCCATTTTTAAAGTCATTTCCAGGTTTGGTGAAATGCATGTATGTGCGGTTGCACACATACCGAACGTGCATAAATGGATGGGTGTCTGTTCATGCAAACTGCATCATGATCTATGTCCACAGTGACTTTTCTGAGAAAGGTTTCTCTTTTACCATTTTTGAAGAATATTTTTTATTTTATAACAAACAAACAAACATTATCAGGATAGTCTCCATATGGCAGGTTAGAAAGCAAATTTCACCCACAACTGTTACAGCTTCTCAGACTGGCCAAGTACTACACAACTGGAAAGGCACCCTAACGTTTGTGATTACCTTTACAATCTGTCTCAGCAGATTTTTCCATTAATGTAGCAAGCTCTCACCTGGCCTGCTGTTTCCCACCCTTTGAAAAGTGCAGAATGTGGCCCAGCAAGTCATCTAGAAGGAAGCGTCTCCATTACTAATGCCAAGGAGGTATGTATTTGACAACCCCTTGGATGGGTTTATTACTGGGAGTCCCTCTTTGGGGAGGGAAAAAGAAATTTGGTCTGCGGAAGCTCAGTTGACTATAGACAAAAGAGATATTGGCTTGGAACCCAAGTTCTCCGATCCAGTGGGGACTCCCATTGGCAGACATGTGTATGATGATCCCAAAACCTGCTGGAGCAAATTTTCATGAAGCACAAAGGGCTACAATCAGCAAAAGTCCCCTCCCTACCTTTCACCTGCAGGAGCATCCTATGGCTTGAGTTCTGGTCAAAGGAACACTGTACCTAAGCCATTAACTACAGCAACCCTAACTGTGTAACTAGTACTGTTTACAACCTAAAACCCAAACGGTGCAAATTACCTTCAGGAATGTACAATACTAAAGGGTTCTTGGCATTCATTACAGTGCATGAACGTATTTGTAATTGAAATAGGCAAAAGCGGTTTGACTCTGCCCCCACTCCCCCAATATATCTGATGCTCCGGTTGAAAATCAGGATAAAAATCCTGTTTCCGTTTCCGAGCACAATTCAGTGTTGGTGCTGACCTTTAAAGCCCTAAACGGCCTCGGTCCAGTATATCTGAAGGAGCGTCTCCACCTCCATTGTTCTGCCCGGACACTGAGGTCCTGCGCCAAGGGCCTTCTGGCGGTTCCCTCATTGCGAGAAGCAAAGCTACTGGGAACCAGGCAGAGGGCCTTCTCGGTAGTGGCACCCGCCCTGTGGAACGCCCTCCCATCAGATGTCAAAAAGAAGAACAACTACCTGACATTTAGAAAACATCTTAAGGCAGCCCTGTTTAGGGAAGTTTTTAATATGTGACATTTTAGTGTATTTTTCATCTTTGTTGGAAGCCGCCCAGAGTGGCTGGGGAAACCCAGCCAGATGGGCGGGGTACAAATAATAAATTATTATTATTATTATTGTATTATTATTGTATTATTATTATTATTATTATTATTATTATTAAAATGTTTAAATAAATTTTATATATGATACACACAGAGAGACGCACAAGTTTAAGAAGCAACTTTAAATACCTTACTGTCTAGCTTTAGAATGACTCTTCCGAGGCCCTTGATTGGTCGTGGTGCAAGAGCTTCTTGACGTTCTCTCACAAAATCTTCAAGGACATGCCACCAGACGCTGCAGTGACTCACCAGAAATTTCACCACTCCAAAGTGGACCACAAGCTTTTTGACAACCCACACTGCAATATTAAAAGAAGACTTACTTAAAATATGGGGGAAATGAACACAGCAATATTGCAGAAAGCTATGCTAAAATGGCTGCTACATTTATTTTGCTGATATAGGCAGAAAAATAATTTTGGCTGCCTGAAACAAAAACTTCCCAAAATATGTGCTTCAGGTACATAATAGCTAATAGGTTCATACAGATACATATTCCGTAGTTACAAGAGCTAGAGTCAAATAGGTACACACCTCAACATTAAGAACTTTGAAGGCTCCTTGATTCCAATTAGTGGTAAAAATTATGAAGGATTCTAAAAATTCCAAAAATATTCGGTTTTCTGAGATACACACAGCGCAAATGCAACAAGGCACATGTTCAAATATGTTTTGGAGTCTCATAATACATGGAAAGCCTCAGAGGATCCTAAACCATAGTTTGAAACTAATATGGTGTCTGAAATTACTCATGATGCCTACGGTTTTCAATGTGAACTGCACACAGCTCAGTCTGCTGCTGCTGGAAGTACTGTTTGGGAAAATCAAAATTATAAGAAGAGTCAGTGGAGGAAGAGCAACTTGTTGGGTACTTACTTTCCCCTCACGTAATGGAGACTGACCGGGAGTTTCTGAGGCAATTATGTAACTAGCATAAAGATTAAATATATTCTGCTCATTAGCACCAAAATCTAGCTTAGCCGTATGCTTTGGGGCTGAAATTATTTATACAAGACTTAATTATATGACTGTGGTACTCTTAAGGAACAAATGACAAAGACACAGCAAAGTCTTCCCAGACAGGGCAGATAATTCCTCTGCCAACTTTTTTCTTATACTGCAATAGGTAAATCAGCTCCATGTCACTGTGCTTATAAATAGAAATTCATTTATGAGCAAGTCACAACACATTCAGCCTGATCCTTAGGCCTCAACTGAGCTTCTTTTTCTTTATATTTTAAGTATTCTTTTTAGTACTCTAACTACTTTGATGACCACTTTGGAAAAATCTTCAAGGCATCAACTGTCATATGATCACATGCAGGGTAGCCAACAGGGCTGGGTTTCAACACTGTGATATATCACCAGCTAAACATCGCAATATACCAATATATCATGATGTCTAATATAAGGATGGAACTATGCAGAGGAAAACAGTAGGGCTTGGTGGTGTCTGGTTTTCAATTTCATGATGTATCACCAGCTAAGCACTCATTACCAAACTGGGAGACAATGGTCAACAGTTTCAGAACAAGCCAGGATGTTATTAATTTCATAAACATGGTTTAAGACCCTGGTTTGTTCCAGTTCACTGCTTATGTTCCATACAGTCCACACCAGCTCAACTAGTGCCTCTTACTATTTATACTCTGTAGCACAAAGTGACCTCGGGTATGTGATGCTAGGGTATGTATTAGGAAGCTGCCTGCCCAGTTTCCTTAAATTCTCCTCTGTGCCACATCCCACAGGGATTCAGAGGATGTGACCCATAATGGTGGCTTTTCAGGGAACACAAGGAGCTGCAGTAAGGAGGAAAGGGTAGCAAAACTCCCTTGCACAGCCACTGTTCTGCTCTCCTGAGTCTTGATTCAGCCAACTGAAAGTTTTCTGTTTCCTTACAATTTGACAAACTCTCTTTTCTCCACCTTCACAGGTTTTTCATCTAAATATTGTTTTACCTCACAATATAAGAAAATAGTGAACAACCTGCAACAGGTACTGGCAGCAGCTGTATTATCCAGAGATTCAACCATATCTGAACTATTACAATGGCCCAAGTAAGCAGAACAAAGTAGATATCACTTGTATTCTTCTTTTTAAGAAGTGTTCCAATCTCAGGTCTCTGTCTGCCACTCACAGTGGATGGAGAAGATGTGGCACTACTTTCCGCGGTTCCTGGAAGAAGAAAAAGTCAGCTATATAATACATTCAACAAGACTGGCAAGTTTTAACTTTAACTTGAATTCTGTGGCACTCCCTTCCAGTTGAGGTCAAACATTTTAACTGAAGTCTGATTCTACCATTTTAACAGATTCTTACCTTTTCTGTATTCAATTCTTGTAACCACTAAGAGACAATTGCAGTTAAGTGGTATATAAACAAACTGCTATTCAGAAGCACAGCAGTCGTCAGAACTGTATCTAAGATGCTTGGGAAGCCATGTCTACCAGTCTCGTGTAAACCCATACAAACTACTATGCCTTTAACACCACATTGTAATTTCCCAAAAGTCCAGCGTATCCAGAACTAAACAAGTTTAATCATACATTTCTAAAAAATAAAGAAGAAAAACTTAAAAATAAGAATTGCTTTCTAGTTTTCAGTGAAATATTTGCTTTCAGTGTACACAGAAATAACTTTTGCTGCAGTGTTTTAATCAAAGGCTTAATGCCTGGAATTCTGAAATCTCAAAAGAAAGCTTATATACAAATAATCTATTCATACGCCAAGGTTTGGCTAAGCATGATTTAGTGTGATGTCTAAAGTCCAACTATGGTTTAGCACAAGGTTTCAACTGAAACCAAGAATCAGATATGTGGTTTGACAGATGATTGTAAACCATGGATTTGTCTCCTGTTTGAATTTACAGAGCACAGCTGTAGCATTCCAAAGATCACTGAATTGAGTAGACAGAAAACAGAAGTCGATAAGCAACTCTAAATTACAGTTTACCTATACATTTGCCTCAAAAACTCTGCAAAATACAAGCTCAAAACACAGAACTACAATTACAAAAGTTGAATGTAATAGTATATATAAAAAACCCCTGATAGCATATTCTAATTCTCTTAGAGCATTCAAGCTTTGTGTTTTGTGCAGAATACTTCTCCTTAAGTTTCCAGTATTTGACTAGCAGGATTAATTTCTGCAAGTATGAATGACCCTTCACAAACAAACATCGAAAATGATGAACTGAAGTCATGTATATTGTACAATAGCAATTGCTCAAGACTGCAATCAAAACAGGCTAAACAGAAGTAATCTGACTGAATTTGGGACTGCTTGGTTTATAAACTGCTACTTCATATTTGGAATTATTCTATTGGTAGGTTTATTTAGTTTCAGCTGTATGGTATGCATATAAACATTACATAAAAGTAAGTTTGGCAGAACAAATCACAGATGGGGTTCTGAATTATTGCTTGCACAATCCATGGTTTTGGATGGTGCTGAAGCCCTATTTAAATTTGACAACATGATCACTAAAATCTCAGAAATTAATTTGTGTATCATGAAAAAATCCACATGAAAATAATATTTAATCAATTGGACAATTTAGCAAGCAAAAAAAACTGTGAGATTTCTCTCACAGCTCTCAAATTTCCAACTATGTTCTGTGACATTTTGAGAATAGTCCTTATTGTTTGCAGCGTGTATTAAAAAACCAAGTTAACTTGACAGAATCTGACTTGCTAATGTAATCACCATCTGCCCAGAGAACAGTTTATCCATACAAATACTCAATTCTTACTTGTGTGCCTTATCACCTGACAAATAGTTAAACTGCTATCTTACAATATGGCATTCAGCCATTATAATGCCACATCACTAAAATCACCATTAACATGACAGTTTAAAATACAAGTTGCATATTTTGCACTTTAAGCAGTAATCTTAAGGAACAAATGACAAAGCTGAAAGATGAATTACAGAACAAACAAGCAGTAACAAAATAAGCATAGCTAAACTTCCCTGCGATCCTTGGACAAAGGGCAGTATATATATTAAAAAAATTCAAAGAGCAAGATTAAAGCATGCAAACATATTGAAAAATGTCTAGCATTCTTACACAATATTCAATCACCTGAGGATTGCGGTGAATGTTCCTCATTATTCGATTCAAATCCTGTAATTGATATTGCCATGGCTATTGTAGATGCTGCAATAGAAACCATCTGACCAGGAAGCTCTACCCCTATAAAAAATAAAATACTTATAAAGGTCTGAAAGTAGTTTAATTGTTTTTTTTTCTGTTCCCATTCATGACTGTCAACAGCTTCAGTCACACCAGAATAATCCTAGACAACATTCTTTTTCGTCAGCTACCACTCACTTAAGATACTCTACAACAGGAGTAAGCAACCCATTGTCCTCCAGATATGTTGGTCTACTGCTTTCATCACCCACCATTATTGGTGATGCTGGATGGGGCTGATGGAGCTATAGCCCAACACATCTGAAGGGCCATAGCTTAGCTATCTCTACTATGGAACTACAAGAGAAAGAGAGTTTCTCACCTGAAGACTCTTTCCCACTCGGGTGCTCGTGCAACATGCCCACAGTCATTAAGACAACTATAACCAAAAACACTGGAATCTTCCAAGAACCTGCTGCAGAAGCTGAAAAAAAGGAGGTCCCGTGAATAAAATCGACATCCTTCTTACTGAAGAATATGCATAAACTAGTAAATGGAATGAACAAAACGATCAGATACCTGACAGATATTTGCAAAAACCTTACTATAGATGAAGTGAAAAGACTACGTTTTGACTGGATATTTTTACTTTTATAATGCTACTTCTGAAAACACAAGTATTATTTCCAAAGGGAGACAACAAGAACTGTAATAAAATAACCACCCTCTGGGCGGTTCGTATAAGGGAAACCACCATTTCCTACTAAATCTGGAGTAGTTAACCCATGACCTTTCAGCTGTTTCTGGACTAGGACTTCCACTGACCATTGGCCATGCTGTCTAGAAGTTGTAGGTCCACAGAATCTGGCTGGCCTTGGGCTCTCACATTCCTCCCTCTTCTTTTACATATCAGAGCAGAGTGAAAGCTTCCAGTTTTACCACAAATTAAGCATAGAAATTTGTGGTTGAACTATTGTTTGTTTGTTTGTTTATTAAATTTGTACACCGCCCTAGCTATACCTGTAGATCTCAGGGCGGTTCACAACATAAAAAACAAAAATTATATAATGAAAACAAAAACAAAGACAGCCCAATAATTCTCCCTTGGTTAGTGAGATCTGGATCTGAACCTGAACCATGGTTTGATCCTCACTTATTCTCACTAACTGTAGTTTCAACAAACCAGCTTGCTGAGTTTAGATGTCACAGGGAACTGTGGTTAGTTTGCAAGTGGAAGTGGGACCTTTTGAACTCCTCCTCTAGCACAAGAAAAAGAAGATGGGACCATGCAACCCTGAGGTTCCGGCAGATTCATTCACAGAACAAAACCATGGTTTCCCATTACAACTGGATTCCAGACATGGTTCAGATACAATGCAAAACCATGATCAAACCTTAATTTATAATCCCAATTTGCAAGGCCAGCATGAATCATTGTTTACTAGTGCATATTTGTGAATAAGCCCTATTTATTTTCATTAGGTTATTATTTCATTAGGTTATTATTTCATTATTCAAGGTATTTTAGAACGTATTTGAAACGGGAGGTCTTTTGTCTGGTTCACTGAAAATTGGTTTAAGTATTGCTTGTGGCCTTAAATGACAACTGTGAGGAAGAGTTGGTGTTGAATTCTCAGTATGCAAAATAGAAGGTAAGCATATGATGATTGGTCCTCTTCACCTACAGCCAGTAACTGAATTTATTTGAATGCAAAGTATTATTGGTACAAGTTTGACAGCTCTTTCAGAAATCTGTAGAAATACTTTATAGCCAAGTCCTGAAAAATAATAAATAAATGAAATAAATATTTTTATGAGGTTACTCACCCAAATGGAAGAGCAGTAGAATCCAGACAGGAACAGAGATTGTTCTCAGGTAACGTTCAGTGCTTGGGTTCCACTTAAATAATACAGTCAATAGATAGCCTGCTATCAAGGTCCATATCTTAACAGGAAAAGGAAACAAAAACAGCTATCAGTACTCATCCCTGGCAAACCCAAGTTAGCTGCCCAACTGGCAAATTTAATTATTAAGCAGAATAAAAACAGATTACATTAAAAAAAAAAAAAACCATGGGCTTTCTTCAATCAAAATAGCTTTTAAAGTCCCTAGAAGCCTTGTCTCTTTTTCAAAAAAAAATCAAGGTACAACAAGAATTTTGCCTATAATGGAAAGGAAAAGATGTTCTGTGGTTTTAAACGATGAGCTATTCCATACATTAGGGCTGGGTGATATATGGTTTTCAACACTGTGATATACTGATATATCACAACATCTGAAATAAGGATGGAACTATTTATAGAGGCATTGGCTGGCTTCACGGTTTTCCCCACATTGTGATTTCTGCATAGCAGGCGCATACACATGCATACCTACACCATGATTCACGATATATTGCCAGGTCAAAAAATATGAAACTGATATCATGATATGGACTTCAAACCAGTTTTGGAAGATATATCAATATATTGCCCGGCCCTACTACTTCTCCTCTTTGCATTTTATATGAGACTTCCTGGCTGTGCCTGTGTGCTTACTCTATAACTGAAGGTTTTCTTTAAAATGGTGCAACCTCTGGCCATCCCTGATTATTATTATTATTATTATTATTATTATTATTACTACTACTACTACTACTAGGGACTGAGCCAGTCTTCACAGAAAAGTGGGGCTTGAGAAGGGATTTCAGATGTAAATAAAACAGCATGATGTTGGTATACAGGGAGGCAGTTCTAAGCTTATGGGACAATAAAGGAGTGAGCTCTTTGAGGTAGCAGACCTCCAGGTGGCTGAAGATGGCAAAGCTGGAGAAAAGGATACAGGTAGGGGTGCGTCAGAATGCAACAGCAGAAGGATTAGGAGGAAGGGCCATGGACGGCTCTGAAGGGCAAAGACTGGAAGTCAGTGTAGGGTTTAAGGAGAGGCTCACAACCTCAAAATGACAAGAGAGGGGCATCTGTTAGATGCGGGGGAACCAAGACCAGAGGGAATATTGCAGTAGTCCAAGCAGTCTACAGAGGAAGAGTCATTTTTTTGCAAGAGAAAAAGGAAGCAGCAGCATGACTTGGTTGATACCTGGTTTTCAACATCATGATATATCAACAGCTAAACATCGCAATATCTTGACATATCATGATATATATCTGTGGTGGTGGAGAACTTTGCTGGGCTTCCCCATGGCGACAGAGAGCCTTGCTGCACCTCCCTGCAGTGGCAGAGGGTGTGCCGCGCTGCCCCGCAGCAGCAGAGGGCCTTGCCGTACCTCCCCAGTAGATTAAATAATAAAATATTAAATAAACTTCCATATATTTAAAATATTTTCAACTAATTTAAGAGTAGTTTACGTGATTTACTAGGCAAGTAGCATCTGCTTCCCCACTCACGAGGTCTAAATGGAATCTATGCATGCATAAGCCCTACTGAGTTCAACTAAACTTACTTCTACTTTCCTGGGAGTAAGCCCCATTGAATTCAGTAGGGCTTACTTGTGAGTAGACACGCATTTGCTTTCACTGCTTACCGAAAAACACCCTCCCCATCATTCTCACATAGTACCCGAGCTCCAATTTCAGCATAAGGCAGCCAGCTAAATCTGTCCCCCCAAAAGCCATCAATCTCTCCCTTTTTATCAAAGGGAAAGAGGGAGGGCAAGCAAGCAAAAAGATAAAGGTAAAGGACCCCGGACAGTTAAGTCCAGTCGCAGATGACTCTGGGTTTGTGGCGCTCATCTTGCTTTACAGGCCGAGAGACCAGGCATTTGTCTGCAGACAGTTTTTCCGGGTCATGTGGGTCTAAGCCGCTTCTGGCGCAACGGAACACCAAAACCAGAGCAGCGCACGGAAACGCCATTTACCTTCCCGCCGGACAGTACCTATTTATCTACTTGCACTTTTTTTGGTGTGCTTTCAAACTGCTAGGTTGGCAGGAGCTGGGACAGAGGAACAGGAGCTCACCCTATCGTGGCGATTCGAACCGCCAACCTACCCCATGGGAAGTTGTCAAGTCTCCACCTCTGGTTCACCAGTATATGGCCTTGCTGAAACACTTATCATGATGTTATTTCTATACCAGTATTCAACAATATGGCAATTTATTGCACAGCCCTACTTGGTAACAGACTGAACACAAGAAACAAGGAGGACTCAGCCATAAAGCCGTTCATGACTGTTCACCAGAGTAGATTGTAACTTTGTCAATGGATAAACGAGCGTAAGAGGGAATAGGACTTGGGAAGGGAGATCAAAAGTTTGGCTTTGGGCATACTGAAATGACCAAAAAGCATGTGATGATCAGAGAGTCAGCTGGAGATGAAGGACTGAAGAAAGGGAGACAGTTCAGGAGTATAAAGGTAAGGCTGGATGTCATCCATATGTGGCACAGAAAGCGGTGAGTGTTGATACCATCAGAAATAGTGTGCCGAGGGCCAAAAGCAAATCCCAAGTGACTTCAGCAGAGAAAAAAAAAACCAAGGATGAGCCTTTTCTGTTGGGACTATGTGACTCTGAAATGCTTTCCCCCAAGAGGCTCACCTGGCGCCATCATTACATGTCTTTGGACACCAGGCAAAAACAGTCCTCTTTACCTAGGCCTATGGCTATTAAATAATCTACGGTCTGTGATAGTGTGATTATTTTACTATTCATCTGTCTGTCAGTATGCTTTTTACTATGCACTGATGTATTGTGTTTCTAATGTTGTATACCACCCTGAGATCTTTTGATAAAGGGTGGTATATAAATTGAAAAAATAATAAAACTGTGAAAGAATGATTAACAGCTCAATTCTTACCATGTCTACTCAAAAGTATTGCTGAATTAAGTGGGGCTTACTTCCAGATAAGTGAGGTTAGGACCTCAGCCTAAACTGGTAGGGAAAAGAACCGTATCAAAACAGAACCATAGAAACCTAGACCAAGGCATAAAAGGAACCAAGCAGTAGAGTGATAAACTGTATCAAAGACAGCATAAATGAGGGCAGAATAGAGTTTTTGTGAGTGTAGTTTCAACAGAATCCAGGGAGTAGATATCAGACTGAAAAAAATCAAGATCTGAGTTAGAAGGAAAGTAAAACACAATGGGAGTCTGGAGACAAAGGGCAGAAGAGAGGGAGGATACATCAAAGGATGGCTTTTTGAAAATAGGGGAGACAATAAACACATTTGAACAGAGGAGGGAAGGGAGGCTCTGTTAAAGGCAAGTTCCAGAATGTAGCCCCAGCTCAAATGAAGCCCTATGGCTAGGATTCAAGCTTTCCTAGAAGCTGCATCCTTTAACCTTTCTGTGGGCGCAGTTCCAAGTGGCTGCGATTCAAGATGTGGGAGATCGCCCACAAAATTCCCCATCATGTCACATCTCCTAGGTGCTGAAACTGGACAGGTTCTAGTGCAGAGCCAACGCTCAATTAAAGCCCTGTGCACACTGCTGTAAGTCAATCTTTCCTGGGATCTGCACCTTCTTGAAATTATCTTAGATATGTTCCAGTGACTGCAATTCATTATTCAGGGTACAGTTTACATATTCTATGTTTATCCCAAGCCCTTCTGTCACACCTTTTCAGTTAACTATCAAATTGTGCTGTGATCTATCACAAGAGCATGAAAGCTACACCTGCTGAAATTCCCTTTTCCACATCCATTAAAGCTCAAGGGTTGTCAGCACCCGGGGCAAGGCAAGTAATTTGCACCCCCCGCTGCACTGTCCCTCCCCCAGATAGTCCCTCGCTCTCTCTCCGCACCGCACCGCATGCCTGGCACCCCCCCCTCCACAGTGGGCGGCGACCCGGATCGGATTTGCACAGCCAGCACTGCAGTAAGAGAGAGTGAGTGAGCCAGGTAGGGGCAGAGAGCTGCGAGTGCGAGCGCCCCCCCCCCAGATGTTGCGCCCGGTGCGGCCAGCCCCCCCTGCACCCCCCACGCTACGCCACTGTCAAGGACCCCAGGTTTTCGTCATCTAACCACCCTACTTATCGACCATGAGTGTTTAATTCTTGTTTGCTGCTTTATTTTGAGTTAGGGCCAAGGCTGAGTAACACAGGAAAGAAGACAAAATTATCCAGTGTTCCTACATTCCTACCAAGTTCCTACATTCCTACCAACCACACAGCCTAATAGTTCAAAGACACATGCTTTCTAGGTAAACAAGGAAAGCATGTGAAATGTACATACAGTATGAGAAGTGATGTAAAGCCTGGAAAGATGAAATCATGTAAACAATACTAGCTTTGTTGTGAATTAATCTGGTTTAGCGGTCACAGTTTAGGTGTAAAGGTGTCTAAAAACGTATTGCTCTTTCTTCTTCCTAGTTTAAATCAATTCACCCTGCCAAAGCCACATTCTCTTGTCCCAACCAGGGGTGGGCATGCAAACAGCAGCCTATTTGCTGCAAAGTAATCTGTGGCGCTGTGGGTTAAACCACAGAGCCTAGGGCTTGTCGATCAGAAGGTTGGCAGTTCGAATCCCCGCGACGGAGTGAGCTCCTGTTGCTCAGTCCCTGCTCCTGCCAACCTAGCAGTTTGACAGCACGTCAAAGTGCAAGTAGATAAATAGGTACTGCTCTGGCGGGAAGGTAAACGGTGTTTCCATCAACTGCTCTGGTTCGCCAGAAGCGGCTTAGTCATGCTGGCCACATGACCCGGAAGCTGTACGCCGGCTCCCTCGGCCAATAAAGCAAGATGAGCGCCGCAACCCCAGAGTCGGTCACAACTTCAGGGGTCCCTTTACCTTTTACAGTTCATGTGAGCTAACTGCAGCAGTTGAAGGACAAGCAACCACTGGAAATTGGGCACCTAAAAAGTGAGTTGTTACTGAAATCTCTTCTCCTGGACCTGTTGCATATTGGCACTTCGCTGCTCCTCATCTTGAGTCGGCCACGACTGGACCTAATGGCCAGGGGTCCCTTTACCTAATCTGGTTTAGTGGTCAGTTTTGCACCCCCGTGTAGGTGTGAAGCATTCTCAATGGGAAACATAAATCAGCTTCCCCTCTTTCCTCCTGGCGTAACCCAGTCCACCAAAGGGCAACCCAAAACCACCTTGCGGGAAGCCGCATCCTCTTGTCCGAACCGAGGGAGTGCACGGGCTGCGATTACAGGGCGGGGCGGGGGAAACCCACGCGCTCTGCACATGCCCCGGAGTCCCCACTCACCCAGAGGCTGCTGAAGCAGTCCAGCCCGGCGCCGATGACCCCGGCGGCCTGGGCGAGCGCGGCGCGGGCCCCGAGCGAGGCTCCGAGCGCGTAGCAGCCGTAGAGCGCGGGCCCGCCGGCGCCCAGCAGCACCAGGAGCCTCCTCCGGCGGAGCAGCTGGCGGCCCAGCGCCTCGGCGGCGGCGTTGACGAAGCAGAGCGGCAGGAGGAGCGCGGCGGGCAGCACGGGCGCCCCGGAGCGGCGCAGGCGGCGCAGCCAGGCCCGGCCCAGCGCCGTCAGGGAGCTCTTGAAGGGGTGCAGGAAGGTGCCGCACAGCGCGGCCCACAGCAGCGGCCGCAGGAAGGCCTCCAGGATGAAGTAGACCAGCACCGCCGCGCCGCAGCACAGCCCCGCCAGCACCAGCGCGCCCGTGTTGTAGAAGGCCTGCCGCAGGGGCTTCTCCAGGCGGGGCAGCGGCAGCGCGGGAGGCGGCCGGCCAGGCGGGCCGGGGCTCGCCGCGGGCTCCGGGCTCGGCGAGCCGCCTCCGCCGCCGCCGCTGTCCCCGCTCTCGGCCATGGGCAAGGCGCCGGCGACGCCGGACCGCGGCTGAGGGGCCGCCTCAGAGGAAGGGGCCGCGGAGGATGCTGGGGGCTGTAGTGTTTTCTTTTTCCCTCAGGCGGCTGCTTAGGCGCTGGGAGATGCTGCTCTTTTTCTTCTCCCGGGTCGTGGTTTCGGCTGGAGCCTGCAGCGCGTGCTGGGAGATGTAGTTCTTTTTTCTTCTCAGGGCGTGGCTTTGGCTGGAGCCCGCGGGGGATGCTGGGAGATGTAGTTCTTTTCATTCTCCCAGGTTGTGGCATGGTTTTGAGGGGTCCTGGGAAATGCAGTCTTAGCAGGGGAGCCTGGGTTCCCATTCACACCAATAGGCGTTCCCTTTTGTGCTTGTCCCCACCTTCTGATTTGTTGCTTTTATTATGCCAATTACGTACAAGCAGAGCATGCGTGCAGATAGCTGTGCTGGAAGCTTTTTTAAAAAAATAACCTTTAAAAAAAAAACCCACATTCATAGAAAATTAGAAGGACCCAAGAGGTTCATTTAATCCAACCAAGGAATCCTTTGCTCAGCACTGAACTCCAACCCACGACCCTGAGTTTAAGAGTCTCATGCTCTACTGACTGATATCTGACATCAGTATTTGCTGTCACCTGGTTATCTTAATCTGCTAGGACACAGCAATGGTTGAGTATGGGTAGTAGTAGAGGGGTAATAACCTTACTCCTCAAATCTTTATAAAGAGAGCAAGCTAGAAGCACATGAGCTACTGATTCAATACTGCCATCTCCACATGGGCATCAATGTTTTTCCAGTGGAAATTTTTGAAATCGACCCTCAAGTGCAACTGAAGGCAGTATATTTAATATTGGGTAAGTGAAAGCACATCAGTATTTTGGAATTGTTAAAATTTGCAAATAGGGTGCCAACATATCAAAATGACTAGGTGGGAAATAATCATACCATGGGCAAAATTGTAGGTACACATCCTTTCTGTTAACAGCTGCTGGTCAGACTACTGCAATCTGCTCAGTTATTCCAAATAATATTGCAACTTGCTCAGTTGATTTGGGAGGGAGGTCTTAACAGAGACTGCTGCTGCCACCAGCCGGACCAGTGTATATTGCAATGCTTAATGTTTGCACCTTAGTAGGTTGAGCAAGAGACCCAACTCACGGACTCCATCCTTGGATTGACCCTAAGGTTTAAAGAACATTGATTGAAGAAGTAAGATGGGCAGTAACCAAGGAGAGGGCTTTTATGGAACAGCTTTCCTAGAAAGGCCAACCTAGTGTCCCCTTGGCATCTTTCCAGTGCATCTTTCAAGACCTGTTCTAGCCAGGTCTTTTGAACACTTTGTGTAGCCTGGCACCTTAATATTTTTTCATTTTTTTTCTGTGTTTGGTTTATCTGTACACTTTACATTTGTCCCTACTGAAAGTAACAAAATGATTTTTAGGAAGTGTAAGGTTCTACACTTAGACAGGAATAGCCAGCTGCATAAATATAAAATGGGGGACACTTGGAGTGCTAGTAGTACATGTGAAATAAATCTAAGGGTCTTGGTGGACCACAAGCTTAACATGAGACAACAGTGTGATGCAGCAGCAAAAACAGCTACTGCCTTTGAAGTTGTATCAACAGAAGTGTCCAGATCAAGGGAAGTAATAGTACAACTCTATTCTGCCTTGGTCAGACCACACCTGGAGTAATGTGTCTAGTTCTGGATGCTACAATTTAAGAAGGATATTACAAGCTGAAATGTGTGCAGAGGATGCAACCAAGATGATCAAGGGTCTAGAAGCCAAGCCTCATGAGGAACAGTTAAAGGAGCTGGGTATGTTTAGCTTAGGGACGCAGGTGGCGCTGTGGGTTAAACCACAGAGCCTAGGGCTTGCTGATCAGAAGGTCACGGTTCGAATCCCTGTGATGGGGTGAGCTCCCGTTGCTCGGTCCCTGCTCCTGCCAACCTAGCAGTTTGAAAGCACGAAGTGCAAGTCGATAAATAGGTACTGCTCCGGTGGGAAGGTAAACGGTGTTTCTGTGCGCTGCTCTGGTTCGCCAGAAGCGGCTTAGTCCTGCTGGCCACATGACCCGGAAGCTGTACGCCGGCTCCCTCGGCCAGTAAAGCGAGATGAGCACCGCAACCCGAGTCAGTCGTGACTGAACCTAATCATCAGGGGTCCCTTTACCTTTATGTTTAGCTTGGAAAAAGGGGAGATGGAGAGATGATAGCCATCTTCAAATATCTCAAGGGCTGTCGCATGGAAGATGGAGCAAGCTTGTTTTTTCCTGCTCTGGAGGGTAGGGCTTGAACCAATGACTACAAGAAAGGAGATTCTGACCAACCCTCTGCCAGTAAGAGCTGTTCAACAGTGTATCATACTCCCTCGGGAAAGTGGGCCAATGGTCTGATCCAGTAGTCCATTCTTATGGAAGCCTCTTTTTCTAACTTTTTATTGACCTTCTGAACACAGGTTTGCCGTGCTATGCTGTCCTGGAAATCTTCCCTCTGGCGGGGGGAAACTTCCCATGTCACCACGATCACCTCCCTTGTTCTCTTATAATGGCAATGGCTCCCACCTGAGTTCTGGTGAGGTCCGGCTGGAAAAAAGCCTTGCAGGAAATTCCAACTAAATATCTGGAAGAAATTTCTGATGGTAAGAGCTATTGGACAGCGGAGGTTGTGGACTCTCCTTCATTGGAGGTTTTTAAGTAGAGTTTGGATGACCATCTGTCATGGATGCTTTAGTTAAGATTCTTGCCTTGCAGGGAGTTGAACTAGGTGACTGTCATGTTCCCTTCCAACTCTGCAATTTTATGAGCCCCTACTCAGAGAACTTCATGGTATGGGGTGGAATACAAATGCTGTATCTTTTTTGGAAAAAACTTGTATTAGTGCATCCAGGCCTTGGGAGGATGGAGGATTTTGGAGGCATCTCTGTGGTTTTGCATATGTGATTTCTTGATTTGTAAATAACTGCAGCCTCCATACGAAGTGGGCAATCTTCCTCCTCCCTGGGAGCGGAGCCAGAGGGAGAGGGAGGGCTCCAGAGGGATTCCGGAGAGCGTCCCGGGAGGGAGAGAAGCAGCACATCTTCTGGGGAAGGAAATCAGCGTAGCACCAGTGGAGGAGGGGGGCACAAGGGGGAATCGGCGAGGTGGCTCCAAGACTTCGCCGGGAACCAGCGGGGAGAGCACGGGTCCTCCGATGCCCACACCCTCCCTGCGCAGAAGGCTTCCGCCCAGGGAGAGTAGGCGTAGGCTAGGCGTCAAAGAACTTTTATGCTGGAAGAAGTTCAAGAAACGCCCACTGACGGATTCTGCCAGCGATTGAGACAGCCACGGGCGAGTGGCTGTCCGGACAGGAAAGGTTCACTCAGGCAACCCAGCCAGGTGTGGCACCGATTTACGCACGAGCAACCCCTAGAACCATTACAGCACCCCATCTGTCTTGCTGCTCCATCACAGTCGACTCAGCTCTATCGAGAAACTTTGCATGTTGTCCTGTTGCTTGAGCTGGGGCTAGGTGGGTCACAAGTTGCGGCACCTTCTCTTCCAGCAAAACAACCAGCTTGCATGTTCTCCGGCAGAAAGACAAACATGGCACAGATGTTGCAGGTCACTGCAGCAGCTCCCTCGACCGCCCAGTACTCTGGATCTCCCCCTTAAACTCCCCCACTAAATGCCCCTGTTCGCAAGCTCACAGAAG
This sequence comes from Podarcis tiliguerta, assembly GCF_965153285.1. Lineage (NCBI taxonomy): Eukaryota > Metazoa > Chordata > Lepidosauria > Squamata > Lacertidae > Podarcis > Podarcis tiliguerta. The sequence goes on along the minus strand of NC_139546.1, from coordinate 4,359,359 downwards.
CTGCAATGAGCTAAGTTTGACTGTTGCTGGCTACTAACTCCTCCACTTCCTCTTTCAGCCTGGCTTCCTCTGTACATGTACTGAAAACAAACTCATTTTTTTACTTCATTTGGCGGAAGGGGTGTGTGTGTTATACACCAAGAAGATGATGCTTCAAATGCACTGAGATCATAGTTGTTTTAAGCAAATGTTTGTGAGGTATAAAGCCTAACAAAAGAAAGTCAGAATGCAAACTGCATCAAATTATCTTTACTTATCTTTTGTCACTCATATTTCACACAGTAAATCTGACATAATACTGACCTCTTTTTACATTTCCATGTACTGAACATTTTGTAGAAATACACATTTAGTTCAAATACACTTTTTAGTTCATTCATAGTTCTGAGGAACAAGTCGTTCCTTTATATTGATTCCATGTCAGCAACATAAATTATATTTCCGTACCCTTGGAGATATCATTTCAAATAAAGGAAAAATACAAGATAAAAGGGTTCTTTTTTTCTTCTTTCACTTGCTTCACATTTATGCATACATAAGAAACTGAACACAAATTGTGTCAAAATATATACACATGTAAACATCTTCTTTTAAGTCACTTACCTCATATAGTGCTGCTTTTTCCAGAAAATGTACACTCCATACTGGAAACTTAGCTATTATTTTCACTTTTCCAATGGCACTACTTTTGCCTATGAAACAATTTGAAGGGGGCAGAGGAACTATAATTTCCTAAGCCCTGCCGGACTTGCTTTAGCTTTAGTTGGGGGTAAACGACTTTTTCTTTCCCCTTTTCCCCTTCACACATTATTAAAATGGTTCCCTTCCCACTGGTTTCATGCCTCCAACCTGGTATATCCTTTTCTCAGCCCCCATTGCTGTCAGAGCAACAACAGTGGAGGAGCGAACAAGATGGCATGTGCGGATGAGCTTCCTTTGCTGCCTGCAGAGAAGGAAGTTCTACAAGATCCACCAGCCTCTCAGCCCCCCTTCCCAGTAGCATAGATTTAAAATAATAATAATAATAAATTAGGCAAAATGTGGCCATTTTCTTAAAATGGTCTGTTGGTGACTTTTTCAGATAGAAAAGTTATTTTCTTGGCTGAATAATGATCATCATCTATCATTTCCCAAAAGATAATTTTTAATGCTGACTTGTTTTAGAGCCCTATAAATACTTAAGCTTATGCACAATTTTATTTGGGAAGGTAAAAAAATAATTAACATTATTTTGACTCTGGGACCAGTCACTTAAACTGTAAGTATTTAAACATATATTACCTAAATAATCTCATGAAATATGATATATTTCTATTTTTTATTTACTCAATTAAATGTAATTTAGAGTTAGGAAATAGAATTTACGTGTTTCTCATGATATTTCACCATCACACCCATAGGTTTAACAATGCAATCCTTTCTATGTCTACTCAGAAGTAAGTCATGCTGTGTTTGGCTAGGCTTTCTCCCTAGTAAGTAAAAGAATGCAGCCTTAATCTTTCATGAAACAAGTTATATATCTACTAAAAATGTTCTGCCAATTACAATTGTTCCTTGATTATTCTCAAATATTGTGGTTGTTTGGCACACAACTATGGCTCAGGTAGCAGAGGAGCTCAAGCTGCCAATGAATAACTAAGTGTCCAGTGATACCATTTCCAATAGAAAAAGCTCCTGTCCTGAGCAATGCTCACTAACAAATGGTCTCTGTTTGCAGTCGTCATGGGGTTCCCATCAATAAATAGAATGTCAATGCAACAATAAGCAACAAGCAGAATGGAGAAGAGAAGGTCTGATAGGCAGCTGACGGCATAAAAATATCTTCATACTTGTAAATACTGACCACGCGCTCCGAGACAGGTGGAGAATCTATGTCATGCCTAGTTATAGAACCTAAAATAGTTAAAGAACAGAGAGCAAGAAATTGAGCAGGGTTGCTTAAGATGTTAACTCTATTTCTCGCTAACTAGCTAGCATTCAAAATGGTCAGTCTGATCCAATACAGTGGTACCTCGGGTTACAGACGCTTCAGGTTACGCGTTTTCGGGTTGCGCACCGCACTGAACCCGGAAGTACCGGAATGGGTTACTTCCGGGTTTTGGTGCTCGCGCATGTGCAGAAGCACTAAATCGCCCTTTGCACATGCGCAGAAACGCCAAATCGCGAGCCACGCATGTGCAGATGCAGCGCTGCAGGTTGCAAGCCTGCCTCCCACACGGATCATGTTCGCAACCCGAGGTTCCACTGTATTTTGCTCTTTTTTTTAATGTGCAAAGGAAAGCATGCATTCCTACATCAAAGACGGTAGCAAGGTAGTCTGGTATGGCTTGGTCCTTTGTGAAGTATCTACTTACAGCAAAGAAAGCTATGCATAGATCTGTAACAGCTGCCAATTCCTGGGAACGTGAAGGTCTCCTTGCCAGCATATAGGCATAGTGCAAGGAACTGAGTTCTCTACAATAAAAACCTAAGTATACTTACTTATTGGGGAGATCTCCCTAATAAGGTTGAGCGAACATGCTTTGGATTGAGAGAAGAGACAAAACTACAATAATTCTGGAGTGCTATGTAACTTCTTCAAGTGACATCATGAACTAAAAAATAAAGCATAGCAATGACAGCTTAAATACAAATCATGCAAACTACAGTGGAATGGAATTAGTTCTGCTTATGGTGAATACATGATGGATTAGATATTGCTAACTTCATGCATTCCTACTGGAAAACACTGCTGCTTTAAATTAACTGCAGTTAATTAGAAACTCAAAAGAAGAACAACTTACCCTGAATTGCTGGGCCCCAAGCAAATAAATAATACCAGCTCAGATGAAGATCTACAATAGTTTCATCTCTGGGGACCTTCACAGGACGCTTGAATCGACATGTTACGCGGTTGTTTTCAAAAAGACCCTCTTCGTCTCTAGCAGGATTTCTTGGGATTTCTTTTGCCCACTGTCCAACATTGTAGAAGTGATGTATTCTGACTCTTCCATTGTCATCGTGAACACAAGCCATGACATCATCTCCACCCTAAATGGAGAAACCAAAATAAGGATTCCACTGTGACATCACCTGTACCCATTAGAAACGAAGGAATTGTTCACATGAGAACTTCAAATCACAGACAAACCATTAACAGTAACAAATCTCTTAAGCAGGAAGAGGTGTCCCTACTACACCCTTGTGCAAATTAATTGAAACAAACAATGTAGTTTATTGTACAAAACTCACATATACATGTACAAAACTCACATATACGTACATTAGGAACGGATAGGACCTCTGCTATTTTTAAGCAGCATTTGAACACGGTTTGGCATGGAGTCTACTAGTTTCGAACAGTCACTGTTGATTTTCGGATGCCTGTACCACACTTGAATCAGCGCCTGAATGAGCTTCTCCATAGTCGTACAGTCTACAGCACGGAGGCGACTTTTGCATATAGCCCACAAATTCTCAATGGGATTTACGTCCAGGGAATTCCCTGGCCAATCAAGTACCTGTATTTGCTGCTCTGTCATGAATTTCTTCACCATTTTCAATGTGTGACAGGGGGCTAGGTCCTGCTGCAATATCCCAGTACCGCAAAATACCTCTTTTCCAGCTCTGGAATAACTCTTTCGTAGAACCTCAATATATTGTGGCAAGCGCATCATTCCTTCAATTGGCTGCTGGCTTCCAACACCATAATCATCAACTGACTTTTTGTGTTTGTTTTGAGTACAGGATTATGAGTAAGACAGAAAACATGCTTTGTTTCAATTAATTTGCACAAGGGTGTATATATAGGCTGATTCCGTCAGAAAGTTCTTCCTGATTTATACAGATACTTACCCCCTGCCTAGATTCTGCCAGCTATACTCTACTAATAACAATAATGGGTTACCCTAGAGATACCAAGAAGTAAGACTGAAAACAGGCATTTCCAACATTTCTCTTTTTATGACTTTTCTAGGGATTAAAATAGGGCTACTCCTGTTATATCTATTTGCTGTCCATGTAGCTGCCTTGTTCATGTGCAAGTCGGGGTGGGCAAATCCAAGTTTGACATCAAATTGGTGTCTGCGTGAGGGAAGCTGAATGCTTCCCAAGGTCCATCACCCCAAGGACTTTTCTCCCAACCCACCTCCAATAACAGAAGAGTTGGGACAGAAATGCGTCTACTGACCGAGCACACAAAGGTAAAATGCACGTTGCTTTTAACTCTGCTGCTATGCTGTATGCATGAACATGGCAAGTCTGGCCCCATGACTAAGCAAATGTGTGAGTATTCTGTGTTCTGGAAAATGTGATCTCAGAGAAAAGCTGTGAAGCATCAACAGGTTTTTCCCCCTATTCCTATTTTCTACTCCTATCTGCATGCTGCTTAGTAAAAATAATTAGTAATGTTTACTTTCTAGAGACAAGCTAGAGCAGTATGTGGGTGCGTAGAAACTACCCAGTTGCACACAGGCAAAATTTAGACATATTGCTCTGCCCACCTTGTCTCTGGCCCCGCCCACTACTGGCATGTAACTGGCAGAAGACTGGCGAGAAGGGTATGGTCCTCAGGCTGACAAACGCTCCACAGTTCTTTACAGCTTCATCTGAGATGCTTTAAAGCATATTTTTGCCACCAGACAAGTACCAAGTACCCCCCAGTTGCTGACAGGGTAAACCTCCCCCTTCATCCAGCGTCAGGATGACTAGCAAGTCCATGTTCGGAGGCTGTGATCTCAAGCTCCAGACTTCAAATCTCAACATTGAACTGAAAGGTGGGGGCATTCAAGCCTGAAATGCACTGTTCTGTTGAGCAGGCCTTCTGCTATTTATTTATACCAGGCCTGGATAAGCAAAAGCCTTCTTACTGTTTGGCCATTCACATGTGCTGATGCTTCACAACAACTTTCTTTCCATCTGTGCCCAAAGAATTCCCTGACACTGAGCACACACCATCCATAGCAGCTTCCTAAGCAGCCCTAACACGGTGGTGGTAAATTATGGTAGAAATAGAGAGGGTGTTCATCAGACAAAGAGAGAAGAGCTCTTTATTTCATATATCCCTCAAACAATTCCAATAATCTTTGCCATCTGCTTTGATGGACAATGTGAGTCTTATTTTTTCAAAGCACTTGGGGGCACTAGTAATTTGGTGTTTGTGGGCACCCTTGACAAATACGAAAGTTGTAGAATATGCTTATGACATTGTCATATTTTGTACTTTACTTCTAGGGATTTATTTACCTGAAAATCAATTTTTAAAAAATTTAAAAAGAGAAAGGACCTGTCCAACATCAAGAATGGCATAAAAGAATTGCCCTCTCTTGTGTTTTCATTCCCCATTGCTTGAGCACCCAGTCTAACATCAAACAAGTGGACCTTGGGCATAAAATGGAAACGTTTTACTTTTAACACTTTTCTAACTTACCATTTCATGTCCAAGTATACAATTGTGCAAATCAATACATTAACTTAATTTTTATTCACATGTCCTTTCTTTCTCAAAAATGAATCAGTGCTTCATTATTATTAACACCATCTTACCATTTTCTTATCAGAGGAAAATCCCACAGCTACCCAACCATCTGTCTCGGCACTCAGTTCAAACTCTATGTCAGCTCCTATTCTGCGGTAACTGAGAAAGTAGTCACAAGTCTCCGCATTACATCCTGGTTTACCATACCTACATATGACAGAGGAGACAAAAAAATCACTGCCTATAATTCAGAGATATACAAGGAACGTTTCTGTTTAAGTCTACCTGTACTTTCAACCCAGCTGAAAAATTTGCTACTGACTTAGGGTTGTCTGATGGAAATCTATGGCAAATAGCACTGCAGTCCAATCACTGAGCATGCATAGGACAGCAATATTAAGCACACAAATGTAGGCATCATATAGAGATACCCAAGCCTAAATGTCTCTAGATTGGGCCTCTGGTGTTTTTATTATTTAGCAAATCATGAATTACTTTTTATAATAACTTAGGGTTATATTCAACATAGTGCTAAGTTGCAGTATCCATTAGGATAATGGAACCTTCATTAGAACACATACTGTATGTCTCTCTGTTTTCAAACTTTTTTGAACATTTAGAGATACAACTAAAAAGCTGACGATACGAAGCAGGTAGTTACAACGACACCATACAACACCAATCTGTCAAATAAGGTCCACCTAAACATTTGGGCCACCCATATTTTTAGCAAAAGTAGACTTGGGGAATTTCTTTAGGCGTTAATCTCGGTCTGAGTTTAAGAAACGAAGCTGGTATGGCAAGTGCCATGAATTCCTTCATGTATACTGCAAACAAGTTCCAAGTTATCAATAGCTTCTGTAATACGGTCTCGTTATTTTGGTTACCCCAGAAAAAAGAGAGATTTTTATATGGATTGTGTTTTTATGAAAACAGAAAACTTTGGGTAGGCTATGCACCAAAAGGTAGTACATAGGTAATTTAATAAATGTACTGATTGACTGATGGATGGATTGCATTTCTATACCACCCTTCCAGCTAAAGGAGTTCATAGCAGTGAACCACAAGCAATAGACAATAAAAACATATTTAAAAAATAAATAAGGTTTGGCAAACAAGAGTTCTTTAGTGGAAAATATATTTCAAATTCCAGTAAACATGCATGCCATTGGGCTCAAGATTGCAATGTAACAGCCATAGATATATATTAGTATTAAACATTTACTGTATTTTTCGCCCTATAGGACGCACTTTTTCCCCTCCCAAAATGAAGGGGAAATGTGTGTGCGTCCTATGGGGCAAATACAGGCTTTCGCTGAAGCCTGGAGAGCGAGAGGGCGCCAAGCCATGCTGGCCTCCAGAAGGTCGCACAGAGCTGCCTGCCCTCCCGGGGTCCGCGCAGCTCTGCGCGACCCTCCGGAGCCCGGCGCCGTGCGTCCTATGGGGCGAAAAATACGGTATATAACCAATTCATGGACAGCACATGTTTGGGAGCCAGAATGTCAGCATTTATAAACTTAAAAGCAAACATGTTTCATACCAACCTAAAGCATCCTTTTGTTTTCCCACAGTCATCCACTTTAATTTTTGCAAACGGATCCACTGGAGGAGCAGTAGGAAAAGGATAACCTTGAAGAATCAAAACAAATAATTAAATATGTGGCAGAATATACTTTCTTTTAAAGAATAAACTTTCATATAAGTAAGTTTTGTCCTGGCATATATAGTTCCAATTCTATCAATGTTTAAATTTTTTTAAATTTGGGTTGCTCCTCACCACTTGTTTTTAGCCGTTCTTTATTTTAGGGGGCGGGAGGCAGGGCATATATATATATATATATATATATATATAATCCAAACTGCCAGAATAGATAGATAAGACAGATATAACCCTGGCGTATATCGTTTTAATTTATTAATGTTTAATTGTTTTGTTAATTTTGGGGTTCGCTCTCCCCCTCATTTTAAGGCATTCTTATTTTGATCTGTAAAGGGTAACTTTGAAGAATCAAAGCAAAAAATTAAATATGTGGCAGAATATAATAAACATATAATAAACCAAACTGCCAGGATAGAGAGATATAATCCTGGCATATATAGTTTAATCGCTTTGTTATTTGGGGGGGTTTGCTCTCCCCCTTGTTTTAAGGCGTTCTTATTTTGATCCACAAGCCTCCTTGAGTTCCCGTTAGGGAAAAACATCATCATCATCATCTTTTTTTCTTAAAAAATGTTTAGGAATACTCTCCTTTTCCTACTCATATTGAAATAATAATAATAATAATAATAATAATAATAATAATAAATTTTATTTATATCCTGCCCTCCTCAGCCAAAGCTGGGCTCAGGGCAGCTCACAACAATTAAATAATACAACATTCTAAAATCATTTCATTATAAAATTAATTCAAATCAAATTGATGGCAACCATTGGGCTATATACTGCCCCTCAATGAGGCCAAACTGATTCACAAAATGTTTAGGAGTATGTGTACCCCCAGAAAAAAGTACCCCACCCCATGTACCCAGAAAAAAGTAGTAGTAATTATTATTATTATTATTATTATTATTATTAGGCCTTTGGCCAGATCCAGCCAGGGCCCTTTCTTAACAGGCTGGTCCCGGGAGGCGTCGGTTCGCCTCTCCCGCCCTCCGGCGCCCGCTTTCCCGGGGGATCCCCGCTGGCTGCTTGCGAGGCTCCGAGCGGCGGGCCCGAGGAGCCCTGAAGGGGGAAAGGCGGCGAAGGGAGCCGCCGGAAGGCCTTCCCGCCTGGCGCCGAGGGCGAGACGCGCCGGCCGGCCTCGCTCTCCTCAGAAGCCCCTCTCCCGCCGGGCTCCGTCCCTGGGCCCCTCCTCACCCTCGTCCGAGAGGAAGCGCATGTCGTAGAACTCGCTGGCGAAGGTGCCGTACGAGGAGTCGTGGCGCTGCCGCTGCTCGCCCGCCTGGGCCCCGCCGGGGTCGGCGTCCCTCCCGCGGCCGCCGGCGGACCCCGCGACGCCCCCGCCGCCGCCCCCGGTCGCCGGGCTGCCCCACGACGAAGAAGCCGGCGCGGGCCCGGCCAGCAGAACCAGCCACAGCAAGGCGGCAGCAGGCGCGGCCATGGCGGCGGCGGCGGCGGCGGCCCCCTGACTGGAGCCGGGCTGCTTCGTCTTCCGTGCGCCGGCGCCTCCGCCGCCTCCGCTCTCCGGGCTGGAGGGGCTCAGTCCCCGGAACCGCTTTCCTCAGCGCATGAGAGAGCGGGGATGTGGGGAGGGGAGAGGGCTCTGGGCATGTGCAGAGCGCCCTCCCCACGGCCGAAAGGTGAGGCGGCAGGGAAAGGGGGCTCCGGAGCATGGGCAGAGCGCCTTCCCATCGCCATCACTGGCTGGACCACGGCCGCCGCCAGGCGACCCCATGGCTTACAAAAGGCGAGTGTCGGGCCCGGGCCGTGGGAAACATGGTCTTTTTTGCTTTTTACACAGGGAAACACACACAAACACACGGGCCTAGCCGGGGGGGGGGGGAGTAGGGGGGTGGCTGCCCCCCTCTATCAATTAAAATCAATTAAAAAAGAGCTTTGCCGCCCCCCCAACAAATGCTTGTGCCCCCCCAAAAAAAGAATTCTGGCTACGCTTATAGACACGCATCCCTCCCAAAAATCTACAATTTTTATTTGTAGAATTTTTTGTTTTTATTATTGTTTGTAAGCCACTCTGAGCCCGGCCTTGGCTGGGGAGGGCGGGGTATAAATAAAAAAATTATTAATTATTATTATTACAATCAAAGATTGCATGTCTTCCCTGCTTCAATACAAAACGTGGAGCTTGACCCGTGAACCCGGGTGTGTTTCTCCCCCACAAAATCAAACACGTGTCACTTCTGCCTTCACAGGCTGAACCGTAAACATTACAAATCCTGGGCTCGGCCCATGGCATCAAAAGCCTGGCTCTAGGGCACTTTTGGCCTGCCAGCTGATTCTGAATTAGAACTCCCATTATCCTTGGCTTGCTGGGGCTGATGGGAGTTGTAGTTCAGAAACAGCTGGCAAGCCAAAGTCATAGAATTGCACAGCTGGAAGGGACCAGGGGGGTCATCCGGTCCAACACCCTGCAGTGAAAGAATCTGTTCCCCCAACAAGGGGCTCAAACCCACAACCCTGAGATCAAGAGTCTCATGGTCTGTAGACTGAGCTCTCTCAGCTGGCAGGAGTCATGTTCTAGGGCAGGACTCCTCCTGCATCTTAGGATGTTTTACAGGGGATTCCCCCATGCAAGCAACTGTCAAGAACCACTCAGAGTCAAGGGAAAAGCAAATTTTGTTTTACACACACACACACACACACACACACACACACGCATCCAATCCTTGCCCGTTGAAACTATGGATTTAGGGTTCCATAGTGTCACTTGCACAAAAACATAATACAAGGGCATCAAACCTCAAGATTTTATAACGGACCCCCCCCCCAAGCCATGAACAAATAACAGATCACATCTATCCCCCCCATGCAGCCAGTGTTTCCCAGTGCTTGCCTCGCTGGAAGCCCCCCCCCCCCCACTTCTCTTTTGAAAGTATGCAGTCTTGTTATCCACTCCATCTGGAAGGCCAGAACTATTTTGTAGTCTTGAGACAACTATCAGAAAGGGCCCTAGAAAAAACACTGCACAATATTTTTGTTGTGGGAAATCTCCCCCCACCACGTGACCAGAAAATCCATATTTCCACTGCAGGAATTAATACAGAGATGAATTACAACGTTTTGTGAAAATTGGTATCATATGGTGTGGCAGCATGGCTCATCTTTTTCAGGTGATCAAACACTTTTCAAGAAAAGCACCTTATTTACACCATATGTGTTCTTTTCCATAATGAGCATTTTCGGATATGCACAGCCAGTTTAATATTTGAGCAATATATATTTAGTCATATTACAATTGTGCACTTTTTTCATAAAAGCGCAACTGTGAATAAATCTTGTTTATTTGAATTTAAATTTGAATAGGTAGGTACTACGTAATGTGTTCTGACATTTGTGTTGTAATGTACATTGCAATGTATTTGATGCGGGAAGTTTTTTGTCGGGTTAGGGCAAAGTTGTGTGTGGCCTTAACTGACAACTGTGGGTTAGAAATGCCAGGGGGCAAAACAAGGATGTTATGCATATTTTGATTGGTGGGTACAGGTTCAGAATATACAGTTAGACAGTGTGATTGGCAAGGGCTGGTCAAGGTCAAGGACCCCTGGATGGTTAAGTCCAGTCAAAGTCGACCCTGGGTTGTGGCGCTCATCTCACTTCAGGCCGAGGGAGCTGGTGTTTGTCCACAGACAGCTTTCCGGGTCATATGGCTGGCGTGACTAAACCACTTCTGGTGCAGCAAGGCACTATGATGAGTGCCAGAGCACATGGAAACACCATTTACCTTCCCGCCGGAGCGGTATCTATTTATCTACTTGCACTGGCATGCTTTCGAACTGCTAGGTTGGCAGGAGGAGGGACCGAGCAATGGGAGCTCACTCCGTCATGCGGATTCAAACCACCGACCTTCCGATTAGGAAGCCCAAGAGGGCAGGGCTGGACTAGAAGTGTATATATAGCAAGCAACTGGTCAGCAGATAGTTGGTTGGTTGGCTGGTTGGTTGGTTGGAGAGGACGAGTTGTTGGGGGCTTGGTGTTTGTGGAATTAGCCAGAAGAAAGCAGCAGAGTAAGAGGATCAAGGAAGAAGAAGGAAGACCTGAAAGGTAGGTGAATCGTGGAAACAGAGCTGTAGAGTTAGAAGGGACCTTGAGGGTCATCCAGCCCAAACTCCTGCAATGCAGGAATCTCAACTAAAGGTAGCCATCCAACCTAATAACCTCCAGTGAAGGAGCACCCACCACCTCCCGAGGAGTCTGTTCCACTGTCAAACAGCTCTTGCTCTTAAAAAGTTATTATTCCCTTTGTGAGGGTAGCTGAGTCACTTGGCTTCAGCTGGAGAGACAAGGGGAGAGCTAATTTGCTGTGCTGAGGGCAAAAGTAGGAGCAGCTTGGACTATGAAGCCCTGGTGAGTAGGAGGAGACCAGAGGGAAGATTTCCAGGATGGCATAGCAAGGCAAACCTGTGTTCAGAAGGTCTGTAAAGGGGAACATAAAGAGGCTTCCACAAGAAGAGACTGCTGCATCTGACCGTTGGCCCATATAGTCCAGCATCCTGTTCTCGCAGTGGCCAACCAGATGACTGCGGAAAACCCACAAGCAGTACCTGAGCACAACAGTACTCTCCCTTCCTATGTTTTCCAGCAACTGGTACTCAGAAGCGATGCTTCCTCTGTCAAGGTAGAGCATAGCCAACATGGCTGGTAGACACTGATAGCCATCTCCTCCTGTTGGTGAGACTTAACTGGGATTGTGGGAATAAAAGAGCAATTTGGTTAAAGAGTTTTAATAGGGTAACTGCTCCCTTAAAATTGCCTTAGTATAGCATTAATAGTTGAGTATCAGCAGTAAAGCAGTGCCAGGAGAAATTAGATTTTTACTCAGGGAGGCCAAAGGGTTAAAGGCCAAAGAAACCCGGACAATAAAGCACAAAAGACTGATTCTGCTATGCGACCCTGCACAAAAAAACTGCTATAATAAAACAACTCATGCCAGTTGAGGTAGTAGGCTGGTGTGGAATGTGCCTGGGTTTTGACTTCTTTTGCTTCACTCTCAACATTATTTGATCTCTCATTTGAAAAAAAGGAATCTCCCCCCCCCTAAGTACTGTAAGTGCAATTTAATACCTGTTGACTCAAAAGACCTGCTCCTGAGTTCAATAGGACTTCCTCCCAGACATCCATGCATAAGGTTGCAACCTAACTTTGTTAAAGCCTCGCTCATCAGTCTCAAAAGGAAATTTTAAAATAGAGGCTGCTTCTTACTGAAATAAATGAATTTTGCATTGCTGGAGAGAAACTGGGAGATCATCTTGCTTGTTTTGTCATTAGCTCCATTAGTTGCCTAGATGTGTTTTACAGAACACCTATATAAGTGCTGTCGGTTGCACACCGCTAGCCTTAACAAAACAGACATTAAGGCCCTTTGATCAAGATGCTGCAAAACCAATTTTGAATCATACTGGTATTGTATATTTGTGTCAGTTACCAAGGTACAGATATACAAGCACTTGTAACTTGCATCACTGAGATTCCTGGAATCAACCTACTATAAATGTTAGCATGGGAAATATTTAGTGTGCATTAACAGCCATTAACGATTCCAGCAAAAAAAGGAAAAAACCAACAGGGGTCAGCAACTGGAGGCCTTGGCCAAATCCTATACCACCCTGAATATGAACAGTTGGTCCTTCAATTGTAAATCCATATGCAGAGGGGCATGAGCATGAACACATAGGTCAACACACAGTCCTGGTTGGTAACCTAAGGTGCAGTTTTCTCTCCAATCCACCACACCCATTACCAGTTAAAATACTTGTGTCAGAAACCATTAATACTCTGCCCACAAATTCTCATTTCCTGTGAAATCTTCACTACAGCTAACCAGATGTTGTCTGTTCAGTAAATATTTCTATATAGATGGTGTTATTTAGCACATTAACTAGTTTAACTGCCCATTGTTGCCATGCAGATTTGCTCAGTACTTGGCAGCTTACATGAGCCATCTAGGATAGTTTTATTAATTTACACTGTCTTACAGGTACATCTGCAGTGTTATATGTCACTGCATTCAGGCAGCACTTTATTCAGTTTTTCTTGACATTTCCTTACCAGGTAATTTTTTGTGTTTTGTGTATCATTCAGATGATGTAAAGCTCACTTCTAGAAATCTATTGGAACTTCTGTGGTGCTTCCGGGGGGGGGGGGGGGAATCCGCTTACAACCCCATTAACACTGAAAATCACAGGACTTGTTTCTTTCTTGAGAATCCCACCCCTTAAGCTTTCGAGTTTACTAACCTACTCTTTTTTCTCTAATAAGTGTTTTCCTTGTGTCTCCTTGGGGTACTTTCTTCTTGAGACATTACAGCTGTGGAGAACTTAATCCTGTTGTGCCCCAATTTTGACACACATTCCTAAAATGCTATTCTGTTGTTTGGCAAGTGGGGAAAGTGAGGAGCAACTGTGTCCTGGGGAAGCCACTGAGTGTTAGCAGTCGGATCTTTTGCCCAGATGTTATATTGACTGGATGTGTATTATGTGATCCTTTTCCCCTGGGACTGCAAGTGTTTTTACTGTCCAAGGGCAAACAGAAACAGAGGTGCAACAGCAAGGCCACAGATTGCTGAACCTGTTATCATCTCTCACGAAATCAGTTGTGAAATGTTCTGCTATGCCACCTTGGACCATCCTTCTGTTTTTGAGTTGTTCCCTCAACTTTCAGAATATCAGTTCACATCACCCGGCCTAACTGGCATAGCTTCTGCTCACGCTTGAAGATGTGACAGGTCGGATATGAAATATCTTTTTTGTATACCTGCTGCTGGCCTGTAATCAGAAAGTTCAGACTTCTGCTTTGAAATGAATTAAGTTTATCTTTTTCACATAATGGTTTCCAAGGTAGTTCAGTCACACCCCCAATTAGGGAAGCTATTGTTGGATGAATGCAATTTCCTCAACCTCACATGTCATCCCAAAGACCACTGGTCAAATTAGCTATTGAGAAGTCATGTGCACTTGTTGTAGTACAGCGTTGCACTTCAAAACAGATTGGGCACTGATGAAACACTGGGAAGTCCATGAAGCTCATCTCCTTCCGCTAAATAGGGCATGTCATAATATGGAATTCTTTGGCCTTAGGAAACCAATGTGTCAATGAAACTAAGCGCTCCAGCATATATCCCTCACATATTGAGCGGGAAAATGGGGCTGTGCCCATCAGGTCTGCCCTGTGGATGCAGCTCACAGACATACACCGTGCCAGTCATGTGCTAGCGCTTGTTTGAAGGGGTCCTATGAATGTATCTCCTTCAAGAGAGATCCAGGGCAAATGAAGATTGCATCTTGTGTGGAAGACATGTGCTTATGTTGTTGGCACACGTATACAGAAACCCTTAATATGAGAGCCATTGCCAATGTGCAGAGCAGGACCACCCAACACAACCCCCTCGGGCATCTTCTCAATGCATGGAAGGATCTGAGAGACCCTCACTAGTGGTAGCAGCATCAATGGTCATTGGCCCACATAAATAGGTAATTTACTGTAGCTGATGAGTCGTTTCGATTAGTCTGGCAAATGTACCCTCTACCAACATCAGAAACAAATCATTACTAATAATAAAAATGGAATACAATTGTATGAATGTTTATTTCTAGTTACAAGAAACAGAATCAGTCCCTCAATTGTACAAAAATACCTGAAAGATTACAATTAGCTTCACAACCCCCTCCCCCCACAAAGCTATTTACAGTTATGAAGCAATGCATATTGAGTGAGAGGTTTTGTCTCTTAAATTAATACCTTTTGCATTCCCTGAAAACTTAACTTTTATTCCATATTACAGTCTTGCATTGTGACAATATAATTTACAATAAGCAAGTCTTGCCACTGGAAAGGTGCATTGATTGGTCAAAACGGTCAGGTACTTAGTGCAGAAAAGAGAAGACAAAACATCTAAAAACTGAGGCACGTGTTTCTTCAAGATTAATTCAACAAATAAAAAAGCTGTTCATTTTCAAACACCTATTGTTCTATAACTTACCTACTGGTTTTTTAATCTTTTTTTTTTTTACCAGGTGGTTTGACATTTTCCTTCTCAACATATTCCAAGATTGCTACATGAAGTATTTTATTTTAGAAAATAAAGATCACAGGCAAACAAAAACAAATGATAAAAATTCAACAGGCTCCAGAAACAACCCTGAGCGTCCCTCTTTACATTCATGTCATTTAAATACAAAAGAAGTCAAATGTCCTTCAGTCCTTGGTTTTGAAGCAGCCAACCAGCTGTATCTGCTGCAAATGTTTAAGGTGGGATTTTAACAATTTCATTTCCAGCAAAACCAAAAAAAAAGGGAGGAGCAATATATGGTGCGCTCTAGTAAAGTAGCTACCACGTTGATGTGGCTCATTTCTTTAAAATAGCTCATTTTAAAGTTGGGTGTACAAAATAGTCTGCTATCGACATAGAAAATTATGATAGTCAAAGAATGCAAGTTTTATAAACATGAAACAATGCAAAACGATTTTTTAAAATTTGCTGAAAACTAAGTTAAGACACAAATTTATCTCAAAAGTCTAAATGGTCTTATCAAAACTAGAGAATGAGCATGTTAAATCATTTTTTATATATATAGGAGGGGTGAAACAGAAAATGCAGAGTGAAATCAAAGATAAAATTTAGCTTAATATGATGTCTAAAGAACACTGACAAAAATAATAATATGCACATATAAAACTAGCAAGTTTCTAATAAAAACTAAGTCAAGTTTCTTCATTTTATATGTAGACATTTCATGGGGGCAAAGCTACTAGAATGTGTTCTGTAAACTAAGATACAGTGTTTCTATACCATTGATAATTCAGCTGGCATATGTGACTCAAGCTGGTTATTTTTTCTTAAGCTACTCTCACCGCTATAAGAATACCTTGTGAATAAAGAACTGCTTTTCCAACTTCAGCCAGCGGGATGGGCTATTTATTAGGTACATGAGATAATCAGCAGAGATAAAATTTATTTTGCAACAGTAATTCTGAACATTCCTAGGGTGAATATACTTCTTGCTTTATAAACCGTGCAAAGTACACAAAGCGCATCATGTGTGTATTAACCATGATATTCAAAGTCTGACAGTCATAAACCGTATGGCAATCCAATGGGAAATTAAACCAGCACTGACCTTCCACTAATGCTAGCTACCGCCAGAAGGAAAAGCACAGCAATGTAAACATGGAACAAACGAAACATTTAACAAGAGATTGTCCTGGTTCAGATATTCTAAAGCCCTCCAAAATGTGTCTCCCCATGAAGGCAGCTGGTAGCATCCGAGCCAACCTAACTATGCCGCCTGCATTTTACTTACCATATGTGCCCAAATTTCCATTTATCAATTTGGATTAAAGCTGGGTCAGGGATTATTTGCTCCATGCAGCCCATGCCCGCCTGGAAGGCTTTAGAGAGCCTAAAACAGGCCTTGAAAATATCTGCTTTGCATATAATGATAAGCCACAGTTTGTTCAGCAAATCACAAGTTAACGACGAATTGCTCAACGAAGGATCAAATAATATATGGCTTGTTTCTCAAGAGTTTGTTTTGCTTTCCAGCGGCACTCTCCTCGGACTTCTGTAGCTTGCTGAACACTTTGGTTGGAGTGGCCAAACAAATCATGGTTAAGGAAGGGTGCTTGGTTCACTTGCAATGCCAAACTATAGCTAAAACAAGTCAAGATTCATAAGCCTACAACAAACAATGGCTTCACATCATGATTTGTTGGCAGTAAAGAAATGAGAAGTTAAAACCACTGGGCAGGCTCATGTGTAATGCTACACCACGGTTTAATAAACCATGGCTTACCATGGTTAAGTAAGGCTTAACCATGGTTAAATGATGAACCAGGAATGAAGCAAAACCAAACCAGTTTGCCACAAACTAGTTTGACCAACTAATATAAATACTTTAGTGCATATACCCCCAAGTATTAGGTTACTGAATTGTCAATGGTAAATTCAGCAGTGGCATGAAGGGTTGAATATCCAATTTCTATTAGCAATAAAACAAGCCATTAATCCAGCACTACTGCATATTATCACCCAATCATTCTGGTGGCACTTGCATAACTTTTCTTTGCGCAGGTCTGAAATGGATGGAGAGCAGTCAATGGATTTTGCCCACAGTTTTGTACAGAAGTTTTGGCAATCCTGCACAATACAAGCAAGACACAGTTCAACTGAAGAAGAAATTATTCAAATTTACCTGACTGGGCATCACTGTTGCCTTGCCAACACTGAGGACAGGCATAGGCAAACTCGGCCCTCCAGATGTTTTGGGACCATCATCCCTAGCTAACAGGACTAGTGGTCAGGGATGATGGGAGCTGTAGTCCCAAAACATCTGGAGGGCCAAGTTTGCCTATGCCTGACTTAGGAAAACAACTCTATGGGTTTTAGCCAATGTTAGTCACACTCATGAGTAGATCCACTGAAATTAATGGACATTAGTAACGGAAGTCCTTAATATTCTCTATGGACCTACTCTGAGTAGAACTTAGTTGGAAACAACCCTATGTCTGTGCCAGTTTGGCCATATCCAACAGTCTAACCATAATTAGGAGACCAGGATACTCCGTGGCCATTTCCCTCTTTCTTTCAGTTTCGGAGCTAATTATAGTTAGGCTTACATCTTTACTGGCATTTTCAAGTAACTGTAGACCCAAGTCATTTGCAAACAAGGTTAAAGACTTATTTGCAATCTGTGTTTTGGTTACTGAAAATGCGGGTTCAGAGGCTGGAGGGAAGGATAATGCAAACGCAGGGGGCCCTCTTGAACTCTCAACCACGGTTAGGAGATTGGACAGTGATACACCTGCACGAAAGGCCCTGTGACATGGTCAGAAAGCAAGGAAACACTGAACTTGTGTCCTACTAGGTAGACTAAACAAATGAAGCCCCACCTCCCAAAGCTGGTTCCAAAGACATATTGTCACTCTAGCCTTTGTCAGTGGATTTTCCCAAAGGGTCATGCAGACCAGAGGGCTCTAGTAGGCTGAGAATGCGGGGGAAGAGAAAACACATTCAGATTAAAATGGGTTAAAACACATTTATGCATAGAATCAGAATCCTTTGCATGACTAGCTATTATTAGTGTCCTGCACACAAGCTACAGCCATTATATATTTTTTAAAAACCCAATCATTCTAAAGAGTACATATGTTGGTATGTGTATATTGCCATAGTTGTATCCACACTGTTTCTTCAAGAGCATCGGTACATAACATAGCTGCTGATTTTCAGAGCCATCAAGTCATATTTCTGTCTTCTAGATCCTTGTTAGGCTGAAGCAACTCATGAAATGCAGGATTTAGATTAATACCCAAACCCTGCATAAGTGTAAAAGCTTTATCAGCTCCTAATATAGGCCATATGCAATATCCAAAAAGTAGGAGTGCAAAAAACAAAAAATAGTAGAGTGTGATCAATACAAAAAGTAAACACACTAAGTCTTAAAATTCTCAAGATTATTCCAGGGCAAGAGTTCTTTTCAATAATTTTGCTTCACAAACTTGATTCTGTTAAATGGACCAGCCAAGGGACAGTTTCCAGTTTTGTTTAATGATTTTACACACCCTTTCCTGATTTTAGGGGTTGCTAGGACACTCAGCACCAAGCATGTTTAGGTGTTATACAAACCAGCAAAACCTCAGTCTGTTGCTCAATTCATCCTTTTCCAAATCCCCAAGGTGCATAATTCTTGTGAACAACTATTCTGCTAATTCCCCAGTGTCAACCTTCCTTTTATAATATTTCTCTAGCAACTTCCATCACTGAGCAAAGTCGGTCTTCAACATGGATCAAAATAAAGGTCATAAGGCCACACGTATGCAGTGGTGTTTGAGTTTACACGGCAAAACTCCCTTGTTTAGTTGGTAGAACTCAACAAGCTGTATTAGGTCAGTGAATTTGGTGCTGCCATCATCCAGACTGAAAAATATCTGTCCGTCATCTTCACACTTGAAAAATTAATAAAAAAAAATTAATACACTAAAACCATGTCAAGTTAAACAGCAATATAACCAAATTAGGGTGCTAACGAATGGATGGATGCACATCAACAAAGGATGTCATCTATCAATTGAGCTAATACTTCAGACTTGTTTAAAGTTGGTTTTACCTCATCCACAATTATGATATTCAAAATATAAATTTCACCATTTCAAATTTGGGGCACAGCAAAGCTCCATCTTTTGACTTAACCCTTAGCCCATAGTCCCAACAATAATAAATATAATAAATAAATAACATTTAATTTATATCCTGCCCTCCCCAGCCAATTCCAGGCTCAGAGCGGCTAACGAAGAAAAATAATACAGCATTCTAAAATCATTTCATTCTAAAATCAGTTCAAATCAAATTGATGGCAACCACTGGGCTAGAGTTCTCTGAGGATTACCAAAGGAGGGGGTCAGGCTGTGCCTTGGCCAAAGGCCTGGTGGAACAGCTCCGTCTTGCAGGCCCTGCAGAAAGATGTCAAGTCCCTCAGGGCCCGACTCTCTTGTGACAGAGCGTTCCACCATATTGGAGCCACAGCCAAAAAAGCCCTGGCTCTGGTTGAGGCCTGTTGCCTGTGACCTTCAAGATGTTTTTGTTTGAAGACTGTAAGGTCCTCCGTGGGAACATACCAGGAGAGGCGGTCCCTTAATCTCTCAGTAGCTTTTGATACTGTTGACCACAGTGTCCTCCTAGACCCGAGATGGCCTAACTTGGCCCTCCAGCTGGTTTGCTGCATTGGGGGGGGGGGGGAGATAAGCAACTGCCCTCTTCTGACTGATGGACCAGATCAGGGAAGAGGTCTTGCCCAACTTAACATATTCTATGAAAAGTACAGAGAGGAAATGAGAAAAAATTCTAGTTTCAGAATGCTATCATTGGTTGAACTGAAAAGCCTTTCAGAAATCTTCATCAATAAAACCCATTGTGAATTCTGCACCACATTTTTTAAAAGTGCCGTACTTACCGGCAAAATCTGGAAATGCTTAATTTTTTGATGGTGACACAGTGTAAGTACAAATGCCTTTGGGTTACTCTGACTGTCCCGGAGAAGAAATAACCTGGGAAGCAATATTATACTTTATTATTAAATGGATCTCCGTTTCATTATTTTACCAGCTGACAGGAGCGATCCAGCAGTAAATCACACCAAGCTAGCTGGAGTTAACTCTTTGTTAGCAAAAACAGGATCTGCATAGGTGTGTCGGGCCTAATAAGCACAGCAACTTTTCTCTGGCAGGTCCTGCAGCCATGAAGCAGTTGTTAAGACTGAAGGTCCTCCTCACAGCTGCCCAAGTCCCCTCTTCTCCAGTGTTTTTCACAAGCTGTCTGAGACTATGCCTGCATGCCGCCACCCTCTCCACTGCCCTTTTCACCCCTCTTCTGGTTCTGGGAGACCGGGGGGCGGGGAGCTTGTCACATGCTTCTTCACCAACAGGGCTCCTCTATGGCTCCTGGCTTCCTTCCTCTCCTGCTTCTGCTTCTCCCTCGAATTCTGGACTTATCTCTGCCACAGACACTCCCAGCTCCCCAGGTTCTGCTCCTCTTCTTCCTTTGGGGTTCCCCATTGGGTTCCTCCCGCCATTCCTCTGTGTCCAACCAGTCTGTGACACCAGCACACACTAGAGTCTAACTCTTAACTAATTTGAAATTTGGCTGATGAAATTATGACAATCCTTGCAACCTTGGAAATGCTCATGAACAGTCAGATAATCAATCAATATAAGTCTTTTTAATTACCAACCATCAGGGTTGCAGGCCAGAGCGAGGAGAATTTATGCAGAACATTTGAGCATTCATAGGGAAGTGTAACGTAAGTCCCAAATTAAAACCCAGGCAGAATGAGAAGATCTGCTCAGACCCTGGAAAGGTGATGCTGGTAGACAACATTTTGAGCTACATCCTGTGATCCGACAAACCTTCAGTAACATAATATGCCACCCCATTTCCTCCTCACCCCCATCCCTCGCCAAGGATTGTATGCCGTGGTCTTTTCAGACTAGGTAAACTAGGTACTTTTACATGAAAATTTGGATCATGGTTGTATCTGAGACTCTGAGCACAGCGGCAAGTATCACGTGCTGGGAGGAAAAACATACCCGTCCACAAGTCCCTGCTGTTTAATAATCCTGTGTGATTCTTCTCTAGAGATTCTGCCGTGAAACCAGTTTTGTGTCCTATGAATAACTGAAGAAGAAATAACTGGTCATTGCTAGTATTCAGCACTGTAGCCCAATTCTTCTATTTATATGCCACCCATCTGGCTGGGTTTCCCACAAAAAAATGAATCAAACATAAAAGCCATTGCACGAAATGTTTAACACGAACGGGGCTAAACTAAACATCAACGTTCCCTTTTAAAAGGACAAAGAATAAACTCTAGCTTTCTGGCACAAGAAGAGCAAATATGGCTTAATATAATTTAAGTTAAATTTTAATCAACATGGGCACCATCCAACCACAGATAAGCACTGAAGTTTGACGGAATTCAGCGGAATCAGGGAAAATTAATTACAGCCTCAGATTTCCCACAGAAATTATACGAGATCATCCACCTCTCCAAATACTTGTCAGTTTCAATTTTTCATACCTGTGTTCAGCATGGAAGGATGAAGAGGACTTTGGCTACCCAGGATATTCATTCTTGTGCTGCGTTTCTGTAGAACAAAGAAGCAAGCACAAAACCTCAAATAATTAATATTACAGTTTCTTCATGCCAGGAAAAGTATTGCAATGCATTGAGAATATGTGAAGTTTCTGTACCTTAAAAATAAAATTAAAAAATTAAAAGTTGAATTTTGATTTGGCTTCCAAATCAGCCAAGAAGCTCATTGGGGGGAAAGTTGAAGCAAATTTCTCCAATCCAATTTTATTGTTATACAAAATGCTCTTTGGATGAAAAGTGTGGTTGTGTGTGTGAGAGAGAGGTTTTTTGTCCACATGGAGCAATAATCAAATTAAGTCTCTTTTAAGCATACGGGGAGGCTGCTTAGTACTCCATTGATAAGCCAACAACACGCCATTAGCCCCATGTCAATCAAGGCCATCAAGTATCTTCTTCAGCCCTGGGTTCAAACCTCTGCTAAACCACAAAGCTTCCTGGATGATTTTGGACCACTTATTGTGACTTAGTTCTAATCAATCACAGGGATTTGAGGTTGTGGGAGAAGAAGAAGAAGAGTTTGGATTTGATATCCCGCCTTTCACTCCCTTTTTAAGGAGTCTCAAAGCGGCTCACATTCTCCTTTCCCTTCCTCCCCCACAACAAACACTCTGTGAGGTGAGTGGGGCTGAGAGACCTCAGAGAAGTGTGACTGGCCCAAGGTCACCCAGCAGCTGCAGGTGGAGGAGCGGAGACGCGAACCCGGTTCCCCAGATTACGTGACTTAACCACTACACTACACTGGCATATCATTTATACAATTCTGAGATCTTTGGAGGAATTTTTTTTTTAAGTTTGAATTATTTTTGTCGAATGCAAATCACTTTACACACACACACACACACAGAGAGAGAGAGAGAGAGAGAGAGAGAGAGAGAGAGATTTGAGGTTTCTATTGGAGGCAGGGTGCAAGATTCATGAAAATCCTACAGCATGTTAGAGGTAAAAACAAAAATTTCAGTTCATTTAGGAGCAATTGTTATAACAATATTATCCAACACAGCACAGACTATCACCTTATTGTGTGCAGGCCCATTTAACTTTATATTGTATATGCAATTTAAATCACATTTAAATCATATTTAATGGCAGGAATAGTAATAGCAACTAACAAAAACAATTTGGACTACTGTAATTCACTCTATATGGGGCTGCCCTTGAAAACAACTCAAAGGCTGCTTCTGGACCAAAATGCAGTTAAGTAGTTTTTTGAATTTGACTGGAATCATGAGCCATATTGTGTTGATTCTCAAAGATCTGCACTGGCTGTCGATATGTTTTTGGTCTGAGTTCAAGGTTCTACAGATGACTTACAAAGCCCTGAACAAATTGGAGCCCAAATGGCACAGCGTCTCTCCAGATATAGTCCTGCCCAGGAATTAAGATCATAAAAGGAGGCTGTCTTCAGTCCAACCTGTGGGAATTGTATTCCTTACAGTGATTGGCATTCTCATGGTGCCACCCCAGTTTTAGAATGCCCTGCCCCCCTGATACTATGGTTCTGCTTCCAAATTACTGTTACCCACCCAGAGATCCAAGATAAAGAGAGAGATAAATATTTCAAACAGAGGGGACAGCACCTCAGCTCTCCTGAGGAAGACATATATGACCCCTTCATGTGATGGGCGTGTCCAAGATGTACGTCTCACGTATGCGTGTAACCTTGCTGCCCTTCTGAAACAGCACTTGGCACACACCCATGCTCATTTTACTGTGAATACAGTGATACCTTGGGTTACATATGCTTTAGATTACATATGCGTCAGGTTACAGACTCCACTAACCCAGAAATAGTACCTCGGGTTAAGAACTTTGCTTCAGGAAGAGAACAGAAATCGTGCTCCGGCGGCGCGGCGGCAGCGGGAGGCCCCATTAGCTAAAGTGGTGCTTCAGGTTAAGAACAGTTTCAGGTTAAGAACAGACCTCCAGAATGAATTAAATACTTAACCCGAGGAACCACTGTATTGCAGAATGGAAAACATGACAGGAAGCTATTGCAAGGTCTACCAAAATTTGAGTTTCTGCAACACAGTACTGCCCCCGCACTGCTTCTGGTAATGTCACAAGGAATTCAAACCGTGTGGATTCTGGCGGGCAAATATAGCTGCCACCTCACCAGCATCTTGGAGAACCAGGAGCTCTGACATGGAAATTCAGTCTCCACTCACATGATCAAATTCCTTCAGACGTTCCCGCCACCAGCCACACCACAGCGGCTTCTGACAATGTTAAGCCAGTTGCTCTTTTCTTAGACCTTTGTTCATAAATAAATTTCCCGTCGGTGGTCGTGACCACTACGCTGCCATGGCCACGGGAGGTTATCAGTAAGAAATTGCGAAGGCGGAAGCTCCCTTACCCTCCAGGCATAGCCTTCCTCCAGGGCAGCACTCTGTGCTTCTGCGGGGTTTTCAATAACTCTTCCTATTTGTCCGGAAAAATCCATTGCTACTAAGGAATTTTCAGACACACTTCTCTGAAAGGAAAATTGTTTTAATGGCATTATCCAGAAAAGGTAACTACTGGTTACTTTTATTATTTTTGCATGCTCCTCCAACCTTTCTCCAGATGATCAGTTTTTAAAGACTGGGGTGTTTGTTTTAGCATGCCATAGGCCAGGGGTCTGCAACCTTTAAGACAAAAAGAACCACTTGGACCTGTTTCCGAAGGAAAAAAAAAATGGGAGCCGCAAAACTCCTCATTATAAAAATTACTTTTTTGTCACTTTTTTTTATTTCTTTGTTTGACCCCTCAGAATTACTCCTCTTCATAGAAATAAATGTTAAATTAACAAGTTACTTTTTTGTGTGTGTGTGTTCTTCACTCCCCTTCAAAAGAGTGACCAGCATACATGCCCCCTTTCAATGCAGTGACCAGCGTACATGCCCCTTACAATGTAGCGGGCGGGCGGGCGGGAAGGTGACTAACGCACGCACCGTCCCCATGTGACGTCACAGCCACAGTGGGGAGTGTCGGGGCGCACAATGCACCTCCTCCCCTCGCTAGTATCCGCCCCGGAGCCGCGGCAAAGGTGTAAAAGAGCCACATGCGGCTCCGGAGCCGCGGGTTGCAGACCCCTGCCATAGGCAGATGCTGCTCTGCTGGGCCAGGAGAATAAGAAACGTAAACATGGTTTTGGTGATGGGTTTTCACTGCACAAAGCTTTTGTTGGCATAAGTGTGGACAAGGTTTCATGTGAGGAGCCTTTTGAATCTGGCTTCACATTTAACATTTATAGCCTGGGATCCACCAAACAGCACAGCTGGCTTCAATTCTTTTCATTCAATTTTTATTGGTTTTCTATAATCCAATATATACAAAGCTAGTTCAACACAATCAGTTCTGTACGCACAGGGAGACTCTGAGGGAACTTCTTTGCCATTTGGTCCAATTTTATTTTATATACAGACACAGTAGCCCAGGAATAGCCCAGGTGTTAACCAGTCTCTGCAAGTCTATGGATTTAGTACAGTTCAAGGTTACTTTCTATTTCCTTTCTTGAAATTATTTTTTAAAAATCATTCTGACTTAAGACCACGGAACCCTTTGTAATGATAATTACAATGTAATGCATCATTCTCCCCTTGGCATGTTTTATTATTGACTCAGAAAACTGCATTGCTGTATCCCATATTTCTTTATTGCCAAATGTTACAACTTCCTTTGTTTCCTTCCTTTTTCTAAGCTATTCCCCCCACCCCCTTTGTTTCTTTTTTCTGTAACCTGCTTGTCATTATTAAAATTCCATTTAAAAAATTGGGGGGGGGGGGAGACTGGCTGCTGGACGCTTCAGATATCTATTCTGTTCCTTCCATGACTTTTGAACTCTTTTTACTCCAACTGCTTCTCACGGTTATCCTTTCACACCTAATTTCTAAACTTCTTGGCCCATCTGAACAAGAAAATCTTCAAGGCTGAGGCCTGGCCTATAAGAATCTAGCCTAGCAAGAGCACGTTTCTATACTTCCAGGGCTAAGATTGACCAGAAACTGTTGCCTAGCAAGAGCAGAGTCCATTGTCTAATATTCCCCAGAAATTAGAAGAACTTGGATGAAAGTGGCTTCCCAATTTCTCTCACAGGCCCATATAAGTTCAGCACAAACAGTTGGGCCTGGTGAGCATTTAAGGTCCCCAACCCTAATCTGCGGGTTGCCATCTGATTGGATTTTGTTCTGATCCTGATCTGATTTTAGGATGATGATGATGATGATAATAATAATAATAATAATAATAATAATAATAATAATAATAATAAATTTTATTTATATCCAACCCTCCCCAGCCGAAGCCGGGCTCAGAGCGGCTAACAACAGTAAAATGATAAAACATTCTAATGTATTTTAACTGATTGTCTGATTTTATGTTAATGTGTTATACATTTGATGTTAGCCGGTTTTGGCCAGGGAGGGCGGGGTATAAATAAAAATTTAAAATGCCAGAGTGGTGCATGCTCTAGTTATCTCCCGCTTGGACTACTGCAATGCGCTCTACGTGGGGCTACCTTTGAAGGTGACGCGGAAACTACAACTAATCCAGAATGCGGCAGCTAGACTGGTGACTGGGGGCGGCCGCCGAGACCACATAACACCGGTCTTGAAAGACCTACATTGGCTCCCAGTACGTTTCCGAGCACAATTCAAAGTGCTGGTGTTGACCTTTAAAGCCCTAAACAGCCTTGGTACAGTATACCTGAAGGAGCGTCTCCACCCCCATCGTTCTGCCCGAACACTGAGGTCCAGCACCGAGGGCCTTCTGGCGGTTCCCTCATTGCGAGAAGCAAAGCTACAGGGAACCAGGCAGAGGGCCTTCTCGGTAGTGGCGCCCGCCCTGTGGAACGCCCTCCCAGCAGATGTCAAAGCGATAAATAACTACCTGACATTTAGAAGACATCTGAAGGCAGCCCTGTTCAGGGAAGATTTTAATCTGTGATATTTTACTGTATTTTTTGTTTCTATGGAAGCCGCCCAGAGTGGCTGGGGAGGCCCAACCAGATGGGCGGGGTACAAATAATAAATTATTACTATTATTATTATTATTATTATTATTATTATTATGCTTTTACCCACTATTGTGGAGGAGAGTGTGCTTATTACCAGCCTTTCTCAACCTTGAGTTCTCAGATGATGTTGGGACTGCAACTCCCATCGTCCACAGCCAGCAGAGGTAGCAGTCAGGGATGATGGGAGTGCTGATCCAACCAACAACTGGGAATCCAAGCCCTGAACTTGAGGAGCAACCTGAATTAGGCTATAAGCTGCTATGCTTCAGACAGCGGTGCTGATGAAACCACGGTGCCAGACACAGCTTAGCCCTTTCCAGGCAATTGTATTCCTCTTGATCCGCATCTGGCAACTCCAAAGTCACTACTTGCGGGCAAGAAGCTTCTTGTTTAAACTCGGAGTTGACTATAACAGAACTTAAAATTATAAACTTACTATAGGAGTGGTGAAATGCGGAAGCGCAGCTTTTCTCTGTTGCGGAATTCTGTAGTTCTGGTACAGCAACATCCCATACTGCAGATTGTAGTGCGGGGGGAGAATAGACAGGTATTTATTTTCTTTATGTATGTTTGCTTATTCAATTCTTTAATTAACCACCCCTCACCAATAGGTCCCAGGGCAGGTGGCATAGTAATAAAACCATAAAGCACAATGGAAAATAATCAAACCACTAAAACACACAGAACATGACAAAAAAAATCACTTACAAGTAAGGTTAAGGTAAAAGTAAAGGGTAAAGGGACCCCTGACCATTAGGTCCAGTCGTGGACGACTCTGGGGTTGCGGTGCTCATCTTGCTTTATTGGCCGAGGGAGCCGGCGTACAGCTTCCGGGTCATGTGGCCAGCATGACTAAGCCGCTTCTGGCGAACCAGAGCAGCGCACGGAAACACCGTTTACCTTCCCACCAGAGCGGTACCTATTTATCTACTTGCACTTTGACGTGCTTTTGAACTGCTAGTTTGGCAGGAGCAGGGACCGAATGACAGGAGCTCACCCCATCCCGGGGATTCGAACCACTGACCTTCTGATCAGCAAGCCCTAGGCTCTGTGGTTTAACCCACAGCGCCACCCACATCCCTTGAACCTGAGGAGCAACATGAATTAGGCTATAAGCTGCTATGCTTCAGACAGCGGTGCTGATGAAACCATGGTGCCGGCACAACCTAGCCCTTTCCAGACAACAGTCACCTATTTTTGAAAGCCGTGATTAAAAGGTGCAGTGTTTTATGTCTCCTGTATACAGTACACCCAGAGCTGGAGCCGCCTCTAAAAGGCAGTGAGTTTCAAAGGGAGGAGGGGGCACCACAGAAAATGCCCTCTTGCACCTCTTGCTGAAATAGCTCTGTAGTAATGATGACGGCAGGGTGATCAGTTCCAGGTTGTCAAAATGGGTCTGAGGGATAAACTTTCCTCTTGGGGTCTGTGCAGGGGCGCACTAGGGGCTGGCCAGATTGTCCCTTGCCAAGGTTTAGGCCCGGGATGGTGCAAAAAGCAAGCCTCTGCACTTTGGCTCAGAGCCGCTAGGATCCTGCCTACCTGTGTGCTCCCCCCAGGCCACTCCTCCAGGTGAGGCACACAGACTCCTCTGGGTGCCTCAGGGGAGGAATCTGGAAGGGTACAAGGGGATGGGAATACATCTCCTTGCCAAGGGTCAGTGGCGTAGCGTGGGTTGTCAGCACCCGGGGCAAGGCAAGTAATTTGCGTCCCCTAACCCGGGGCAAGGCAAGTAATTTGCGCCCCCCCGCTGCACTGTCCCTCCCCCAGATAGTCCCTCGCTCTCTCTCCGCACCGCACCGCATGCCTGGCACCCTCCCCTCCACAGTGGGCGGCGACCCAGCGGCTCGGATCGGATTCGCACAGCCAGCACTGCAGTGAGAGAGAGTGAGTGAGCCAGGTAGGGGCAGAGAGCTGCGAGTGCGAGCGCCCCCCCAGATGTTGCGGCCGGTGCGGCCGGCCCCCCCTGCACCCCCCACGCTACGCCACTGCCAAGGGTGCAAGGGAGCCTAGGTATGTCTCTGGGTCTGTGACTAGAAGTCAGTCACCACAGAGAGTGCCAAGAACAGAAGGTCACCAATATTTGTTTATTATGCCGTCAAAATGCAGATCGGAATCAACATAGCACCACAGGGTGTAGCTTATTGGGCTGCCCCTTCAAGTGGTAAATTTACTTGTTAATTGATAATTTGGGAACCACCAAGTTCTTACCAGCAGCACCATCTGAGCAGACAGATTCCCATTCAAGTCTGTTGGGGGTCTGCATGGGGCAGAGCTGAACCGGCCAATCTCCTTCAGGCTGAGGGCCACAGTGACCCAGGGCCAACTCTACGAGGTCCACATCTCAAATTGGGCATGTCCAAATGTTAAAAGTGGGCATGATGAACTGCAGTTATCTTTCAAAAGACTTTACCACCAGCTATTCTACACTATTTTACAACATTTTCTTTTCATTCCTTATTAAATTGTGTGTGTGTGTGTAATACGAACAAATATTGTGGAGCTGGGGCTCCACAAAAAACAGTGTGGCATCACAGTATCACAGAGGGGACCCTGCTACAACAGTAAGAGTTTTGTTTAACTATTTTTAAAAAAATTAAAGAATGAAATATTTTGGAGAATCCTGGGAGTGACAAAATCCTATTGCTGGCTATAGGATTGCTGGCTATTGACCCTTGGGGTGGAAGGAAGAGCAAGACTCATCATACCCATCTGAATGATTCCAAGTTCATGCTTTTATAATGGTTGTTGACCACATACACGATTTGCAGACCATTTGGGGACCACTGTGATTGCATCAGCCGCCTGTTTAGAACTCCTATGGCAGCATTAGTTCTCTCAAACATCCACCTCCGTGGGTGATGGGGCCCAACCACAAGTCTTGCGATGGCCTTCACCTGAAGGCCACCATAAATGTAAACTGCCCCAAAACTAAAGTACCTTGAGGAGCCTGAAGGCGGTCATCCAGCACGTCCTGCTCTGCTCGTCATCCGCACACAGAAACCTCAATTCTTTTGTTTCACTTCTCATTCGGTTGGGCTACAAAACAAAGACCAAACAGAACTTATTCTCATAGCAAAGGCAACCAACCATGATCCATCCTACAAGGCAAGTTAAGGGCTATTATCCCCTTTTCGCAGATGTAGGAGCAGAGGCCAAGAGTGCTGGCTTGCTGACATCACTTAATAGGTTTAGAGTTCAGGTGTCATTTGAGATTTGCTTGTGGTTAAGCTCTTTCCTCACTAACCATGTCCTGTATCCACGGAACTACCTTTTTCTGAGATTCCTGTGACGCCATCGTAAGTCAATCCTTAGCTTAGCTGAGCATGGCATGGGAGCAAGAAGGGCGGGGGGACACTGAGCAGCTCCCAGCTCCTGCACATTTGCGTGGTCCCAGTAAGCCATTGTTTAGCTTACTGTGACATGACAACCAGGGCAATATAAGAGACTGGGAAGCTAAGCCTGGGGAGCTCATTCCTCTGATGTATCTCAGTCTATTTTAAGAGCAGCAGCTGTCACAGCACAAACATATAGCAAGTGGGGCTGACACAAACCACTCAGATCAAAAATGGGATCTGGGCTTAAACGCAATAAACCTGATCTGGGATCATCTTTCCTAGTAGGTCCTGACGAAAAGAAAATCCGCAAGATAACTGTAATGTTATTTTTAAAACTACGTGATATAGAATAATAGAATTGTAGAGTTCAAAGGGACTCTGTGGTCCAACCCCCCGCAATGCAGGTTGGCAGGAGCTGGGGCAGAGCAATGGGAGCTCACCCCATTGCAGGGATTCAAACTGCTGACCTTCCGATCGGCAAGCCCTAGGCTCAGTGGTTTAGACCACAGTGCCACCCGCGTCCCTCTAAAGTAGCGGTTCTCAACCTGAGGGTCCCCAGATGTTGTTGGACTACAACTCCCATCATCCCTGAGCTCTGGCCTTGCTAGCTAGGGATGATGGGAGTTGTAGTCCAACAACATCTGGGGACCCACAGGTTGAGAACTGCTGCTCTAAAGGTAAAGGACCCCTGACAGTTAAGTCCAGTAGGAGGGATTACCTTTATACAAAATCCATAATCTGTAGGAGCATTGTGGAGCTTCTTGCCTGCTACCAGTGAGAAAACGTTGCTATCTTCAAGGTCTGCTAACAACTGCAGGTGCCTTGGTTCCTATGGGAAGGGTTGCAAAGGTTAAAGATACAGCTTTAAGGTACTTCGCCCATTCCCTGAAAGTAAAAGTACAGTGAAGACACTCTAAAGGGTTATTGATACGAAAGTCACCATGTAATTGTGCAAGACCATGAACCATTCCACATCCAACATGAGATACAATGATTTAAAAATCTGTTTCTTTGGCTGCAGGGAACTGGTCTAAATACCTGTGGCATTTCACTGACAATCAATATACTAAAGCACAGTATTGGGAGCTTCATAAACTGTAGTCAGTTCGCCTCTTTTTACGTTGCATTGCACATCGTTTTCCCCATATGAAGCACATACACCTTAGAACATCTGATGTAGACCAAAGACCGCAAAGGTCAGAGATTCAAGCCAGTGACCCGCTCTGTCATGGAATGCACACCTCTGCTTTTAGGAAAAGCTCCGAAGACCCTTTTGTCTTAGAAGTCCTTCTCTAGCATTAGCTTTTTCGTTTTGTTATATTTTTAAACTGACAAATTGTACACCATGAGCAGCTGCAGTTTTGTTATTCTATTTGACAAATATAACAATTCTGCCATTTTAAATAAACTGGTTTGCTTCTCAAACTACTGTACAGTGGTACCTCTGGTTGCGAACGGGATTCGTTCGGGAGCCCCGTTCATAACCTGAGCGGAACGCAACCCGCGTCTGCGAGTGCTACAATTCGCCGATTCTGCGCATGTGCGTGACGTCGTTTTGAGCATCTGCGCATGCGCGAAACCTGGAAATAACCCGTTCCATTACTTCCGGGTCGCTGCGGTACATATCCTGAGAGAACGTAACCTGAACCGAACATAACAAGAGGTATGACTGTATATTTTAAATTGTTGTCAAATGCCAGCAGCGGTGTCAAAACTTTTTTCAAAGAGGGCCAGATTTAATGAAGTGAAGGGCCGTGAGGGCCGACCAAATAGCCAAGCAAAGTTGTTGACCTTTTTAAAGGATTGATGTTGTTGAACTTTGTTAGGGTTGTAGTTGTTGAGGGTTTTTTTTAGGATTTCCCCCCAGGAAATAAACTGCCACAGGGGCTAGATTAAACCAACCGGCGGGCTGGATTAGGCCCCTGAAACAGACTTTGGACATGCCTGCGAGTGCCAGAAAGGTGGACTGAAAATATTTTAGAAACTCATCACTTTTAAATAAGTTATGAGCAAGGGATAAGATATAGCTTTTTAACATAACACTTTGACTTTAACTCGAATTGAGATCATCAAGAAGTGTACCACTTAATGGGTTTGTTCTAATGGGGCTTGTGCAAAAGAGCTTTCCTGTGGATTGTGCTCAAATACCAATAATTTTTTTTCAGAAGAGGCACCTTCAAAGCATAAGGCCTACCTTTGTTAAACTAACCTAAGTGAAATTACCTTTGAAGACCCTTTCGTAGAGCAGTAAAGTCCAGATCTTCTCAGGCAAGCGTACTGCTTCTTCCAAGACTTCCTTCCCTGTTCTTTCACATGCAAAAATCCTTGGATTTCAGGGCAACTATTTGAGTTTAAAAAATTCTGTTGGAGATTAAATGAAAATGCATGAGACACTAATTGGAAATTCAAGACTTGTTGGAAAAGGATCACCTTAAATTGATAGCCCAGTACTTCAATATAGAGATATTTGGTATTTCAGTATAATTCATTGGCAGGTTGATTATGGACTGATATAGGAGATAACTAATATGATATATGGAAAAGTAGAATTTAATGAAAACAATTGGGGCTTATGCAAAATAACTGAAAGATACAAGACATTAATTTAATGGCTTGAGAGACCTCTGTGGGGGTAGGAGTTTGCAGTATATATCAACATGCCTAAATAGTAGAGGCCTATAAAGGTTAATAAGAGTGCTATTTAAATCATTTTAAATAAGCATAAAACATCATTAGATGTAGATGTAGATGCTGTGGAGGCTATGAAAAATATGTTTAAAAATAAATGTAAAAATGTCAATGATAATACTTCTAAAAAAGAATGAATATTTAAACTGAAATAACAAAAGCAGATAAAAATAAAGTGAATAGATTTTTAAAAATGAAAGCAAATCAAGAAAAAAACAAGTAGGAATTTAAATAAATAGTCTCTTTCTCTTATTATACTTCAGGAGAAATAGTAATGAACTTTGTGTGAGAAACTTCCAATACAAAAATAGATGGGATTTTTTTTAAAAAAAGCAGAGAAGATACTCCTAAACTATTACTGAAACTTAATAAGAATTTAAATTGGACAGAGATTTTTAGCTGATCATGCCAAACCCAGCATAGTAAAATAGAAATGAGAATTGGAAACTTTGGTTGTAATCCA
Organism: Podarcis tiliguerta; assembly: GCF_965153285.1. Taxonomy (NCBI): domain Eukaryota; kingdom Metazoa; phylum Chordata; class Lepidosauria; order Squamata; family Lacertidae; genus Podarcis; species Podarcis tiliguerta. The sequence goes on along the minus strand of NC_139546.1, from coordinate 4,326,105 downwards.
ACCCCTAGACACACCTGGCTGGAACAGGGACTGGATTCAGCAATACCCTCCTACTCCCGTGTAAGATATGTCTGCCAGAGAGAGAGATGTCCGGCACAAGAAACGAGGTAACACCAGAACCAACTCCTGCTCATTTCACAGACAAACTGGACTAAGTTAAGCCACCTAAAGCGTGGTGTAACTTACACTTCTCCATAGACATCAGTAGGAAAGACCCAGTCCTCAAAACCTGTCAGTCACACCCAGACTGCTGGGGATGCTCTCTGGATACAGCGCAACTCGCAACTAACACAACCGCCACCAGGATATCGACCAGGCATGCTCCACCCTCAGTTCCCATCTTGCCTCTCACAGTGCACCATGCTGCATGCATGGATGCCTTTTTGTAGGGACCTTTCTGTTCTTTTGTGACGTCCATAATGTGATGCTTGAGAAAGCCACTGCACTCTGCTTAAGGAGTGGGCTGACTCTGGCTCCCAGCCTGAGCCTCAAGAGATTTTGCAACCCTAGTTAAACAACCAGGTTCTGTGTGTTTGCCACTCTCCAAAAGAATCAACGGCTTTATCATATCCTGTTTCTGTTACCCTTTTCCACCCGTAATGGAAGTAAAAACGGTAACCTCTGAATAGGCCTAGAATATTTTAAACATAAATGCTGAGATTTATTGAAATGACAATACAGTATCCATTCAACTAGCCTTGAAGTATGCATCTGCAGACCCAAATTCATCAATGATATATTCAGTTTCCTAACATGGAAAACTACTCCCAACTCTACTTCAGCCTACCTGTAAAAGTTGTGACTGTGGAATACAGCCGTTTGACTGCTGACACCAAGCAACCATTTGTTCCGGGAAAAAGTTCTGGGGAGTGTGAGGAAGAGAGAGAGAAAAGAGACAGGGTAACATTATGGCATCAAGATGCTTCACACCTCTTTTGTACACAGAATGAACTTCCTCTGAAGCAGGGTAGACACCTCCCATTGCCCCTGCCAACTGATCATTCTGGAGAGGGCTGATAACAGAGTTCACCAAAATCTGGAAACCTAGCTGAATGAACTATGTCACTCACTGGTTAATATATTGATAGAAGTATGGAAAAATATAACAAGACAAAGATTAGGTAAAGGGACCCCTGACCATTAGGTCCAGTCGTGGCCGACTCTAAGGTTGCGGCGCTCATCTCGCTTTATTGGCCGAGGGAGCCAGCGTACAGCTTCCGGGTCATGTGGCCTGCATGACTAAGCCGCTTCTGGCGAACCAGAGCAGTGCATGGAAACGCTGTTTACCTTCCCGCCCGAGTGGTACCTATTGATCTACTTGCACTTTGAGGTGCTTTCGAACTGCTAGGTTGGCAGGAGCTGGGACCGAGCAACAGGAGCTCACCCCATCGCGGGGATTCGAACCACCGACCTTCTGATCAGCAAGCCCTAGGCTCAGTGGTTTAGACCACAGCGCCACCCGTGTCCCTTAAGACAAAGATTAGTGTAAACCAAACTTCCCCAAGTGTTCAACTCTGGAAGTCTTAATCTCTGGAAGCTACAATTAAAGGTGTCTTAAGATAATGTGTAGGGTGCCTCCCTTAATCATAACTAGCTAGCCCTCACATATCTGGGATTAGGGCTTCCAGGTCAGAGAACACAACTTTTGCAAAGGTATAAATCCATTTTAGGAAGGTAAGCATCAGTGCTCAATGCTTTCAAGTCCAATGCGCTGCATCTCCTTTTCTGGCACAGCAGCTCACAGGACTGCATCAAATCTGGAGCATGTGCAGAGGAGGATGACCAAGATGATCAAGGAGGAAACCAAGCCTTATGAGGAAAGGTCGAGGGAGCTGTGTATGTTTCACTTGGAGAAGAAAAGGCTGAGAGATGATATAATGTTGTTGTTTAGTCGTTTAGTCGTGTCCGACTCTTCGTGACCCCCTGGACCAGAGCACGCCAGGCACTTCTGTCTTCCACTGCCTCCCGCAGTTTGGTCAGACTCATGTTTGTAGCTTCGAGGACACTATCCAATCATCTCGTCCTCTGTCGTCCTCTTCTCCTTGTGCCCTCCATCTTTCCCAACATCAGGGTCTTTCCCAGGGAGTCTTCTCTTCTCATGAGGTGGCCAAAGTATTGGAGCCTCAGCTTCACGATCTGTCCTTCCAGTGAGCACTCAGGGATGATTTCCTTCAGAATGGAGAGGTTTGATCTTCTTGCAGTCCATGGGACTCTCAAGAGTCTCCTCCAGCACCATAATTCAAAAGCATCAATTCTTCGGCGATCAGCCTTCTTTATGGTCCAGCTCTCACTTCCATATATCACTACTGGGAAAACCATAGCTTTTACTATACAGACCTTTGTTGGCAAGGTGATGTCTCTACTTTTTAAGATGCTGTCTAGGTTGGTCATTGCTTTCCTCCCAAGAAGCAGGCGTCTCTTAATTTCGTGGCTGTTGTCACCATCTGCAGTGATCATGGAGCCCAAGAAAGTAAAATCTCTCACTGCCTCCATTTCCTCCCCTTCTATTTGCCAGGAGGTGATGGGACCAGTGGCCATGATCTTCGTTTTTTTGATGTTGAGCTTCAGACCATATTTTGCGCTCAATGATATAATAGCCATCCTCAAATATCTGAAGGGCTGTCATGAAAGATGGAGCAAGCTTGTTTTCTGCTGCTCCAGAGGACAGGACCCAAAGCAATGGATTCAAGTTACAAGGAAAGAGACCGTGACTAAACATTAGGAAGACCTTTCTGACAGTAAGAGCTTTTCAGCTGTGGAATGGACTATCTCAGAAGGTGGTGGGCTCTCCTTCAAGGCAAGTTTTCAACAGAGGCCGGGTGGCCCTCTGTCAGAGGCCATCTCTGGTTGTGATTCTGGCACTGCAGAGGATTACACTGGAGGGCTCTTGGAGACCCTTCTAATTTGAGAAGTCTAAAAGTCCCAGAACCAGTATGCCAGGCTTCCTCAACCTCGGCCCTTCAGATGTTTTTGGCCTACAACTCCCATGATCCCTAGCTAGCAGGACCAGTGGTCAGGGACGATGGGAACTGTAGTCTCAAAACATCTGGAGGGCCAAGGTTGAGGAAGCCTGCAGTATGCAAACCATGTTTGACTCCTATACTTTTGCCATGCAAGGGCATTTGTGCAAGGCTTGTAATGATCCCATAAATACTCAAAGACACATCTTAAGCGATTCAAAGGTTTAGTTTAACTATGTTTAACATATGTGGAAGAACGGGCTGAGAAACAGATAGTCCATTTGCCTCAAATGGTATTATTTGCTTCACAAATAATGAGGAACAAGTTTTATGATATTCAGAACAATCATCATTTACTGACATTGTCAGTAAAACCATGCAGCTTGTTTTGAGGCATACAATGATGGATGATGACAAAGTGAATTTATGAAATTGCCTTATACAGGGTTAGAGCATGTAATTCCATATTCTCTGCTTTGATTGGCAGTAACTCTCTAGGGTATTTCCCAACCCTCCTGACATCCTGCTAAATGGAGATGCCAAGGATCAAACTGAGAACCTCTTGCATTCAAAGGTACTTAATAAATGAGCAATGCCCCCTCCGGAAGAGATGGATAGGTGCCTCTCCACAAGACTATCTTCTGCAGGTTTCTTCATGAAAAATGAGAAGCAGAGGGCATGGGAATCCACAGGGAGTTAGCATGCCTTATTACTATTAGTTATTCTGCTGGGCGTTATTCTACATATATGTTGTAAGAATCTTTCATATTATAGCTATGATACCATCTAGTGTTTTAAAACCCAGTCCAAATTATACATTGTAGAAAGCACATGGAGAAGACATCCGCCCCCCCCCAGACGTTATGAAAAAACAACAGGATACTCACCACAGGATTCTTAAAAAATTCATATTTTGCATAGTTCTTCCTGAACAAAAATTTACTTTCACTTCCCATTGTAGACTCAACTTGAACAACAAGCTCATGATCCTCTAAGCACCTCTCTAAGAACAGAAAATAAAATAAAATATTTCGAATTAGTAAACAGTGGAAGCAGGTTTGTGTTTCTGTGTGTGCGCGCAGACATGCAAACCCAGCACATATAAATAAAGGACATGGACTGTGTGCCCAAGAATGCAGCAAACATTCCCTTCAGGCTGTAAACTAAAGAAGATTGGTATGTCCATTACTGATCTTCCCACTGAGTAGTTGCTGATAAATTTCTAAGAAGTGCCGAGGTTTCTCAGAATATACTGGGGAAACCACTGTTCTAAAACAGTAGCCACTAGCTCAGATGTTAGGAGCCACCCAGTATCACACAAACGGTGCTCCCCGTCTCTCCTTCCAAGGAAAGTATTAATTCAGGAAGGCCCAAAAACTTCTGCCTAACAATGTGGTTATATGAGTGTTGTTATCTATTATTTAATATTGCAGAAGAAATAGCCAAGTTTGGTAGTCAATGTGCGGGTAAATGGGGTTACTCTGTTAACCACAGTTAAGAGGTGTATGTCATGTGTGGGCCGGGTGGGGCAGAATCTGGATCAGGCCAGGTCCAGACATCACATCCAGCATTCTGTTTCCTACACTGACCAGCCAGATGTCTCTGCAACACCCGTGAGCAGAGCAGCAATGCTCCCTAGCTTCTGCTTCTGAACTCTGGGGATTTCTAATAGGAATCACAACTAGCAGCTGACAGATTTCCCTTACTTAAAGATGTCTGTGGGACACGGGTGGCGCTGTGGGTTAAACCACAGAGCCTAGGGCTTGCCGATCAGAAGGTTGGCGGTTCGAATCCCCACAATGGGGTGAGCTCCCATTGCTCAGTCCCAGCTCCTGCCTACCTAGCAGTTCGAAAGCAAATCAAAATGCAAGTAGATAAATAGGTACAGCTCCGGTGAGAAGGTAAACGATGTTTCCGTGCGCTGCTCTGGTTTTGCCAGAAGCGGCTTAGTCATGCTGGCCACATGACCCGGAAGCTGTACGCCGGCTCCCTTGGCCAATAAAGCGAGATGAGCGCCGCAGCCCCAGAGTCAGCCACGACTGGACCTGATGGTCAGGGGTCCCTTTACCTTTAGAGATGTCTAGTTCCCTTTATAAATGGCCATTGCCACATCTAGTAGTAGCAAACTTCATGAAATATATTAAGCATTGTGTGATGTATTTTTTGTCTAACCATCTTCTCCTGCCAATCAGTTTAACTGACTGACTGTTAACCCAAGATCTAGCATAATATCCTTTTAGCCCCGCATTCTCTTCTCAAAGTAAAAAAAAAACCCTTCTGTAATGAAGGACCTCCAGCTTCCTGATTGCCTTTTCTGCTTTATTCTGCATGTTCAGCAACAATACAATACAGTGGTACCTCGGTTTATGAACTTAATCCGTTCCGAAAGTCCGTTCTTAATCCGAAACCATTCTTAAACTGAGATGTGCTTTCCCTAATGAGGCCTCCTGCCGCCGGTGCCCTTCCACAGTTCAGCTTTCATTCTTAGACCGAGGTAAAGTTTGCAAACTGGGACACTACTTCTGGTTTTGCGGAGTTTGTAAACCGAATTGTTCGTAAACAGGGCTGTTCTTAAACCGAGGTACCACTGTATACTTCTTGAAGCAGAACAATATTCCAAGTGTGGCCACCCCAGGATTCCCTCCAACAGTCAACTTAAGTTGTAGAGATCTACCAATTTGAAAGGAAAATGGGGCCACATAAAATAAGGAAGTAGTTTTTACACATTCAGAGAACACCCTAGGTCTGCAGAAATAAAAATTATATTAAAATTATAAATAAAAATAAAAATTCATTTAAAAAAACAATGAAAAGAAAACAGAGCTGGAACATAAACACAGATGGACTTATTTCCCACTCATATAAAAGGAAACCCTAGAAGCTAAAAGTAAAGAAATAAAAGAGACTACAGCTAGAAAACACATTAAAATCCCAGTCTATCAAATACAATGAATGAATGAATGAATGAATGAATGATATGGAGTGTGCCAGCTCTGCTGGTGTCCAGTGCCTCTGTACGAAGTGCCCTTGGCAATGTGCATCCCCAACCCTACAAAATGGCATCTGTTGTGATCAAAGTTCATTGAGGATCATTGAAAAGGAGTTCCCTTCTGAAGACTGAATTCCACTGTCCACAATCTCATGGACAACTTGAGCAGAGGAGATAACCTGAGCACCTTGTGATGGTGTTGCGTTGCAAACAGGATATGGGAATGAAGCTTCAAAATTGTTGGTGGGGGCTCTACTAAAAAATACAGCTAAATAATTGCCATTAGAACTTCCCAGGGCCCAAGTACTTTGATTCTAAAGGAATCGATGTCCCAGTTTAAATGCAATGCTAAGATAAAGCAAGGCTTAGTGTGAACGAACAAATGTGCAGGTTCCCAGAGGGGGGGATCGTAACAGCTGCACCTTGTTCAATAAAATTTGGAAAGTATTCCCATTTGGAATTCTCCATACTTTTCTGCTTGCCTCATCTAAAAAACGATGTTGTGGGGCTGGAAAAGGTTCAGAAAGGGACAACGAAAACCATCGAGGGGTCAGAGCAATACCCCATGAGGAATGGTTACAGCATTTTGGGCTCTTTGATTTATAAAAAAGGCAAGCAAGGAAGGACATGATCAGAAGTGTATAAAATTGCACATGTTGTGGGAAAAGTGGAGAGAGAGAGCGCTCTCATTTACATGTTGTGCAAATCCTGGATCTGCAACAAAATGGATTTCAACTAAATTCAGAATACAGCTGAAGCAAAATACTGACTGATAAGCATAATGTTCCTTTCCCATCATTGTGAATTACCAAGTTATTTGTGTATGTAAACAGAAGCTTTTGATTTCCTCATCAGCCTGCTGCCTAATTCATTCAGCGATGTCACACAGCAGAGTTTGACAGCACAATTAGTCACCATGGAAGCTATTGTGATGTCACAGACACTGAATTGTGGCATCATTGAAAGAATCTGGCAGGAGGAGGATATTGGACACAAAGGACAAAAGCCTCTGTTTACACAGCACCTTGGTAATCTTGGATGGGAAAGGCCCTATAAAATGAGGACCTAGAATTTTAAAGTGAGAATCGGTTAAAAGAAGAACATCGTTCAAAATGTTTTTTTGTTTTCTTCCATATGTCTTTGGCAAGTCTACAAGTCTCTTTCAAAAAGTAATGCTTTCCAAGAATCATACAGTTAACTTTTTAAAGTCAAATCACATTGATATTTAAGACTTCACAAATATGATAAATGGCCCCCATAAAATATCTCTAATCAAAGGGACTCTTGTTATTTAAAAATATGTTTTTAGATTGCTGACACTCATAACTCCCACCAACACCATGCCTTCTTTTACGGCCTCAGAACAACATCCATCAAAATGAAATTCACTGTTAATGCCTTATTACATGGACACATTACTCAGGAACCTTTATACAGTGCAACACACCACTAACAAATCTGAAAGAAAGGATACAGGAAGAGAGACACAGAGAGGCAACGTCCAGTTCCCAGGTATATACCATTAAACCAGTTCCACATAATTCTCCCGCACCAACTGTAACCATGGCTTCTTAATTCCAGCAAGAGTTGCTGCCTGGAAGGGAGAGTGTCAAGGCTGATGCAAGAACTTCCATGCTGCAGCATGATGTGCTGCTGCCATTTCCACCTTCCTGAAACAAAGTCCAAGGAAGCATCTCTCCCTGTGTGGGGCTTTCTGAAGTAGACAGCCATGGCAGGGTGCTCGAGACCCAAGCCTGGTGATCGGCTGAGCTGTCTAGGACAGGGGTAAGAAAACTTTTTCAGCAGGAGGCCAGTCCGCTGTCCCTCAGTGGGGGGCCAGACTATATTTGGGGGGGGGGATGATGCAAGAGCACCCCATGCCCCAGTGGCTGCGGGATGATGAACGGCGAGCGAAAGGGCTCCGGAGAGGGACTGCTTAAAATGGCGGCTGCTCAAGCGCTGCTGCTGGCACCAACAAAGCCCAGCCCCCTTTCTCCTCTAGGCAGGGCAGAGAGAAGCCAGGAGGAGGGAGGGAGGAGAAGGCGCCACTGTTGCCACCATGTGAGGGAGAGGGAAAGAACGTGCGTGCTGGCAATCCACATAGTGATTCCCGGACTGTCCACAGGCCAGATCCAGAAGGCAATTGGGCCTGATCTGGCCCATGGGCCTTAGTTTGCCTACCTATGGTCTCAGAAATCAAATTCTCTTCTGGGAGTCCAGCTATATTTGCATAAACTGTTCATTTGCCAAAGTTACACACAAAACCATCAGTGTACAGTATTACAAAGAATGCCCAGATACATCTTGTGCGTGTCTCCCTCCACAAGAGTTACATACACAATCAGTGAATATTGTCACCTAATGTCACTCTGATCACGCTCTAAGGTAAAGGTAAAGGTAAAGGTACCCCTGCCCGTACGGGCCAGTCTTGACAGACTCTAGGGTTGTGCGCCCATCTCACTCAAGAGGCCGGGGGCCAGCACTGTCCGAAGACACTTCCGGGTCATGTGGCCAGCATGGCAACGCTGCTCTGGCGAGCCAGAGCCGCACACGGAAACACCGTTTACCTTCCCGCTAGTAAGCGGTCCCTATTTATCTACTTGCACCCGAGAGTGCTTTCGAACTGCTAGGTTGGCAGACGCTGGGACCGAACAGCGGGAGCGCACCCCGCCGCGGGGATTCGAACCGCCGACCTTTCGATCGGCAAGCCCTAGGTGCTGAGGCTTTAACCCACAGCGCCACCCGCGCTCTAGATCACGCTCTAGGGGCAATCATAAAAATTATCTGGGATCCTCAAAATTTACACGTGAATGTCAATATCCGCCAGGTATTTGTTACCCTCTGTAATGGTTCTAGGGGTTGCTCGTGCGTAAGTTGCCGCCACTGCTGGCTAGGTTACCTGGTTGAACCCTTTCTGTCTGGACAGCCTCAAGTTTCGTGGCTGCCTCAGTCGCTGGCAGAATCCGTCAGTGGGCGTTTCTTGAACCTTTTCCAGCATAAAAGCTGTTTGACGCCCAGTCTCCTCCTACTCTCCCTGCGCGGAAGTCTTCTGCGCAGGGAGGGTGTGGGCAGCGGAGTACCCGTGCCCTCTCCGCTGGTCTCTGGCGAAGAGTCCTGGAGCCACCTCTCCGATTCCCCCATCTGCCCCCCTTCTCCACTGGTGTTACGCTGATTTCCTTCCCCAGCGGATGGGCTGCCTCTCTCCCTACTGGGACCCTCTCCTGCATCCCTCTGGAGCCTTCTCTCCACCTCCAGCTCCGATGGCAGTTCCCTGACACCCTCTATTACAGATAAATTAAAATCAACATAAACCCAAGCTCAAATATATTGCATCTTAATTGTTGCACCAAGTGTTCACCTATAACAGACAGAAATCCATTCGTAATATTTAAAGCAGATCACCTGGGAAAAGTGGGCCCATTTATTGCTATGTGCTGGGTATTACACTTTAAGATAACGTCCTTCCCTACCTAATCCTAAGAGAGGGTGATGTTCCACTAGGGTCCAGCTGTTATCATCCACACAATGACTTTTGTAAACGAGCAACTGGCAGAGGTCCCGGGCTGTCATATCTGCTAGGATCTCAACCACTTTGCATGTTCCGTCTTCTGTAAAGACTTTTATATCCTGCAATACAAAAAACATATATGCCTTTAAAATAGCAATCAAAAACATTTTTAAAAAGAAACTGATCACTTCTACGTGGTCAGTACTGTTTATATTCTGCACTACAGTAGTAAAGTTCTGCACCAAGGTGCAACCCAAATTCTGCCAACTAAACATAATCTGCAAGATTTTTAATCTGGGAAGAGGCAAGGAGTTTTGAAGGACACTGGAACCTTATTCGTGTGCACATGCAGACACACAGACAAACAGTGTGTTCGTTTAAGTGCATCTCTACCCATATCGACTAGATAGAGAAAAAACAAAAATACATATTCTGTGCTTCTGTGCTCCCACAAAATCACAATCTGTACTTGATGCTTCTTGAATTCCCAGGCTCTGGAAACACAATTTATTTTGCAATATTGTTGGTCTTCTCCAGGAAGGTTGGACAAAGGGGACGCAGTCAGATAACGCACTACACCAGCAAAAATACATCGTAGTAGTACTAATTAAAAAATTAATACTATATCCTACACCAGGGCTTCAGAAACAGTTTTGTTTCGTTTTGGTTTCTCGGAGGGGTGAGAGGTGCTAATCTCACAGCGTCCAGGGTATGTCCTTCTATTAGTGCGCAGTAAAACTCAGTGGAAAATCTGCCCTTTGAAAATATGGTTATCTCGTGGGCGTTTAAAATCCAAAGATTCATTATGAGCATTATTCACACACACTTCTCTCAACCCCCTTCCCCAGATTCCAATATTCTTTTGCAACTAAATACAGACACACTGTATAGGCTCTATGCATTAATAAGGGAATATTATAGTTAGCAAGCTCTCTATGACCCTCACAGTTAGACGGACAATTCTTTATTACAGCCTTATGTTACTTCAATAGCATTAACTCTGCAGAAATATGTTTCCCAGACACACAGCATCAAGATTTTAACCTGTGTTAATTTAAGAGGCACATTCTAGTTCCCAGGAAAACAAAGTAATTTCTTTTTGGGGAGGGGGGGTGGAATGAGGTAATGAGATGGTGGGGGATAGAAATAATCTTACCTCAACAGCATGAAAAAGGCAGTAGTCAGAAGAACAAGACGGCATATTTAAAATATAGGTAATCTCTTTCGGAAAGAGTTTGCTCTTTACCTCTCCTGCAACCTGTTGGCCACTCCAAGAGGTTGCTTTGCAATTTCAGCAGATCACTGTACCCGAGTCGGTCACAGAGTTCCTCCGTCAAAATGTGACCCTTTCCTGGAGGAAGGCAGGCAACTCTCCCAGAGCGTCATTCAAAGGGTGGCGCACCGTCTTTTAAGGTCCGGAATCAAACCACACTGGAGAGACCAATCCCAGCCCTTCCTGCGACTGATGTGATCCTGGCCATCGCAAACCCATAGACTTCCAATTTATGCTCCCCAGAAAAATTTTAAAAAGGAAAAGATATTGCTTTTATGCCCACCCACATGCATTTAAAAAAAGAGAAAATAAACAGGTGCCAGCACATCACGCAGCAACCCAGAAGCCACTTTCCGCTACTACAAAAGTTCACGGGGAGAAAAGAGCCGTTCTAAAGCCCAAACCAAGCCTGCTGCGTGGGCTGGCAGTTCCTTTGCCGAATCATTTGCAACAGCTCAGCTAGCAGGAAAAAAGCGCTTGAACTTCCCTGAAGCCGGCTGCTGCAGCGACCCCTTCTCTCCCGCTTGTAGTCTCTTCCCCCCCTTTCCCCCCATTGCACCCTTTAAGCCCAGCGCCGGCCTCTGAGGGCTTGAGGAGCTTTTGCTATTATTGTTTTTATTGAAAGATTTTCATGGATAACGAAGGCAAAGTCTCTCTCGATGAGCTTTTGTAAAACAGGCAGCAAAGAAAGCAAGTGGGAACGTCACCTGAACAGGGCCAGGTCTGTGCTACGGTTGAGCCAGCCGGCCCCTCGGTTTAATGGAGGGGAGGTTGTAGCCTCCGCCTGCCCCTCCTTGATAAGGGTATCCTGTTAAAGGGATCTGGGGGTGTGGATTCTGTCCAAAGCCTGGGAATGGGCTAGGGCCATGCCACAACCCCAACTCCTTGGGTTGCCTCTGTTTGATGTAAGTCATAGGGCTCCCCCTTCTGGTGGCTTACCCTCAGCTTGACTCCCTGCAGCTGGACAGGAGTCAAGATCTAGCCTGGTTTCACCCAGTGCCTAAGCCAAACCGCTCACATCTGTAACCAATAAAGTTGTGGCCTGTTTTAGCCCATAATCCAAAATACAGTGGTGCCTCGCAAGACGAAAAGAATCCGTTCCGCGAGTCTTTTCGTCTTGCGTTTTTTTCGTCTTGCGAAGCAAGCCCATTGACGGATTAGCGCTATTAGCGCTATTGGCACTTTAAGGGCTAAAAACGGCTTTTTAAGCCTTGGGGGATTAGCGGTTTTGCTGCTAAAATGCTTTTAGCAGCTTAGCGATTCAGAATAAGGGGTTTTGGAGCAAAAAAAAAACCTCAAATTTTTTCGTCAATTTTCGTCTTGCGAAGCAAGCCCATAGGGAAATTCGTCTTGCAAAGCGCCTCTGCAGACGGAAAACCCTTTCGTCTTGCGGGTTTTCCGTCTTGCGAGGCATTCGTCTTGCGGGGCACCACTGTACAGTCATATCTCTTGTTACGTTTGCTTCAGGTTAAATCTTTTCAGGTTGCGTCCCGTGGCCACCCCGGAAGTACCAGAAAGGGTTACTTCCGGGGTTCACTGCTCGCGCATGCACAGGCGCTCAAAATGGCGTCACGTGCATGCGCAGAAGCGGCAAATCGCGACCCGTGCACAGAAAAGGGTTGCATTCTGCTCATGTTGTGAACGGGGCTCCGGAATGGATCCCGTTCGCAACCAGAGGTGCCACTGTACTCAGTACAGTGGTGTGTTTATTAACCAATTAATTTATTAATCAATTATCATGGTGTGTTTATTAATCAATGAGGAACTACAGGGCACGGGGCCTTGGCATACAAGTCCGCTCACCTTTCAGGGCATCTGGGCTCTCTTGCTGACCCGGCTCAGGGGCGGGAGATTGAATCCCAGCCATGTCACCCCCGCCTGGCCAATTTTTGCAGGAGTTCCCGCCGCGCTCTGAAGGCTTGTGGATAGCCGCCTGAAGCCTGGAGAGCGCGAGGGGTCAGTGCACACCGATCCCTCTTGCTCTCCAGGCTCCTGCCACTTGGCTGAAGGGGTGCTGAGCAGAGAGGGGGATAATTTTTTACCCCCTGTTCTCCCCCCTCCTATGGTCCGGTGTGTCCCATAGAGCGAAAAATACGGTACCTGTGAGAAGCTCCAAGGCATCTTAAGCCTTTTTTTCTCAATTTGACTTGTTTCTAAACAACAGATTTTTTCAACACAAAAGCACTGCATTGGCAATGTGCAATACCTAACTTTAAAAAATAGGGTTGCCAACTTTTCAAACAACTTCTGTAGCTGTCTGAGTGTGCAGTTGTAGCTGTTATAGGTGAAGTCTAAGTGATATCTGAAGATATCAGCAAGGGATACTCTTATTTTGTTGTGTTGCAGCAAAGCTTCACCTGCCATTTCCCGCGGAACAAACTGCTGTTAACAGAAGAATAACAAGACAGAAGTTTTTCCAGGCTAGTAAGGAACCCTATAACAACAACAATTTCAGTTTCGTTCTGCTAGAGGCTACAGCAGCAGCAACAGCCACAACAACATATATTTCAGTTTAATTCTGCTAGAGGCTAGAGTTAAAACTGTGACTTAACAGAGCCAAAAGCCTCTGCTAAGAAAACCTCAGAAAAAACCATTTTATCTTGAATAAACATTGATTGCAGGAAGTTTTCTCAAGAACAGGCTTCAAGTGGAAGGGAAGGGGGAGCGAGTTTAAGAATTAATCACAAATTTATTCCAGAAATCATATTTAAAGGACCTCTCGATACACAAGACACAGATGCAGGAGCCAATTGCTTTTAACAATGACTCAAAAAGTTTTCCAAGTTACATCAGCTGCACGAGGCACCCTCTATTCAACATTAAGGGTGAGAATGTTCAGCCAATCAGAGCACCAGATTGGCTGAACATTCAGTACTCCAGCACACAAAAAGGACCCGATAACACTGCTCCGTTGGCAGGGTAAGAATTTGCTATTTTATTATATTGAAGAGAGGCTTAAAATGACATTTAGTACAATGGTTTCATGTCACCAGTCTTAATTTATAAAGCTGTGAATACTCACCTACTTAGTAAATTCATCCATGCTTTAGGTGCCCACTTTAACGGATTATTAAAAATGGCAAGCCTGATATCATGTCCAGGCTTGGTGCTAGAATCATAAGGCCATTATGCAAATCTATGCCATGATTTGCAGTACCGTTCTGGTCACCTCACCTCATAAAGGACATTTGGGAGAAGGAAACCGTTCAGAAAAGGGCAACCATGAGGATCAGAAAAAGCCCAGTACCCAGAAGATTATGCCAACTGCTGCTCATAACCAATACACCTTCTGGGGAGCAAGGTGACCAAGATGAGGGGCAGCGAAGTGCCAATACACAACAGCTCCAGAAGAAGAGATCTCAGTAACAACTCACTTTTTAGGTGCCCAATTTCCAGTGGTTGCTTGTCCTTCAACTGCTGCAGTTAGCTAACAAGAACTGTAAAAGGTAAAGGGACCCCTGACCATTAGGTCCAGTCGTGGACGACTCTGGGGTTGCGTCGCTCATCTCGCTTTACTGGCCGAGGGAGCCGGCCTACAGCTTCCGGGTCATGTGGCCAGCATGACTAAGCCGCTTCTGGCGAACCAGAGCAGCGCATGGAAATGCTGTTTACCTTCTCGCCGGAGCGGTACCTATTTATCTACTTGCACTTTGACGTGCTTTCAAACTGCTAGGTTGGCAGGAGCTGGGACATAAAAATGACAGTAACAGCCAATGGCAACCAATGAGTTTCATAGCCAAGTTGAACCCAGACCTCATCACTCCGCCCACTTCGCCATACTGGCTCAACATGCAACTTTTGTTCGCATGAACATAATAGGCATGCAAACTTCATCTTCTACTTGAAGTACAGTGGAACCTCAGTTTTTGAATGTAATCCGTTCCGGATGTCCGTTTGACTTTCAAAACGTTCGAAAACCAAGGATCAAAGGGCTGTCAGCAAGTTCCATTGAGAAAAATGGAGAAACACGCCTCAGAAGCCATTCAACTTCCAAGGAGCGTTCAAAAAACAGAAGCATTCACTTCCGGGTTTTCTGTGTTCCACTTCCGAGACGTTCAGCAGCCGAGACGTTCGGAAACCAAGGTCTGTCTGTATTTTAAAACCGTTACAGCTGCCAGTAACACCACCGGCAGCAAGAGATGTACAGTAGCTTGGTCAACGGCAAAGCAGGTAAAACTTTTGCACTTGGGCAAAAAAAATGAGAGGCACAAATACAAGATGGGTGACACCTGGCTTGAGAGCAGTACATGTGAAAAGGATCTAGGAGTCTTGGTTGACCACAAACTTGACATGAGCCAACAGTGTGACGCGGCAGCTAAAAAAGCCAATGCAATTCTGGGCTGCATCAATAGGAGTATAGCGTCTAGATCAAGGGAAGTAATAGTGCCACTGTATTCTGCTCTGGTCAGACCTCACCTGGAGTACTGTGTCCAGTTCTGGGCACCACAGTTCAAGAAGGACACTGACAAACTGGAACGTGTCCAGAGGAGGGCAACCAAAATGGTCAGAGGCCTGGAAACGATGCCTTATGAGGAACGGCTAAGGGAGCTGGGCATGTTTAGCCTGGAGAAGAGGAGGTTAAGGGGTGATATGATAGCCATGTTCAAATATATAAAAGGATGTCACATAGAGGAGGGAGAAAGGTTGTTTTCTGCTGCTCCAGAGAAGCAGACACGGAGCAATGGATCCAAACTACAAGAAAGAAGATTCCACCTAAACATTAGGAAGAACTTCCTGACAGTAAGAGCTGTTCGACAGTGGAATTTGCTGCCAAGGAGTGTGGTGGAGTCTCCTTCTTTGGAGGTCTTTAAGCAGAGGCTTGACAACCATATGTCAGGAGTGCTCTGATGGTGTTTCCTGCTTGGCAGGGGGTTGGACTCGATGGCCCTTGTGGTCTCTTCCAACTTTATGATTCTATTCTATTCTATTCTATTCTATTCTATTCTAAAACGTTTGCTGCCATCTTTCTCCTTTCCTTGCTACTGCCCCCCTCCCCCCCAAAGGAGGAGGGAAACCAGACCATCCCTGAAGGAGGACATGGGATCCACCAACCCTCTGCAGATTTGCAACAGCTGGCCTGATACCAGACCTTTGGGTGGGCTGGGGAGGTTAACAGGGTTTTTGTTGTTGTTTTTTTGCTAATTAGTGGGTGGAAGTATTATTTATTATTTGAGTATAATATTATTTGTTGTTATTTATACAGAGGGTGTGTTGTGTTTGTTTCGCTCTCCCCTTTTTTCTTCGCTTATGGTAGTGTGTGTACAGCTGTAAGTCACTTGGGTGACAAGCGACTAGTAAGTCAAACAAACAAACAAACAAACATTAAACAAAGGAAGCCCTGGTCTACTCTGTAATCAGCAGACTGGAACAGAGAAATGCTTTACAAGAGTTGATCCAAGGAACAAGGGCACAAACAGCTTTGCAGAGCGTTTGGTACGTGAAACAACTATCTGCGCATTTTCCAGAGGTGTATAAAAAGCAATTGCAAGACCTTTTCTATTTTTACAGCTGGAACTTTCGTTGACTCACACAAGATGCTTTCAACCAATATCCTTTGGCACTGCAGGCACCTACATGGAAATGTTGAAAATTTTGCATCCAAACTATTTGTACACAACTAGAAATGACAGCTTACATTACGGGTTAGATTTTAGTTTATACCCATAAGAGACAAGCGCAAATGTATCCCTATCATGTTTTATGACTTTCTTGATATTATATGTGAGCTGGAACTGGTCTGTGACCGAAATAATAAATTCATTCATTCATTCATAAGAGAAAACCAAACTTGGGTTATGGTATCATAGCTGCCTACTGTGGAAACAAGATTTATCTTCGGCCCAGTATACCTGAAGAAGTGTCTCCACCCCCATCGTTCAGCCCAGACACTGAGGTCCAGCGTCGAGGGCCTTCTGGCAGTTCCCTCCCTGCGAGAAGTGAGGTTACAGGGAACCAGGCAGAGGGCCTTCTCAGTAGTGGCGCCCACCCTGTGGAATTCCCTCCCATCAGATGTCAAGGAAATAAACAACTATCTTACTTTTAGAAGACATCTGAAGGCAGTCCTGTTTGGGGAATTTTTTAATGTTTGGTGTTTTACCATGTTTTTAATATTCTGCTAGGAGCTGCCCAGTGTGGCTGGGGAAACCCAGCCAGATGGGCAGGGTATAAATAAATTATTATTATTATTATTATTATTATTATTACTACTACTATTATTATTTGCAGTTGTTATTGACACTCACCATTCATCGCCGCCACCCCCCTCAAATTTTGAGGGCAGGAGTAAAGGCCCTGAGCTCAGGAAGCAGCAATCTCAAATATAGGCTATGTGTTTCTGTATGTCGGATGGGTAATCCCCGGCCCTGCAGATGTTATGGGGTTCCTAAGTTCCACCAGCCAAGGTAATGGCAGTGGAAACCCAACACCACCTGGAAGGGCATGGATTAGCCATCCCTGCTTGGAAGGCACAGGAAGCAGCTTTTCAACTCCACCCAAGCTTCATGACTCGAGTTCTTCACCAAACTCTTTGTTGTGCTAAACTGTTATATAAAAAAACCCTCTATTAGATGAGGGACCTTTCTCCATTTCACGCACCTCAAAGGAAGCTGCCTGCTGCCTCCCACCCAGCACAGAGAGCACCAACATTACATCACTACGAAAAACTCTCCATGGAGCCATGTCAGTCCAATTACCAGTCAGTTCTGCTCTTTCCCGACGCATCAAATATTTGACCACCCCAGTTGTTGTCCTGCCTGACCTTACTCGGGTCTCCTTCTACAATGTCTACCAGCTTTTCAGGCTGCCCTCAGCTGGCTTCCTTTCCAGCCCTGCAAATTCCACAACAGAGAAGAGCTTTGTTTTAGGAGGTTCACATTCACAGATTTGTCTGCTGCCACAAAACGATCCCTCAAGCTGCAGATCAAGCTTACACATTCTTCAAGAGCTAGATTTCTTGTGCATACAGATCACTTTTTGCAAGACCCACCCTAAAGAGCTGCTCTTATACACATATTGCACAGCTCTAACACGCTCCGTTTTTATTTGGATAATTGAGTTTAAATAATTAAATGTTACTCTTGCAACTAAACTGAAGCCTATTTTAAGAAACAGAGCACCCAGACAGTTAATTATTTCACATTACTTTCATTAGCTGTCAATGCATAAAACAATGAGTTTTTCAGTTAACACAACGGTTTAGGAAAGACTTACTTCCTTTAGTCAGACAATAAGTTCATAGCCAGTATTTTAAACACATTTTGATTGTGGGACCACCATTTTAATCCAGAAAGAAAACTAAAAGGTACAAACGAGTAGATTACTAATGAGTTAATAACATCAATTAGAGCTTTAGAATGGAAAATAAAAAGTTATTATTTCCAAGTTATATTTTGCCCGTAGAATATCTGTGGTTAAAATGTGTATTCTTCTGAAAATAAACTTTACAGAGCCTAAGCTGGTGATTTGGCAGTGATTAATAATAACTTTATATGGAATAATAAAAATTCAGTAATAAAAGCCAAAATCATTTAAACCAACTAAAATGAAGGAGGGTTGTCATTTCCTGATTTGAGAGCTATTATCGGGCAAACTGTCTGGTTTGAATTGCTGAATGGTATTATCAGCCAGGCAAGGGGAAAAAAGAACTAGAGAAATGCTCTGTGGAATCGTAAAGCATTACATTTCTCCTCTTCTTCTTGTGATTAAGGTGCCAGTTCCAAAATCCCAAAATCAAGAACTGAGTATGATAAAAACAGTCAAGCATTCTAAAAAATGCAACAGAAAAGACAAATCTCACCTGTTTATTTGCAGGCTGATTCTGAGGTAGAGATCCAGGGGCCAAGACAGGTGAGCTTGTGGGGCTGCAAAGCTCGGGAAAAGGGTTCGGTATGGCAGGCAAAGAGGATGTTCTGAACTGTTCCTCCTCTTGAAGGCGTCTGCAGAACAAAAGAAGGTTTTCAGGTGGGTACCTGGTCAGTATTAGCATCAGTTAAAGTTGGTGCAGATGTAACCCTAAGTTTTGGTTAAAGATGCCATGGCAGGGGGTAGGGAGGGGAAATCATGTGTCAGATGGGAGGGCAGGGAAGCACACAAACATCTATCTGAAACTCAGGAAATGCTGCGCAAAATATTAATTTATATACTACGGCTTCTAAGGCCAAGGACTGCTTATTCAATTATTCCTATACAAAACCACTAAAATAAGACAGTACTCGTCCCATTGCGCACAGATAGCAACTGAAGCAGAGGAGAAATGTAGTCCGCTTAGTTGTTGGCTATTATCAGAATCCAGGACTATTTATCTTTCTATTGGGCTACACTGGCTTGCCATGTTGGTTTGCTCCAGAACTCTTAAAAGGAAGGCATTGCTCCATTGCTTCCGTACCTGACTGCCATGATGCGTACTGGCTGAGACCTCTGCACTTTTTGCTTTGGAGAGACAGGCTGCAGTGAATTTGTTCCTGAGGCTGGCAGCTGGCCATTGTGAAGGAGTGGGGTGCTTTCTGAATGCACGTTGTAGGGGGTGTACAGACTTTCAAACGAGGAGTTCATATCATTAACTAACGCTTCCAAGTCCACATCATCATCTGAAAAGAAACAAGAAGACAATCACACTGACAGTCAGAAGCAACAAAACAGGGGCACAGCTGGCACTACTGGTTCATATTGGAGAAAGAATGCAAGGGACAGGTTTGCCCAGGTAGGTGGAACACATACTGGACCGATTCAGTTGCAATTCTAAACCAGGATTTAGCATTTTGAGAAAGCACTCCTCTTTCTACGCACCCCACCCCTTCAACAGCACTCCTTTCGCTTCTGTTTTACGTTGACCACAGCTTGTGCTGTCATTGAACTTGGGTTAATTTTTAATATGGGTCGAAGCAATAAGGCGATTTCTAAGGTCAATAGACTGCAAGAGGGCTGGAGTGTAGCTTAGGAGCCTACCACATCACAGCGTAGAAAGCAAAGAGACATTCCACTGCAACCTTGGGGAGCCCCCTGGGAAAACTGTTCCATGTGGTCTGAAGGTTGGTTACTCCTCACTCAAGAGGACGGACCTCTGGACATTTTCTCCCATTTATTTACAAAGCCCTGAACAACTTGGGCCCAGGAAATCTCAGGGATCACATGAACCTTTATATTCCAGCTTGTTCACTGAGATCATCTGCAGGCGTGTCTCTGGTCGTTCCCCAAGTTGGTGAGGATCGTTTGGCGACAACAAGAAATTTAGCCATTAGTCTAAAATAGTCATTGGCCCAGTCCTGTGGAACTCTCTCCCAACAGATTCAGTTGGTATCTTCTGTGCCAACTTCTAAATGCCTGCTGAAAGCAGAGAAGTTAGCCTGGCCTCAACTAGAGCCAGGGCTTTTTCGGCCGTGGCTCCGATCTGGTGGAACGCTCTGTCACAAGAGACTAGGGCCCTGCGGGACTTGACATCTTTCCGCAGGGCCTGCAAGGCAGAGCTGTTCCACCAGGCCTTTGGCCAGGGCACAGCCTGACTCCCTCCTGTGGCAATCTTCGCGGAGCTCTGGCCCAATGCTTGCCAGTGGCTTGAATTAATTAATTTTATAATGAATGATTTTAGAGTGTTGTTTGTGCTGTACTTTTGTACTGTTTTATTGTTGTTAGCCGCCCTGAGCCCAGCTTCGGCTGGGGAGGGCGGGATATAAATAAAAATTATTATTATTATTATTATTATTATTATTATTATTATTATTATTATTCCACTTGGTCTGCG
Source organism: Podarcis tiliguerta (assembly GCF_965153285.1). Classification (NCBI taxonomy): domain Eukaryota; kingdom Metazoa; phylum Chordata; class Lepidosauria; order Squamata; family Lacertidae; genus Podarcis; species Podarcis tiliguerta. The sequence continues at coordinate 4,305,639 of NC_139546.1, read as the reverse complement.
CAGGCAATTAAGAGTAAACCTCCCACAATGGTTTACTGATGCTTGTTTTTAACATTTTTGCTTTTGATTTGTTTTTAATGCTTTTAATTTGGGGCGGCTTTTATCTTTCTGCTGTTGTAAACTGCTTTGATATGTTTTGCGCTTTAGCGGTATATAAATACTTTTTAAAAATAAATGTGGGGCAGTGTGTGTTTTTCGTAGCGCTCTGCTTAGAATCTTTACAACCAGGATTAAGCAGAGTTGTCAGAGATGGAGAGCAGCACAAAGTAAAAGGTAGCTGGGGGATTTGAAGCAGGTAACCAGCAGGTGGCAGTGCTTCCTTTGAAAAGTGCAGACACAATACTTGCACTTATTCTCAGGAACCAAGTACAGTGGTACCCCGCAAGACGAATGCCTCGGAAGACGAAAAACTCGCAAGACGAAAGAGTTTTTCATTTTCTGAGCTGCTTCGCAAGACGGATTTCCCTATGGGCTTTGTTTTTTTTTAAACCGCCAATGCATTCCTATGGGAAACCGTCAATACACATTGGTGCTTCGCAAGACGAAAAAACTCGCAGAACAAAAAAACTCACAGAACGAATTAATTTCGTCTTGCGGGCACCACTGTATTTGTAATCCAGGACTTCATAAATAAATAAATAAATAAATAAATAAATGATTGTTTGCACATTTTAAGCCAAACTAGCTGATATGACCGAGGAAAATAAGAGCAACTAAATTAGAATGCCAGTAAAAATTACTGAAACATTTCATAATATGCTAGTACTTGAAACACTCTTTCAAGTTTGTTCACCAAGCCTGTGTTTAGAACTGGAAATTGAAAAGGCATACAAAGGACTAAGGCTTCCCAGAGTTGGAAACCAGGCTTAAGCGAATCCGAGGCTGAGCGTCTGGCTGGGAGGAGTAAGAACAGCTTGGTCTTCTAATTCATGAGACAGCCATACCTTTGGGAAAATGTGATATGACATTGAACTGCATTCACACCAGTGCTTCTTTGGGGTGCAGGACATGGCCATGTGAGGTGCCCCCATAGCATTTAAGAAACAAAATATGTAGGAAAAGAAACCTGGGGGGTTCCTATTAGATACAAATGCCACGTATGGAATTAGGGTTTTTTTGCACTACTTTACCCATGATTTTGTTTAATAGCACTAATACCAGTCTTTGGGGAACTCCACTTTGTACATCCCTCCGCTAGAAGAATTATCCATTGATTCCCGCTCTCTGCTTCCTGTTTCTCGGCCCGTTACTGATCCACAAGAGGGCCCTCTCCTCTTATTCCAGGATTCCCAAGCTTCTTCAGGGCTCTTTGGTGGTGAGGTGCATTGCTGACAACTTTTTAAATGTCTAAAGGCACAGTGTCAACTGGATCACCTCTAACAGACTTGTTGGCCCTCTCAAAGAACTCTAATAGGTTCACTTGCAGAAGCCATGCCGGTTCTGCCCTTTGGCATGAGGGATAGGGAGCCAATGGCCCTTCAGTCGCCCTGCTAGGAGATGGGAGTTTCTCATCCCTGTTCTATACGCTTAGCAATTCTACTAACAATGCCTTCCACTAGTTTGCCCAGAACAGACACTAAGCTATCAAGCCTTTAAGTTTCAGGACTCTCCCCAGATCTTTTTTAAAAAACAAAAAACAAAAATTGGAGTTACATCGGGCACTTGGCAATCCTGAATTAGAGAGGCTGGTCTTAAGATATTTTTGTTAGGAGATCAGCAATTTCACACTTGAGTCCTTTAAGAATTCTTGGGTGGATGCCATCTGAATCTGGTGACATGCCAGTTTTTATTTTGTCAACATGGCCCAGAACTTTATCTATCGTCCCTACTATTTGCCTCAGTTTCCCAGAGTCTCTTCCTGTGAAAGTTCAAGCACATAGTAATACCCTATACAGTGGTACCTTGGGTTAAGTACTTAATTCCTTCCGGAGGTCCGTTCTTAACCTGAAGCACCACTTTAGCTAATGGGGCCTCCTGCTGCTGCTGCGCCGCCAGAGCACGATTTCTGTTCTCATCCTGAAGCAAAGTTCTTAACCCGAGGTAATATTTCTGGGTTAGCGGTGTCTGTAACCTGAAGCGTATGTAACCTGAGGTACCACTGTATCTTCCTCTGTGAAGGGAGATGCAAACAATTCATTCAGCTTCTCTGCAATCTCCTTATCCTCCTTTATTTGCTCCTCAAAGTTCTTTTTTAGCATCCCTTGTTCTCATTTGGACATTTTCTAAACGAAGCCTTCTTGATTCGAAGAGCTTCTTTGATTCTGCTCATCTTTGCCCTTTATGCAGGGCTGGTCCAAGACATTTGGGCACCTGAGAGGGACCCCAAAATGCCATCCTTCCCCTCCATTCCAGGGAAGAAGGGGTGAGGGTAGCTGTGGACCCTGCTTCCTGAGGTGGTCACCTCCCCTTGCCTCATGGGCAGGCCGGCACAGCCTTTCTGGATCTGCAGTATACCTTCTAGCTGAGATCCTAATACTGCAGCTTTTAAAAGAAAACAACTCCCAAGCATTTGGGAGAGAGTTGCTTTTGACTTTAGTCTTCCCATTAACAGCATTTGCAAGGTGGCATGTAAAATACTTTTTAAAATGCGAACACATGGCACCGCTGAGGCATCTGAGCCGCGCTACAATTGTTGTGCTGTTCAGAAAATCCTTTTGTCTCAGTTCTTGCGTCCAAACCAGAAAGGGAAGCCTCAGGAGCCATCTGCAATGGCTGCCAATTCCTGGAGCACCTACAGGCAACCAGGCCGCGTGATCCAGCCATTGCCACACCCTGCTATCAGGCAAGTCTAGAGCTGCCACTGCTCACAGCAGGAAGACCAGCTGCCGTTCTCTGATAGGAGGAGCAAGGAATTCCCCCTTCTAGGTTTTTTTTTGGTTTTGTGGGTTTTTTGCCTTTGTTCAGACAAATTGCACATAGCAGCACACACACACTGCCATGAGGGTGAACTCTCCTTGCCAGAAACGTGGGGCAAAGAGTAGTTTAGGAGACCTTAAGGCACGACAGCCTGCTGCTACTTTGGAAATAAATGCTTACTACAGGTACTGAGTGAGCTTCTGTGTGATGCAGACATGTTAACCAGGACTGAGTGCCGGAAGCTAATAAGGAAGGCATCATCTCTCTCCTCACTGATCTGAAACCTCACACGAACCATCTCAAAATCAAGCTCCACTTCCCAAAACCACTTGTAACAGATTATCCTAAAATCACAATGAACTAGTCCCAAACATTCTGAATTTCTCACAGATCAGCAGGTTTTCTCCCCTAAAAGGAAGCTACTGTGAGTGAGACAACTATTGATAGACACCCCTGTTTTTGTAAAAAAAGAAAAAGAAAAGAAAAAAAGGTAAAGGACCCCTGACAGTTAAGTCCAGTCACGAACGACTCTGGGGTTGTGGTGCTCATCTCGCTTTACGGGCCGAGGTAGCCGACGTTTGTCCGCAGACAGTTTTCCTGGGTCATGTGGCCAGCATGACTAAGCCGCTTCTAGCGAACCAGAGCAGCGCACGGAAACGCCGTTTACCTTCCTGCCAGAGCGGTACCCATTTATCTACTTGGACTGGTGTGCTTTCGAACTGCTAGGTTGGCAGGAGCAGGGACCGAGCAATGGGAGCTCACCCCGTAGCGGGGATTTGAACCGCCGACTTTCCGATCGGCAAGCCCAAGGCTCAGTGGTTTAACCCACAGTGGTTTACACCTGCATCCCTTCCTGTTTTTGGACCACAACACAAAAGATCCAGGAGAACATGAATTTCAACAATCAGCTTGTGGAGAATGGTTCTGATAAAGCACAGGCTGTAGTCAAAATTCATTCTTGGCTTACTGCTTGCGGTCTGGGGGAGACAAACCATTAGCCTGAGTTTACATGTAATGCTAAGCCAGACCAGAGCTTAGTTCCCAGTAGCATTGCAGCTGCATGGCCAGGGAAGGAGCAGAGCAGCCACAATTTCCCCTGTGAATAAAAGGTAAAGGTACCCCTGCCCGTATGGACCAGTCTTGACAGGTTGTGCGCCCATCTCACTCAAGAGGCCGGGGGCCAGCGCTGTCCGGAGACACTTCCGGGTCATGTGGCCAGTGTGACGAAACTGCTCTGGCGAGCCAGAGCCGCACACGGAAACGCCGTTTACCTTCCCGCTAGTAAGCGGTCCCTATTTATCTACTTGCACCCGGGAGTGCTTTCGAACTGCTAGGTTGGCAGGCGCTGGGACCGAACGACGGGAGGGCACCCCGCCGCGGGGATTTGAACCACCGACCTTTCAATTGGCAAGCCCTAGGCGCTGAGGCTTTTACCCACAGCGCCACCCACGTCCCTCCTCCCCTGTGAATACCCACAGGCATTTTCACTTAGCCAGGGTTTTTTTATCATGGTGCTACATGCAAAATGGGCTTCTCCCATTAGCCATGGTTAGGAGACAGAAGTATTTCCCCCACATGTGAATTCTTGAATGTGCAAGCCCACATATCATAACACGCCCGCTGACCCCAAACACACCTCACTTCCCAACCTTCGCCACGTTGCACAGAGTAGGGCTGAAGGAATCTTCTTTCAACATGAGTTCATGCTTAGTATCAGTCACCAACTGCATGAAGATTCCCACTCTCTTCTCCCTGCTTAGTAGCCAGCTTGGAGAAGCATTTGCTACTTTGCAAATTTGTAGTTTCTCCCAATGAAAATATTGTGCAATTGTTGAATTTGATTTTTTCCCTCCCCCGTATGGAGAAACACAGCCAGCTAAACTCTGTTCCTCTTACCTCCTTGATGATTTAATAAGAGGCGGCTTGACTGTTCTTGGAATCCGGGTTCCACTAGATCACGTCGAGTATGTGCTGATGTCTGATCTACACTGTCCTAGCAAAAGGAAAAAAACCAGGAGATCTCGTTCAGAAATGACATGTACAACCTCTGCCTCTCAGAATATAAAGAGAACTGGTCTCTTATGGAAAATAAAGCAGCAAGCAGGGTCTGGAAACCAAGCCTGATGAGGAACGGTTGAAGGAGCTGGGAATGTTTAGCCTGGAAAAAAGGGAGAATGAGAGGAGATATGAAAGCCATCTTCAAATATATCAAGGGCTGTCACATACAAGAGGGAACAAGCTTGTTTTCTACTTAGAATCATAGAATCATAGAGTTGGAAGAGACCACAAGGGCCATCGAGTCCAACCCCCTGCCAAGCAGGAAACACCATCAGAGCACTCCTGGCATATGGTTGTCAAGCCTCTGCTTAAAGACCTCCAAAGAAGGAGACTCCACCACACTCCTTGGCAGCAAATTCCACTGTCGAACAGCTCTTACTGTCAGGAAGTTCTTCCTAATGTTTAGGTGGTATCTTCTTTCTTGTAGTTTGGATCCATTGCTCCGTGTCCGCTTCTCTGGAGCAGCAGAAAACAACCTTTCTCCCTCCTCTATGTGACATCCTTTTATATATTTGAACATGGCTATCATATCACCCCTTAACCTCCTCTTCTCCAGGCTAAACATGCCCAGCTCCCTTAGCCGTTCCTCATAAGGCATCGTTTCCAGGCCTTTGACCATTTTGGTTGCCCTACTCTGGACATGTTCCAGTTTGTCAGTGTCCTTCTTGAACTTGTTTTATTCATAAATTAACAGAAAAGCAAGAGCAAGCCTTGGCTGAATTTCAGTTACAGTTCACACCCTGCAAATCTGTGCAGATCAACTGCTGTCATCAGGCCTACACTGTGGACCACATGCTAAAGGGATCTTTCCTAACAACTAACAGTCCCTGGAATCTGTCTGGAATGCCAGGGCCATATCCTGGAAGATATGAGGCAATCAAAGGGGACAGAGGCACTCTGAGCACCACAGTTAAGCTCCAGAAATGAAATGGCTTAGGCATGATGTGCAGTACTTTCCCCAAACATCTTGCTGCCTGAAGTGGAACCCAAATGTGTGTGCCCTCCTGCGCTATTCCCTTCATATTTGTAAGTTTTCCTGATCCACAACTAGTGATGTGAGGTAAGAATATTCTCAGCTAGAAAATTCTCTGGAGAATATTCTCCACAAGCTGTAAATTCCAATGAAAGAACCAGTTTTACAACCCACATTTTAAAAATCTAGTAAATAAGAAGTCAAGCTGTGATACTGCCAGTGTAAATAATGAATAATGATGATTTTTTTAAATCCAGTTACATTACTGGGCATTGTGTCATTCACCATTGGCAGTTCTGAAATGTGAGCTACAAAAAACATTTTTTAAAAATGCTATTCATTTAATTTGATGAACATTTGAATTCATATGTATTTCAACTACAGTGGTGCCTTGGTTTACAACCATAATCCGTTCCAGTGGTCCGTTTGTAAACCAAAACAGGTTGTAACCCAAGGTGCACTTTCACCAATGGGGCCTCCCCCCCAAAAATTTGTTCGTAATAAAAAAAAATGGGTTATAATCCAAAAACACTTTGCAAACCGGGACACGAACTTCCGGGTTTGACATGGAAACCAGACTGTTTGCAAATCAAGGTACCACTGTATATGTAATAGTCCTTTTTTCTATTTTGGTGTGACCTTATTCTTAGCAATTCTATACCCGTGGCCATACAGCGTGATATTTTTACAGAAAGTATCTTTAATGCTTTATATACCGTATTTTTCGCCCCATAGGGCGCACCTAGTTTTTTGGGGGGGAAATAATGAAAAAAAATTATTTCCCCCCCCCTCCCCAGGCGTGGGGCTGGGGCGGGCGAAGCTAGCTCCCAAGGCTTGCGGATAGCTTCCTGAAGCCTGCATTCGCCCCATAGGACGCACACACATTTCCCCTTCATTTTTGGAGGGGGAAAAGTGTGTCCTATAGGGCGAAAAATACGGTACTTAAAGTACCTAGGCCTATACAGTGTAACAGCATATGAGTTGGCCTTGATTTAAACAGTTGACGTTTCCATATTTTTATTTAGTTCCAGTAACTGGTTTTTGAAGTGCCATTCAATGGTACAAGGTGCCATTTACCAGAGATTGACATACTGGAATATATTATCATATAATGATAATATATTTAATGTTAATGGCTTATCTTTTATATGTATGCATATAGTTTTATTTATCAAGCTGTTTTAGTCACCAAAACAGTTATTAAATGTTAGAGCTATCAGAAGAATAAGACAGCCTATTACTGAATTTACTTATATCAAACTTAACATGTCAATTGTACTTTTTGACTTGTCCTATAACATGCACATGTTCTAATGGAATAATAAATTATGATTTAACTACAATGGTACCTGCTCAATGCAAGTTTAGAAGTGTGCTCACTTTCATTTGAGTCTGGGTTGGTCACAGGCAACACTAAACCTCTACAGAGAAGCAGGACGCTCATTATCCCAGAGGCTCACCCCCTAAATCCAGATTTCAGTTGTACACTGAAATGCGCCTTAATTTTGCCCTCAGAAAATGCAGTTTATTTTGCCTGGGGAGGTTTTGTACTGTGCTCACACATTCACCTACGTATCATTTCACCGTCTATTTATACAAGGTGCTTAAAGACAAATAACAGCAGGTTGCCAACTGCAACAGCAATCTAGGTGGACACAGGAGCAAGGTCAGAAGATTAGAAAGTGTTCTGTGTCGTGCCCAATCCCTGCCGAGGCTGCGAATATTCTGTGCCCAGAGAGACTAGGCTTGCAATATCTCGCCATATATTTATACTTGGGGAAATGAATACTGTCTTCCTTCTAGCAATGAAGATTTTTAGTCAAAACTCAAAGGATTCCTGCATTTGATTTCACTGCTGCAGTGAGTTAAACGCTATTTCAGACCCTACTTTTAAAACATTACCCACTATAAAATAAATTCACATTGCCCATTTGATCCAATTATACAAGACACCTTCAAGAAAATAACGGACACAAGGGAAACAGGAGGTTTTAGACCATGGGTAGGCAAACTAAGGTTTCTTCTCAATCCAGCCCGCGGACGGTCCGGGAACCAGCGTGTTTTTACATGAGTAGAATGTGTCCTTTTATTTAAAATGCATAGGAATTCGTGGGGCATAGGAATTCGTTCATTTCCCCCCCAAATATATATATATATATATAGTCCGGCCCCTCCGAAGGTCTGAGGGACAGTGGACTGGCCCCCTGCTGAAAAAGTTTGCTGACCCCTGTTTTAGACCAAGTGACCAGATATTTCAGCTTTAAGGTGAGGGTTTGTTGCACTACTCTGCAGAGCACCTTTGCAAAGCATGGTCCTGATGAGCCCACGCTCCTGATGACTTTCCGCTGAAGGGATGCAGCCACCAGCTTAAACCAAAAAATGGCACCTCACCTCCTGTTTAGATTTTTAAAAATGAAGGCATGTGCTGTGGTCAAAAATATACGTGCTTCCTAGGGCTGGTCATCGAGGGGGGTGGGAGTACAGCTTGAGTTTTCTTTTATTTGACTAATATCAATTCCAATTGCCCAATTTGACTCGATTTGTAAATGAGATACAGAAAGTGGTTTTGAATCATTTTGATGAGGTGGCAAACAGCAACAGTTGTCACTGTGTTTTCTCCACAATTGTGTATGTCTGGTTTTAAAGTACAGTGGTACCTCGGGTTAAGAACTTGCTTCGTTCTGGAGGTCCGTTCTTAACCTGAAACTGTTCTTAACCTGAGGTACCACTTTAGCTAATGGGGCCTCCTGCTGCCGCCGTGCAGCCGGAGCACGATTTCTGTTCTCATCCTGAAGCAAAGTTCTTAACCCAAGGTACTATTTCTGGGTTAGCGGAGTCTGTAACCTGAAGCGCCTGTAACCCGAGGTACCACTGTACTGCTTTACTTATACAGAAGCAATTACTCCGTTTGGGAAACGAAAATGGTGTATCAAGAACATGGAATGCATTGCTAAAAGTCTACAGTCACTCTACTCAAAACCCACACCAAATATTTATTCAAAGAAGGAATAAGGTATTGGAATTCCAAAAAGGTAACTTCTTGTTTGCCTTGTCAATGCCTACTAGACTTCCAATAAATAACTGGTCAATGTATGTGGTTATTCCTAACTGCTTGATGCAGATTAGGGTATAGAGAAACAGCTGCATTTCTAACTAATGCCGAATGACAGAGATGGTACTGAAGAAGAGGAGTTATTAATTTTAATTAAAATGTTGTAATAGAAAAAAAAATGAAATTTCAACTGCATGAGAGATGTATATTAGCTTGAGAATAAACTCAAAGCTGAACATGAAATTCACCCTTCAGTATATGCCCTCGAAATTACACAAAGCTATTGTTTCCCTTCAAAAGGTTTTCTTAAAAATATGGACTCTCCCATTAGACCTTTTATAGTAAAATCCACCTACAGTTGTCCTATATGACTTGTGGACCAAAAAAACCCAAACACAGTCTACAAAAACATCAACAACACAATTTTTGCTACCTGCCTCGAACCCACCATTGAGGTCTCCAAAACCTCCAGCCATCAAAGCATTTCATCTGCTTCTCAATTCTCCCAGCCTTTGTGTCTGTTCTTAAAGTGTTTTGTTCTTGCTTCACTTCAGCCTGAACCCAGGGTTAAGATCAGAACTCGAGCATCTTTCCCCCAAAATCTTGCAAGGATAGAATAGGAAGGAAAGGCAGTACCTATCAGTAGCCAAAGCTTGTAGGGAGAGTGTCAGGAAACCTACTGAAGGTCAGAATGAGCTTAGGCTTAGAAGAGATGTTAAAAGTAACAAAAAGGTCAGACCTCACCTGGAGTACTGTGTCCAGTTCTGGGCACCACAGTTCAAGAAGGACACTGACAAACTGGAACGTGTCCAGAGGAGGGCAACCAAAATGGTCAAAGGCCTGGAAACAATGCCTTATGAGGAACGGCTAAGGGAGCTGGGCATGTTTAGCCTGGAGAAGAGGAGGTTAAGGGGTGATATGATAGCCATGTTCAAATATATAAAAGGATGTCGCATAGAGGAGGGAGAAAGGTTGTTTTCTGCTGCTCCAGAGAAGCGGACACGGAGCAATGGATCCAAACTACAAGAAAGAAGATTCCACCTCAACATTAGGAAGAACTTCCTGACAGTAAGAGCTGTTTGACAGTGGAATTTGCTGCCAAGGAGTGTGGTGGAGTCTCCTTCTTTGGAGGTCTTTAAGCAGAGGCTTGACAACCATATGTCAGGAGTGCTCTGATGGTGTTTCCTGCTTGGCAGGGGGTTGGACTCGATGGCCCTTGTGGTCTCTTCCAACTCTATGATTCTAAGGTATTTTGAAGCTTTGTTCAGAGCAGGAGGAAGAACCGGGAAATGGTAGCTCCACTGCATTAAGAAATAAGAGGGTGACTTACACCTGGCTTGACACAACCATACATGTGAAAAAGCCTAGGGGATTTACTAAACCACAAGCTAAACACGTTAGCAGCTGAAAAGGCAAAAACTATGGTAGGCTGCATCAAGTATGGTACAGTGGTCCAGATCATGATATCCCTCTGTTCTTCAGACAGAGCTCACTTGGAATACAGGGTCCAGCTCTGAGCACCACAGTTTAGGAAGGATATTGACCAACTAGAATGTGTCCAGAGGAAAAGCAACAAAGATAGTCACCAAGCCTTATGAAGAAAGACTGAAGGCTTTAGTTACGTTTAATCTAGGGGAAAACACAATTAAGGGGTGAGATTGTGTTGTCAATATTTTGTTGGGAGTTGCCCTGAGTGGCAGGGCTAACCCTGTCAGATGGGCGGCACATAAATAATAAAATTATTATACTTAATATGATAGCAATACTGTATTCAAATACCTGAAGCGCTGTCACATTGATGGAGTGGTTGTTTACGCTGCTCCAGAGGACAGGACCCTAACCAACAGGTTCAACTTACAAGAAAAGGGGTTTAAACTAAACATTAAAAGGTAAAGGGCCCTTGACAGTTAAGTCCAGTTGCAGACAACTCTGGGGTTGTGGCGCTCATCTCGCTTTACGGGCCAAGGGAGCCGGCGTTTGTCCGCAGACAGTTTTTCCAGGTCATGTGGCCAGCATGACTAAGCCACTTCTGGCGCAATGGAACACCGAAACCAGAGCAGCGCACAGAAACGCCGTTTACCTTCCTGCCAGAGTGGTACCTGTTTATCTACTTGCACTTTGACATGCTTTCGAACTGCTAGGTGGGCAGGAGCAGGGCCCGAGCAACTGGAGCTCACTCCGTAGTGGGGATTCGAACCGCCGACCTTTTGATTGGCAAGCCCAAGGCTCAGTGGTTTAGACCACAGCGCCACCCGTGTCCCTAAACTAGACATTAGGAAAAGGTTATTGACCCTGCAAACATCTAGGCAGTGGAACAGTGTTCTTGGGGAGGTGGGCTGTCTTTCCTGAGGAACTTTAAAGCAATGATTGGAAGGTCACTTATGCAAGGGGACTGGGATAGATGCAGCCTCCAATTCTTATGATTCTACAACAATACTGCCTTATCTCTAAACCATGGTTATGGAGAGGAAGAGGCTTGTAGACCTACATCTTCCCTTCAGCTTTTGGGTGCAAATTCTTTGCACACATGGTTTCATTTTTCAGTTGACCGTGAGACTGTGCGTTACTTCTACACCAGTGCCTGCAAACCCTTGTTTGCTCCAAACTGCGAAGTCTGCAGCTTCTGCGGACTGGCAACAGCCATGCTGGCTAGGAAAAAGACTAGCGCAGAAGCAAAAGACTACCAGGCCCCATAATTAGGGGGAAAAGAAGAGGAGAATGTGAGAGAGGGAGGGAGAGGAGGAAAGCACAGGCAAATCTGCACAGCCCTCCCAGCAGTCTTTATGACTTGCACTGCCACAAAGTGCTTATCTTCAGGAAAGGGGTATTTTTCAAATTCAAAGAAAAAGCTCCTTGAAGGAAAGCAAATAAATATGGATAAAAGATCTAAGCAGACATTGCACACACCGAATAAGTACTTTTACAGTAATTTTCTGTTGTCTTCTGAATCCGAAACTAACCAAAGCTATCCATCTAAAAGAAGAACCAAATTAAACGCAAGCTACATATATAGAGGGGAAAGACCAAGAAAGCACACACCAAGAAGGAACAGCAGTTATCATGAACTGGCACTATTCTCCTCTTGGCAGGCGAGCCCTTCACACTGCCAGTTGCCTCCAAAATTCGCAGGGAGTACTTCATTTTCTACTCCTCTGCAACAGCTCATTTTGTTCTTTTGTCCCCTCCCCCCTCAATTTGGGCTATTGACATACTTGAAACAAAAGGAAATTACTGCAATGCTCTGGAAAGAAATACATTCCAGCACTTCTGCAGAAGCAGCTACAATGGCTCTTTTAATACTTTGTGAACACACTGAAACTGCTGCAAGTTCACAAAGGCTCCCGCAATTACCAGTGTGGTTTTGGGGAGAGACGTTTCCTTGTGTGCTGTTACTAACGTGCCCCTGCGCACACGAAACGAGGGAAAGCTGATCGATTTCAACCCTCCCCAACTTCCCTGACAAAGGCTAGTTAAAGCATTTGTTATGCCATTTGACGTTATCTAGACATGGAGCAATTGCTGCACTGTGGCAGCTATCAAATTCAATGCCTCAAGAAGAAAAATGAAGAAAATTGTGAGAGATCACTACTACTTATATATTTACTTAATATAAAGGTAAAGGTACCCCTGCCCGTACGGGCCAGTCTTGACAGACTCTAGGGTTGTGCGCCCATCTTACTCAAGAGGCCCGGGGCCAGCGCTGTCAGAAGACACTTCCGGGTCACGTGGCCAGTGTGACATCGCTGCTCTGGCGAGCCAGAGCCACACACGGAACGCCGTTTACCTTCCCGCTAGTAAGCGGTCCCTATTTATCTACTTGCACCCGGGAGTGCTTTCGAACTGCTAGGTTGGCAGGCGCTGGGACCGAACGACGGGAGCGCACCCTGCCGCGGGGATTCGAACCGCCGACCTTTCGATCGGCAAGCCCTAGGCGCTGAGGCTTTTACCCACAGCGCCACCCGCGTCCCATTTACTTAATATATATATCACCAATAGCAATATCTAATGAGGGATGTATCAAGTAAGCTTGCAGTACCCAAATGACCCTCCATGAAAATATTCCCAGGGTAAACCATTTGGGAAATTTGGGGCGCTCGTTACAGGAACAGGGTCAGCTTGTTCTCTGCCCGTTCGAATTTCAGTAGGCCAGCAATTTACAAAGTGGACAAAATACTTCCAAGTGATCTGAAACAAAAGCTGGAGACTGCTGGGACTGCTGTTACAGTGGTACCTCGGGTTAAGAACTTAATTTGTTCTGGAGGTCCGTTCATAACCTGAAACTGTTCTTAACCTGAGGTACCACTTTAGCTAATGGGGCCTCCCGCTGCCACCGCTGCGCAATTTCTGTTCTCATTCTGAAGCAAAGTTCTTAACCCGAGGTACTATTTCTGGGTTAGTGGAGTCTGTAACCTGAAGCGTCTGTAACCTGAGGTACCACTGGACTGGACTGCACAAAACTTGAGGAACAGAAGCAGATATCCATGGGACAAACACCGAGTATGACGGTTTACATATAAAAGTTGATCCATTTGTCATTGGTGCAATACCCAGCTCTATTTCTCAGTCGCATCAGCAGAGGCCGTGCAAGCCTTGGACTGCTGCCTGGACTCAGCGGTAGGATGGACAAGTGCCACTAAACGGACTCTGAATCCTGGCACGACACAGGCATCGTGGGCGGGCGGCTCTTGAGTCAGGATAATTGGTCAACTGCCTGTTTTGGATGGAACTGCACTCCCTGTGCAGTCTGGGGGTGCCCTTGGATCCATGTCTCTTGCTAGAGGCCCAGGCGACCTCCTTGGCTCCGAGAGCCTTTTACCAGCTTCAGTTGGCAAGGCAGTGGTGGCCGTTTCTGGATCACGATAGCCTGAGCACTGTCACCCATGTACGGGCAACCTCCAGGCTAGTTATTGCAATGTGCTCTATATGTGGGGCTGCCGCACAAGCTGTTCAGTTAGTTGGAGAACAGCCTTTACCAAAGGTGTCCTGGGCTTTGAAGACACTCGAACTCAGGACGCAAGGGAGAAACGCGCTAAGAGGAAGGCACGCTTGGCAAATCTACACCGTGATCAACTCCCGCCCGGAAACCAATGTCCACACTGTGGAAGGACGTGTGGGTCCAGAATTGGCCTCCACAGTCACTTACGGACTCATTGTTAAAACCGTGGTTATGGAAGACAATCTTACTCGGCTACGAGTGACCACTAAGGAAGAAGAAGCCCCACAGGCTGCAGCTGGTGCAAAATGTGGTGGCTCAACTGCTCACTGGGGTGGAATACACTGCTTGGCAGCTAGCTACCAAGCAAAGTGCAAGGTGTTTACAGTGGTGCCCCGCAAGACGAATGCCTCGCAAGACGGAAAACCCGCTAGACGAAAGGGTTTTCCGTTTTGGAGGTGCTTCGCAGGACAAATTTGCTATGGGCTTGCTTTGCAAGACGAAAATGCCTTGCAATTCCTGGGTTTTTTTTCCCCTCCCCCCCCTTTTTCCCAAGCCCCTAAGCCGCTTAACAGCTGATCTAAGCCGCTTATCAGCTGATCTAAGCCGCTAATAGCCTTTTAGCAGCTAATCCGCTAATCCCTTAAGCCTTTAATAGCCGCTAATAGCCTTTTAGCAGCTAATCCGCTAATCCCTTAAGCCTTTAATAGCCGCTAATAGCCGCTAAACCGCTAATAGCGCTAATCCGCTAAAGGGCTTGCTTCGCAAGACGAAAAAAACCGCAAGACGAAGAGACTCACGGAACGGATTCTTTTCGTCTTGCGAGGCACCACTGTATATCTGTGCAGCTTGGGACCAGGATACTTACAAGTGTCAACCCCCCGCCCCAATATAGCTCCTTCCCTTTATATATCAGAAAGGTGCCTTCTGTGTTTCTTTTCAGCACCCAATAAACACATTCTTCTTTCAACAAGCTCCGATTCCCGGTTGGTATCTGTACTGGATTTGAATTGATTTTATAAATTTGCTGCTGTTGTTTTAAAAGCATATACGCATATAATTGGTTGCTTTTTAATTAAACATGTGTTACATGTATTATGAATAATAACAATTTTTAATAATATTAACATACAAGCACACACAGTTCTGTGTCCAAACTGTGTGGAAG
Organism: Podarcis tiliguerta; assembly: GCF_965153285.1. Classification (NCBI taxonomy): domain Eukaryota; kingdom Metazoa; phylum Chordata; class Lepidosauria; order Squamata; family Lacertidae; genus Podarcis; species Podarcis tiliguerta. Next base: position 4,290,599 of record NC_139546.1, on the reverse strand, counting down.
TTTAGTACAAAGCACAAAGCCAAATTGTCATTGTTAGGTGTGCACACTGATCTGTAAGATTTCTGCCTTAAAGGGACACAGAGAGAATCCTAGCTGACAATGCAGCTCAACTCCAGAAGCAAAGCATCAAGGTACAAGGAAGCTAAGGCCAGGCAGCCTCCCTGACTTGTCCCACAGTAACTTAAGATTCATGGGCCATACAAACTCAATGAATAAAAACAGATAGAAAACCAATAGGACTGTGGCTGCCATCCAACATATTGACTACACAGGTCATCTGCAATGGACTTTTGTGTCCATGGTTATCTTTGCAAGGGAAGAGGTTGGCAGAGAAAACCCCAAAAAACATGGTTGGAGTCCGCGACCAGAAGGAGGAGGAGCACCAGGAGGAATGGATGAAATTCAAATACTATTTAGTTAAATATACTAAGATAGTTTAATTGGAAAAGTTTGCAAATTTCAGATAGGCTTAGGACAATTATGTGCTTTTAGAGAATAATATGTTTAAAGTCAAAATGAAAACAAAGTAAGAGGTTAAGTGATTAAGTTAAATTATGAGAAAATAGGTTTTGGAAAACTGTTACAATGATATGCACTGAAATGCAGCCGGGGGGGTTGAGGAAGTCACTTAACAATGTTACTAAGATTGGATCAAGTACAGTTAAGATGTATGTACGTTTGTTTGTTTGTTTGTTTGTTTGTTTAAAATTTTGGAAAACCAATAAATAAAATTGGCGGGGGGACAACATGGTTGGGCATCCATGCCCATGCCCCCTAGCAGCTCTGATGAAACCATCCATCAACACTGCTATCAGCTGAGTTGAACTCCGCTTGTTCTCCCCATGGAGAACTCAGCAGCACAGCTGACCCCAGGTTCTTGAGGGTGCCCTGGCGGCAGCTGCACCTCCCCATATGGCATTCGGTATGGGGGCAAGTGGGTTTCAGGGAAACTGCCTCATGGGCCACACTGAGACTACACCACACCAAATTAGGACCATGGGATGGAAGTTCCTCTCCCATTCTGGTTGCCACACCTCAAAAAGGATACTGGAGAGCCCAAAAAGGTGACAAACAGAACCACTAAAATGACTGAGGGCTGGAGGAAATCTCCTATCAGGAAAGGTTCCCAACAGCAGGTCTTGCCTAGGGCTGTCGCACATCCGGAATTTCCTAGATGTAGCTGGAATACGGCAGTCAGATACAGTGTCCAGGCGGAAATTTCTGAGGTGTCTAGGTTATATGACAACCCATGTCGGAAGTCTGTATTTTGGCAAATTTCCTTAAAAATAGCTCCAAAACTAAATTTAATTTGACAGCGCCTATATCATATCGAGTGACAGAATAATTTGGACACGATATGGAAATTTTGTCCATGGTATGATTATTTTCTGCCTAGTCATTTTGATACGTTGGCACCCTGTTTGCAAAATTTAACAATTCCAAAATACAGACATGCTTTCACTTACGCAAGATTAAATATATTGCCTTCAGTTGTACTTGAGGGTCGATTTCAAAAAAATCCGCTGGAAAAACGGTGATGCCCATGTGGAGATGGCAGTATTAAATCAGGAGCTCATGTGCTCCTGGCTTGCTCTCCTTATAAAGATTTAAGGCGTGGGGTTATTACCCCTCTACTATTGTCCATGCCGGGTTGCTCAACCAATGCTACTGTGTCCTTCTTCTAGCAGAACAAGATAATCAGGTGCCTGCAAAGATTTTAGCAGGGGCACTTAGAAGAAGATTTATTATTTGATGATTGATGTAAACCTCCAGAATGTATTTTGCATAGTTAAGTTTTTACCCCTACCTTCAGTACATTTTATTTTATTGCTATGGCTAATGCAAATAAAAGCTCAAAAACTTCATTTTTTTGAGATTTTGAAAAATAAAAATAAAAAATCAGCACCTCCCTCCCCAAAACACACACCCACACCCCTTTGTCACTTTTTGAAATTTGGCAACTGGTATTCTGGGTTCATGTCTACACAGAGACTGCATTTGAATTAGAAGTTGTGTTTAGGAGGTTGATCCTGGTTCTAACTCTTTCACTTTGAAACTCCGCCTCCCTCTTCCACAAAATTGTGTGTTATTCACATCAAGGCGTATCTTCTGGCTCCCTGGTCTTCAGCTGGTGGGCTGTGGGCTGATCCAAGGTGCGTCACAACAGCAGCACTGGGTCCTCAAACGCAGGCTTAGGTTAAAAGTGGGCCCTAGGTCTGGAAAGACTGAAGATGTTTGTTCCAGCTTGCAGGAAACAAGAGATAATTTAATGCCTTTACTTCTGGTGCTTACGTGAGCAGAGGGTGGGATGGAGAGGGAGGGAGGAGCAGAGGAACTGAACTTTGAACTTCCCCTCAAGCTTCTTTTAGTCACTTCACGATGAATCCCTATACTGGAATAAGAGTCACTGATTAAATCACTATGTTATAACGTTCATTTCCTCCTTAATTGAATAAAGAGCTGAAGTGACTGTGCTCGGTTACTGCTGTGACTCCCAATTGCATAAGAATAGGAATGCACACGCCGTAAGTCATCCCTGTTTTCTGAGAAATTCTGGAACTCCAATCTGAACTTCCAGGAACACGAGCGAAGTGCTGCCAATTCTCACTGCTGCATTATTTTCTAAAGCAAAGAGACAGAGTTTTGGAAAGACCTCCTGCGCACGGCAAAGAGGAGAGGGTGGCGGTGGTTTTTGTTTTTTGTTTAATCCCCACGAGATCAGAGATAGTTTCTAAGGGAATGAGTTTGAACAGCAAATGGATTAAAGGAAAGTTCCTGGATCAGCAAGCACGGCTTTTATGAGGAGGGACATAAACGGCACACAGAACTTAGCAAGGAACTTAGAACCAGGATCAACCTCCTGAACACAACTTCTAGCTCCTAACTGGAGGGCCAAACTAAATGCAATACTTGTCACATAGTCTGCCCTTGCATAGTTGAGTTTTCGGGCTTTTGAAAAACGAATAGCTAGCCAGTGTGCTTCTGAGCCAGATCAGGACTGCAGCAAAGCAGGATTTAACCCCTTTGGTTCTCCTGCAATCTCTGGCTGAAATCCTGCCCCCCCCCCCCCCGCCATTCACAATGCTTTGTTCCTTGGGGAGTGGGGAGGAGAATCTGTCTCGGACAATGGAGGCAGGAAAAGGTTAAATAATCTCTTGCACCACACAAAGGTGCTCCTAACCCCGCAGGAGCGTATTTCTCATTTTAGGCCAGGTTTGGCCCTAAATCCTTCACCTAAATGCAAGACAATCAAAACTTTTACAAGTTGTGTATGACAAAACAAGCTCCACAAGCAAAATGTGCAGAGGAAGAAAAAAGATCCACCAATCTCAGAAGGGAAATCTATGTTAGGGACAGTGTTGTTTTTTTCCTGGGAGTACTCAAGGATATGATTTTCTAGAAGAAAAGCTCTGGTTAGGAACCAGAGCCCAAGTCCCACTGAGAGGAGGAGGAGGATCAAGAATGGTTGCTAATTTCCTAGGGCAAGCAAAATGCAGACCACCTGAGAAGAACCGCAAGAAAAAAATTAAACTTTCTCAAAAATCTCAAAGCCACACTTCCTCTGGTTGTCTCCCACATACGCTTCTGCCTGAACTCACATGTGCTACTCTTTTCATTGCTTTGCTCAAATTGCAACTGTGATCTACTTTACAGGGTGGTTGTTGTGAAGACAAAGACACTTTGGAAATTTAAAATACTATTACAAAATGTAGGATAGCGCAGGGAATGATTCCAAGTCAGAACTTGCATGTTCAGGGTCTGACTGTGTACGTTATTTTTTGGCTTCATTTTTAGGTTTCCCTCCACCCCATGGCTTCAAATCTGCCCCCCCCCAACCCTCTCCCTATTCAAAATCTGGCCAGACAGGCTGGAGAAAAACAATAATAAAGATCGTACGTCCATCAGTATGGCATTTATCTTTCTCTTTTCTCCTCAAAAGAACTCAAGGTAGCACTCCTGGTTCTCATTTTCCCTCACAACAGGCCCATGAGAGAGGTTAGCCTAAGGCAAGCATAGGCAACCTCGGCCCTCCAGATGTTTTTGAGACTACAATTCCCATCATCCCTGACCACTGGTTCTGTTAGCTTGGGATCATAGGAGTTGTAGTCCCAAAACATTTGGAGGGCCGAGGTTGCCTATGCCTGGCCTAAGGGATGGTGACCAGGCCAAGGCCACACAGCTGCCAAATGGACATTTCAGATCCTGCCCTCCAGCTCCTCGTTGGCTTAGTAGTCCACATTCTAGAAAAAAGGTGTAGAATTGCATTAAGTGGGGAGTGGGATATTAATATTTCCCCATGATTCTGAGAGTACCTGGGAGCCCTGTTAGAAGGCCTGTGTGGCACTTTTCAAGAGTAATGAATTCAGGCTGGAGTCCTGTAAACACTTCCCAGGGAGCATTCCTCATGCAACCCAGTGGGACGCACTCTGTGCAATGTGCAGCTATTGTGGCAGGAAGCCAGTCCCCATAAGCAGTGCCTGTTATTAGTATAGCTTCTGCAGCCTTAAATGGTTAGGACAGCAGGTTTAATGTGACTTATTTACAAGTAAGGGCACACAGGACAGGATTTCTTGCAACGTTGGTCCTAACGAGAAAATAATCCGACAAAAGTGACATTTGTTTTAGTGGTTCGCCATAATAACTGCAGCAACTGCTCACTTTGTGATGTCTATTATACCAAATGATTGCTAGAAAGGTCTGAACATCTTCTCTCACCTCATTACTACCTCTGAGCAGGTATGCCTGAGCCATTTATCCTCCAATGTGAGTGAGCAAAGAGACTCCAGCTACCTCCAGCAAAAGCTGAGACCAGCAACCATCTTGCCTGGGAGTCCTGAAACACCTGCTCCCTGCCCTAAAGGTATTTTTTCACCTGACCTGGCAGGGCGGGGCCTGGACTGACTCCAGCTACAAAAGCTGAGGCCGTTGAACAGCCTCTTTTTGTTGCTGTTTTTAAATCTTATTATGAATTATGTGGAAATTGTGTGATTTGGTCATGCAATTTTTTGATGTGCTTTATTTATCGTTTACAACTACTTTTCTTATGTTTGCAATTATGTAAATCAGCTCATGTTGCAAGCCGCCTTGCGCATGCTTTGAACTATGGAAAGGTGGCATTCAAATCACACGATGATGACAATGATTACTTTTACTGTGTAGATTCTAGAGAACATTCCTCACTTGCAACCTTTCTTTATCATACTGTAGGACTGCGGCAGCAACACTTCTGTACAGAGAACATCTTGCCTGATTATTAGCAATTGTGCCCAAGTTGTACTTACCGTTATGCAAATGAGCACACAGACTGTTGCTTTGCACACTGTTCCTGGCATATTGTGAACGTGATGATGTTTCTGACATCACATAAGAGGGATACAGTAGAACCCCACCAGTAAAACCATTTTCTCCATACTGCTCATGTGGGACAAGGTCAGAATTAAAGAAATAGGAATGGACATGCAAGAACCAGCAAGCAACAGAAGGAAGACATGGCTATGTGGGTGCTCTACAAAAGACACATTGTTCTGTTTCCCATGCTTGCTGAATCGGGGACCTGAAGCATCTCACCAAGACAGGCGCCCGAGACACCCAGGACTCACATGAACTGCTGCTATCAACAATGAACCAACTCAACGCCTCAAGTTCCTACCAAGCACATCCAGGAAGTATAGAACAGGTACATACTTTTGAAGATCACTGACTGTGTATGATTCTATAGAATGAGCGTACAGTCGTACCTTGGAAGATGAACAGAATCCATTCCAGAAGTCTGTTCAACTTCTAAAATGTTTGAAAACCAAGTCACGGCTTCTGATTGGCTGCAGGATGCTTGTCAGATGTTCAGGTTCCAAAAGAACTTCTGCAAACTGGAACAATCATTTCCGGGTTTGCAGCATTCGGGAACCAAAACGTCTGAGTTCCAGGGTATTCGGGAACCAAGGTACGACTGTATTGTGATCCTGAGAAAACAGAAGATTCAGCAAATTCAGAAGTGTTCAGAGGTCTCATTAAGTCTGGTTGTGTTTGTTTATTACTCTGCCATGGAACTTCACTTGCAGAGTGGAAGTATGTTCAAGAAAACAGCGTTTATATGTTCCAGTTGTAGCCTGGGGATTAATTAGCATGTGCAACACAGAACCCAAAAGCACTTTTTGATGGGCAGATCCTTCTTGTCTTTGGTAAACACACATAGCCTTGCATGATTAGTGTTTTGGTACCCAAGATACCACACATAGGGCAACTCAAATCTCTCAGCATCTGAGTAACATTCGTCTCACCCCTGAAAGGTGACACGAGTGCTGCAAATTGAAGGATGCCTAATACTTGTCCCAAGTCTAAAGGAAGTTGCTATAACTGATCAGCTGACTAGTGGTTAGAGCAACCTTGTCTGAAGATGCACTTTCAGTGCCAATCAGCTGACAGGCACTGGGAGTGCACCTTCCATTCTGTTTACATGGTTACAAAATGGACTCCTCAAAGTCCATTTTGAGGAAATGGTTTGAATCATAGAATCATAGAGTTGGAAGAGACCACAAGAGCCATCGAGTCCAACCCCCTGCCAAGCAGGAAACACCATCAGAGCACTCCTGACATATGGTTGTCCAGCCTCTGCTTAAAGACCTCCAAAGAAGGAGACTCCACCACACTCCTTGGCAGCAAATTCCACTGTCGAACAGCTCTTACTGTCAGGAAGTTCTTCCTCATGTTTAGGTGGAATCTTCTTTCTTGTCGTTTGGATCCATTGCTCCGTGTCCGCTTCTCTGGAGCAGCAGAAAACAACCTTTCTCCCTCCTCTATGTGACATCCTTTTATATATTTGAACATGGCTATCATATCACCCCTTAACCTCCTCTTCTCCAGGCTAAACATGCCCAGCTCCCTTAGCCGTTCCTCAGAAGGCATCGTTTCCAGGCCTTTGACCATTTTGGTTGCCCTCCTCTGGACACGTTCCAGTTTGTCAGTGTCCTTCTTGAACTGTGGTGCCCAGAACTGGACACAGTACTCCAGGTGAGGTCTGACCAGAGCAGAATACAGTGGCACTATTACTTCCCTTGATCTAGATGCTATACTCCTATTGATGCAGCCCAGAATTGCATTGGCTTTTTTAGCTGCCGCGTCACACTGTTGGCTCATGTCAAGTTTGTGGTCAACCAAGACTCCTAGATCCTTTTCACATGTACTGCTCTCAAGCCAGGCGTCACCCATCTTGTATTTGTGCCTCTCATTTTTTTTGCCCAAGTGCAATACTTAATTTTTTTTGCCCAAGTGCAATACTTAATTTTTTTTGCCCAAGTGCAATACTTTTGCCCAAGTGCAATACTTTGAATTTTATCCATCCTTCAAAACAGAAAGCAGGACTAGGGAGTTCCTGATCCCTGCTTACCAGCACTGATGGGAAGCCCTGCTTGCACAGAAACAACTGGCAACTTTTAAGCCCCTGCTTGTTCCTTTGCAGCCATGTCCCTGGCTACCACACACTGCAAATCACATATTACATCAGGTGTGGTTGGCAGGGAGCCACCTCATAGGCTGGGCCTAAACAGACCTGCAAATTCCTCATCACTGTTTTACAGGCTATTTCAGTTGCTTTCGTGGTTAGCAAGAGCACCAGCAGAAGCATTACATTTGTATCTGGTTGAGATTACTATCATTTCTCCATAACCTTTTTTCAACTTCATCCCCAGCATGAAACATCGGTCTTGCGCCAGCCTCCTCCTGGCTTCTGTGAAGATTGAGATAGCCTCTCCTTCATGGTTGGTTTTGATACAACTAGCAGGAGCCACCAACCCATATTGCTGTTGCAGGAACACCCCTTTTAGTAGCACTGCTCTTTGCCTTTGATCTGGGTGTCCCAAAATTCGTTCACTATTTACAGAGCTGTGATTATTTCCCCTGAAAATAGCCTAAACCATAATATGTCATAATAAAGCACCTTGAGAAGGACCTTCAAAGTAAATTTTGAGGGCTTCAGTCACCCTCACTTTCTGAGTCATCCTATGTACAGCTGATCTGGAATGGCTGCTTGCTTCTAAAACACCAAGACCAGCCACTCATTTTCCAAAGCAGACTTTGAATACTTACTGGCCTAGTAGTACAGGTTAGCCATCATGGCACAAAAAGCAGCTAAAGTTAGCCCATAAAGCCAGGCACAGTCCTCCTGCCATGCATGGTGGCCCACTGGGGAAACCAAAGATATTCTTCTGCTGCCACAATGCAGAACCACAATGCACAGCTCAATGGGTCACAACTTGTGCAGGTCTGAAACGTGCTACACTTTCCCCAGTAAAAATATTAGTTGACGAATAGTAAATCCACAGCCTTCCCTTCCAGAGGCCTTGTGTAACCTTACCAGAGCCCGGTAAGCAAGATGGAGGGCTTAAAAACTTTCAGTGTCAAGAAAACTCTGCACAGAAAGAACCCTCCGCCATGCCCCTCTTGAGACCTTTGCCAGATCTTGGACAACCCCTTCTGATTGTCCCATCCCCCAGCTCTCAATCGGTTTATTTATTCACCCACCACCCATGCAAAGCTGCAATCACGTAAATAAATCCTACATTAAGTTGTGGGTCCACCATAGTGCGAAACTATGGTTTCCCAATCTGTACATGAGTCAGTGCATGCCTCGGGTTCCAATTCTACCTCCTCAACTCCTCCTCCTCTGAATGCCTGGAAGATGAGTTTGGAGGATCTCGCTTCCCATTTTAAACAAGCTGCAGTTCCGTGTCAAGGTCCAAACACAGAGAAGTATGGTTTGTTTAAGCTCTGGTTTGGCAGCTGGTTTTGGATCCTGGTTTGCAGTCTGTTAAAAATTGGGAGGGAAATCTTCCGATCTCCTCTGGCATGCAGATGAGGCTGAGAGTAAGAGCACATGAGCCCAAGGCTCACAATGAATCGCTGATATAGCAGGAAAGCCTGGATTCCCTTTAAGTCTGATCCAGGCCACTGACGAAATTAAGGCTAACTAGTGAGTTACTCAGCTCAGTAAACAGACTTTACTCCACCACTACAGCTGGATTCCATGCATTTTAAATATATTTAAGTTATAACTTACTATTCGGTAAGGATGGTGCAAAATGGAGTCTGGGCAGCCAGCTAAAGCCATTTGTGCCTTCAGAATATCTTCAAAATTACATCTACTGCTTTGCGGCACCTGCAGTGTAAAAACAAGATGGTGAGAAAACTGTGCCGGAGGCGTTGACAAATTGTTAATATGGTAAATAACTTGGAGATGGAGGGACAGAGAGAGGAAGAGAAAAGCTTGTGCCCTTCTGCCAATCACAGCATGGAAGTAATATTGAAAGCCTAGCAGACAGGTTCATGCCATTCAATGTTATTTTATTGCATAACAGAAGGACTGGAATAAAGCCCATAACAGCTGCTAGCCCACATAAAATTTTACTAGCATACCTGACTTGCCCAAACACCCACATACCTCTGTAAGTCACGCAGAGCACAACAAATTCTGCATACAAAAGAACACCCCCCAAATTACAACAAGATTTCCCTGCCTAATCACTTGGAGAGTCTTCTGACTTACCGCAAGAGATCTGACAAACGACTACTTATAAACCTACGAAACATTCGAAAGGTAGAAATTTATTTTATTTTTAAACTACTGAGTCCTACCACTGTAGGAAGAGGTGCTCTTTGCCTTACAAATTCCTATGATCTGCATGTGCAACAGTGTAATCCGCTTAGAAGCAATAGACAGCAAAGCCTTTGCACTGATATCGTTCACACTAAACACAGGCTTATGTGCCTGCACATCACCTAGTCTGCTGGCTGCCTGGATTCAATAACTAAACACACAGCTTCTCTGTTTAGCTGACAATCACCTCGAAGGAGCTCCATTTAGGAGTACACTTCTTGGTCAACTGCTTTTCACAATTCTGCTAGGAAAGAAACTTCTATAAAGTCATGCAGAAAAAGGCTTATGAATGCAATTATTCTCACATTGCAATTTTCTGCAATCCTACACATCCTAACCTTGGCATAAAAAGGAGGTAAAGGTAAAGGACCCCTGACAGTTAAGTCCAGTCACGAATGGCTCTGGGGTTGCGGTAAAGCTCATCTCGCTTTACTGGCCGAGGGAGCCGGCGTACAGCTTCCAGGTCATGTGGTCTGCATGACTAACCCACTTCTGGCGAAACCAGAGCAGCACATGGAGACGCCGCTTACCTTCCCGCCGGAGCGGTACCTATTTATCTCCTTGCACTTTTTGGCATGCTTTCGAACTGCTAGGTTGGCAGGAGCTGGGACTGAGCAACAGGAGCTCACCCCGTTGTGGGGATTCGAACTGCCAACCTTTTGATTGGCAAGCCCAGAGGCTCAGTGGTTTAGACCACAGCGCCACCCGCACCCCAACCTTGGCACAAGCTCCACTAAATGCAGTGGGGACAGAAGCAAGCATGCATAGGGTTGATTGCCTAGTAAAAAAAGGAGGGGACAGGCACCTTCCCACCCTTAAAAAATATCAGCGAGCAACTACACATTACAGCGGTACCTCGGGTTAAGTACTTAATTCGTTCCGGAGGTCTGTTCTTAACCTGAAACTGTTCTTAACCTGAAGCACCACTTTAGCTAATGGGGCCTCCTGCTGCTGCCCCGCCGCCGGAGCATGATTTCTGTTCTCATCCTGAAGCAAAGTTCTTAACCTGAAGCACTATTTCTGGGTTAGCAGAGTCTGTAACCTGAAGTGTATGTAACCCGAGGTACCACTGTACATGCAATGAGGACTATTTCTGAAAGTATCCCCATTCGTGCAATGGTGTCATGCAATGGTAAGAGTGCCAAAACATTAGAGGAAGAGACGGACTGCCATCTTCAGTGCCAGCCCCACTAGGTCACATATGAGTATTCCCACCAAAACAATAAGAGTATGCGAAGAAGGCCCTTTCATAGGCCACCTGAATGCGCAGTTTCAGAAGAAAATGTTCTAGAAGGCAGCATGTGCCTCTGAAATACTGTACTTGCAACCCCTTCTTCTGGTTAAGCTGACACAGTTAAAAGGGGAGCCGATGCCTTCATCTCAAGGTCTAGACAAGAGGCCTGTAGCCTCTGACAACAAATAACTGAGAGAACGGCTGTTTTCAGGGGACCTCTCCTCCAGCACAGCCTGTTCCTAAGCACCCATCTCCTCACAAACTCAGATGAAGCAAGGAACAGTCAAAGGAGACAGAGCCGTAACTCAGTGGCACCGCACAGGATTTGCATTCAGAATGTGCCAGCTACAATTCTTTCGCATCTCCAGTCACGGGATCTTAGGAAACGGGGCTGCAGAAAATGACCATGCCTTCAAGGCCTGCAGCTCAGTGGTAGGCTATCTGCTTTTTGCATGCAGAAGGACTGAAACCCCGGAGAACCTTTGCCCGTCAGTGTCGACCAGGCATAGACAAACTCGGCCCTCCAGATGTTTTGAGACTACAATTCCCATCATCCCTGACCACTGGTCCTGCTAGCTAGGGATCATGGGAGTTGTAGTCCCAAAACATATGGAGGGCCAAGTTTGCCTGTGCCTGCATTAAGCCTACAAGTTACCCTCACTTTTCTTACACGACCTTATGCAGGCAACTGAAAAATAAATAAATACATTTGAAAAACATGGGAAAGATCAAAATAAGTGGTAGTAAAATGTCAGGAAGAGGCAGGAGAGCACATGACTTAAGCGCATCACGCCAGGCCTTTCTACAATGCATGCACAGGCCAGACTGCTGCTGACAATTCTTTTCTTCTTCCAAGGTGAGCTGTGCAAGATCACAGTTGGACAGGGTCCTCTGGTGCAAAAGTGCTCAGAACAACTGGCCCCTTCGGATAGGATCTGGCAGGAGGAATCCTTGGGAAGCAGCTGTGCCATGTGACAAAGACTCTCCTCCCTGGAAGGGAGGGGAGTGGTTGTGGGCGTGAGCCCGAGCACCGCCCCTTGCAAGGGGCAGCCGCCCCCTGCTTTCCCTGTTACCTGGCTGGCGCCCCGCCCACTGACCGGCACCCAATCGGGAGCCGGCAGGGGGCGTGCCCAGGTAACTTCAAGTTACCGCGCCAGCCCTCTCCCCGGCCTCATTTTCTCTTCGCCCACCGAGAGTCACCCACCCTCCACTCCCTTCAGCTTAGGGTCTCGACCTTGCTATGGACCTTAGGTTGGTCGCCCTGGTTAGGCGGGGGGCCTGGTAGGAGTTTTTCCACATGGCATTAGGCCATTTGGTTTTTTCACCTGCCTCGTAGCAATCGTCACAACTTTCGTGGTATTGGTGGGTAGGTTAGGCATTGGATTATTGTGTTGTGGTGTGTTGGAAGGCTAGGTGTGGCCATCGCCTATGCCTTCAATTTTGGGTATTCCATTAAAGGAATCCGGCGGTCGTGTATTCTGTCCGATGCCTGCTTGGCGGGAGGCCATGGCACGACCCCCGGTGGCATCAGGGGAGAGCCTTTAGTTGAATTAGCATCAACAGGCTCCGCCTACTGGTGATTCAACCCCTGTGGTGGATATCCAATGCCTAAGCCAATACCTTTTCCACTGCTGTAACCAATAAAGTTGTGGCCTTTTCATGCCCATAAACCATATATCACGTGTCCTGGTGTATTCATTTCCTCTCCGCGGGGGTCGGGTCCTCGAACCACAACCATCTACTCTCCAAACTTCTATCTATTTGAAGAGACAACTGAACTGGGGCCTGAAAGGTTCATGGTTGCTTGACCCAAGGTAGTGTCATCAGCAAGACCCTCCTGACACGGATCCATCAGTGCCACTTGGTTCCAAGTCAGATCTAAGGAGAGGAGCTGGAGGCCACTGACATCGTCAGTCAGAGACCGCTTTCTCTGGCAGAGCCTACGGATCTGGTGGATGAATGCTTCAGGGAATATGCATGGGGAAATGAACATTAAGGCCTCATACAGCTTTCTAAAATTACAGAAATCAGGCAACGATTAACCCAAGCTCAAACAGAACCTAGTCTATTCCTTCAGTAACCCATTTCATTGTTCTGTCACACGCTTCCTGGTCCAAGTCCACCATTCGGTCACAAGGCGGGGCCTTGGCTCTAACCGCCGGTTTGCAATGACCACGGGAAAGTCAAGGCGCGTCCGCCCGTGCTCCCTTTCTGCCCAACCTCTTGCAGCTCTGGCCTCTTCCATTTCTTGAAAAGAAATGGAAATGACTAACCTATGAGATCATGCTGAGCTCCTCCAAGGAAAAGCCGGGAGATAGACATAATAAAGAAATAAAAATGAACACCAAAAGATAGTGCTAGTACATTCCAATAGAACACGATGCTATGCCCACATTGTGTAATTGCAAGAGTTTATTGTCATAGGGCGGGTGGCGCTGTGGGTAAAAGCCTCAGTGCCTAGGGCTTGCCGATCGAAAGGTCGGCGGTTCGAATCCCCACAGCAGGGTGCGCTCCCGTTGCTCGGTCCCAGCGCCTGCCAACCTAGCAGTTCGAAAGCACCCCCGGGGGCAAGTAGATAAATAGGGACCGCTTACTAGCGGGAAGGTAAACGGCGTTTCCGTGTGCGGCTCTGGCTCGCCAGAGCAGCAATGTCACGCTGGTCACGTGACCCGGAAGTGTCTCCGGACAGCGCTGGCCCCCGGCCTCTTGAGTGAGATGGGCACACAACCCTAGATTCTGTCAAGACTGGCCCATACGGGCAGGGGTACCTTTTATTGTCATAGGGCAACCTTCTCGGAGGAAGTGTCAGGAAATTAGCAAGACAGGAAGCAGCCTCACAGAGTCAGGCCATTGGTCCACCCAGCTCAGTACTGTCTGCTCAGGCAGGTTGTGGTTCTCCAGGGTTTCAGGCATGCGTCTCTCCCAAGCCTGCCTGGAGAGGCCACCAGGGATTGAACCTGCGACTTTCCGCTCCCAATATATGGTGGCCCTTCCCCATATTTAAGGTTCCCAATGCCAGCTGTGGCTGCTTTCATACAGATCGCTTTATTTAGTTTCATCTCCAAACCTGGCCTTGGGTATTCCTAAAAATCTAAGCCAGGTATCTGCCTACCATCATTTTGCCTTGGATATGAGAAAATGAATATGACCGTTCATATGTGCTATTCTTGTGTGCAACTTCTATCCTTCTCAAGCAACACAGCCAGAGACTCACGCCCCTAATTTGGCATTTGTGTTGTGTGGCCTTATTTAGTGCTGTTGCGTTGAAGATAACACATCATGTCCTTCAGCATTACTACACTTAAATTATCTCAAAAAGATAAAACACAATGGAAATTCCCCAAAAGGTACTTTAGTAATCTTTCAAAAAAGAGAGAGAGAGAGAGAGAGAGATGAACTGGGCCTATTTACACTGCAGAATGAAAAGGTTCTGGGGATTAAAGTGAATTATCAGCAACTACGATTCCCAGAATGCTTTGAAGAAAGCCGTGACAGTTATGCCACTGTAAAAAAAAAAACACAACAGGGATGTTTGTTCCGTGAATCTGCCTGCTGACCTTTCCTAGCCAAGTGTCCTGAATCGGACAGGCACCAAAATAAACTGTGATCATTTCCGTGGGAAAGATGACAGAATTCCCACCTCTATGCTAAAGTGAGGGTCTCCCCCCACAAGATAAGGGCTTTTCTGCATGAATGTGTTAAGACTGAAAATATGGTTGTCCTTCAGACAAAAAAGCCAAGGGGCGATGCCTAGTCCTAGGGGCAGATTTACTAAAGGAAGCATCATCCAGGTCTTGCTCTCCAGTTACGTAGCATGGAGGATCTGGCAAGGAGGAGAGCAGCGTGGGAGAGACACAATCAGATTCCAAGTTGAAACTGCCTAATGTGCCTCCATCAGGACTACTCAAAAGGAGGTAAAGGTACCCCTGACTGTTAGGTCCAGTCGTGGATGACTCTGGGGTTGCAGCACTCATCTTACTCTATAGGCCGAGGGAGCCAGCGTTTGTCCGCAGACAGCTTCCGGGTCATGTGGCCAGCATGACTAAGCCGCTTCTGGCGAACCAGAGCAGCGCATGGAAACGCTGTTTACCTTCCTGCCAGAGCAGTACCCATTTATTTACTTGCACTGGTGTGCTTTTGAACTGCTAGGTTGGCAGGAGCTGGGACAGAGGAACAGGAGCTCACCCCGTTGCGGGAATTTGAACCGCCGACCTTCTGATCAGCAAGCCCTAGGTTCAGTGGTTTAGACCACAGCGCCACCCGCATCCCTGACACTCAAAAGAAGACACGTGGTCAAAAAGACACCACTGTATTGCCGAAGGTGAGGGGATGTAGGGCATCTATGAGAACTGGGGAAAGGGTTTGGCGGGGGAGGCATAATAGTTGGGAAATAATGTGGGACCCGGTTGCAGCAACAGTTCTCAGTTACCACACTGACAGAATATTGCCAAGAAAGAGCTCATATATCACTATTGACTAATCCACAACGCAGGACTGTCGTCAAATTTTGTACCCCAAGATTGAAAGGTGACAATTCCATTAATCAGGGTTGTGCTTTTCCTTTTAAAAAAAAGAGGCACTGAACTCTTCAAATGGAAATCATGACCAAGCAGCAGAATGAAAATTTAGTCAAGGCAGTTTCTAAGGGTGAATAAGTTTTGAAAACAATAAGCCGGCCATAAATCACCAATTGCTGCAGATTTATTTTTTTTTACAATTGAAGGCACTTAGCAAGTAGAGGCTGTTCCTTTAAATAGCACTCACAGTGGCCTATGCAAAGGCTCTGGATATCTAATTTGCACGCCATTCATGGTTCCTGCAGATTAAATATGATGCACAATATGATGCAACAGAGAACCCACAATGAACTTGGGGGGGGGGGGGAGAGACTTGCCTCACCTTCCTTTGAGCAAAAACCTCTACCAACCCAAATAATGAGTACACAATAAAGCAGTAAAGTTGTGGGCAAAACAGGGCCCAGAGTTTGCTCAAGGGACCTAAGCCTGGGGAGACCCACCATGGCTTATGTCTACAGCACAAGCCAAGGACCTCTGACTGTGACTAACATACATTTTCTGTAGCTTCAGTAACAAACCCATCAGGCAGGTGTATGATGAGCTGACATGAAAACAAGTGGCAGACCTTTCTTAGCACCATGGGAGCAGCACACATATGTAGCCCTAAGCCTATGCTAGTTTGGGATGACCTGTGAGCGCAACAGAACCATCCTGCCATTTTCTTCTTGAGCAGTAACTGTGCAAGGTGACATGCAAAAATACACACTGCAACTGTAATCTCAATGTCTGAAAGTGACCTCTGTTTTTGGCTCCTGGGGGCAGTGAGCACGCTAAGTCCTTGTCAGGCTGTCTTAGGTTGTCCTTTTTCTCTTTATTAGTTTGTGAAATTAAGACTTTTGCATACCTGGGGAGTTCCTATCAACTCCTATCTGTGGTTGGCTATGCTGTGGGAAATTGATCAGGTTCAATATTAGAATAAGTGGGGACCTGTAACAAAATGCTCATGGGCGGCGTCTACAGACAATATGTCTGCAGAAACTATTAGTCTGCCCCATGCATGCCAATGTAAGTCAACAGCAAGAAAGGAGAAGAGAAAAGGAGCCAACTTTCGCTCTGTTTACAGAATCTTCCCTGCAGATTTACCTGGAGGCAACTCCTACACATGGTTGGCAAATGGCTATTTAAAAGTCTGGAAAGGACTCCCAGAGGAAATGGGGGGGGGGGATTGTTTAAGAGAAGCCTCCTGCACCTCAGCTGAATGAGCCCCCATATCGCTCTGGCTCATGTGAGCAGGAGGTATGGGGAATTCCTGAAAGGTGCAGGCAGGCAGAAGGAGCCTGAGAAGGTGCCAGAACCTTCTCAGACTCCGCCTGCCTGCCTGCAGCTTTGCCATCTGCAGGCCTTTTGAGCTGGCATGACGTATCACCAGCTCAAATTGTCTGAAACCGGCATTGCCATCTGAACCCCAACACAGACAATTTCAACACAGTTTCAGACAATTTGCCAATATATTGGTGGCCTCAACCTGAATGTACCATTCAAATTTGGTGCCAGATGAATACCTTCCTGAATACCTGGCCCTAACCCACAACATTCGGGACAAGAAGGCAACTGTGCTATAGCATTGTCCTGCTGAAGTTCAGGGACAGGTGAACAGGAATTTATTCACCAAGGCCTGCAGCACAACAGGTTTGCACTATTCGGAAGGATGCTAAAAATCCAAGTTCATCAAACCCTCGCAGACTCTGCAATGGTCTTTAACATTTTCCTTTTTCCTTTCCCATTGAAGTAAGGGGGCAAAGACTAAAATAATCTCAAGGGATAAAGTGTGGCCTTAAACCGCAGCCCCACCAACACTCATTCCCCTCAAACTAATACTTTAGCCAATTAATCTGCTGATTAAAGCACACAGACTTAATTAAGTTCATTAACTTTGCACCCCTAAATTCAGAGCCAAAACCACACCCAAGATGCCTGCATACAACCAAAGGTGTTGGTTCACTTTGCCTATCTATAGGATCAAAAGCCTTTTCGCGAAACAGCCCCAGTGAATTCTTCGCCTTGCAAAAATGTTCTTTAGGGTTCCAGACGTGCCAAAGTACGATTTGCTTGGAATTTCTGTTGAACTATCTTTGACGGCACAGTATTTACATCTGGGGATTCTTGAAATTGTTTAGACTTGGCAAGCTTCTCTCATTGCATCACTGCCACAATGTGATTACTACTGCTTGGTGCCCTCAGCCAGGCAATGAGGACATCCTGCTCTCCCCGTCTCAAGGCCAACACAAAGAGCAGCGCTAGAATCAGAGATATAAAAGCAAGGAGCCAAATGGCACCTTAAACCTAAATTATGGTCGCCACAACTATGTGTCTAGGCACAGTTTTTAAATACAAGATTACAAAGCAAATGAAGACGAGGTGGGGGTTCTAGCTGAAGATGGAATAAATGCTGTGCACAAAACAAAAGCTCTTTTGAAATACAGAAGCAATCAAGTGGAAAAGCAGTCTATAAGAGATGTGACTGCAGTTTCATTCTAGCAAAACTGAAAACCTCTTGTGCCCAATTAGAGGGGTAGTTTGCCAAAACCTGTATCTTTATAAATTTGTGAACAACTTTGCGTAGAAAACTTATTTGGTTTTGGTTTTTTGGCAATTTGGAGAGTTTGAGCCAGCCATAGCAAAACACGTCATACAGAGAGCACAATGGGACTTAAATTTAGGTATGTATAGGACAATAACACCCACTGAACTTCATGGCTGAGAGGGGATTTGAACCCTGGGCTCCCAGGTTCTAGTCCTACAGACACTCTAACCACTAAGGTAAAGGTTAGGTCCAGTAAAAGGGACTATGGGGTACAGAGCTCATCTGGCTTTCAAGCTGAGGGAGCTGGCGTTTGTCCGGCTCATTCACTCAGTTTGGAGAGATCCTTTTGGAGTGCCTCACAGCCTCTTTTAGATAAAAACTACCCTGAACAATTTGGTGTCATCAGCAGACTTTGCTAACTCCAAAAAGGTCTAGAAAGATGCTGTGTCTCGTGCTGCAGACTGGGTTGAAAAAAACAGACCACACACATCTAGTACATCTCACTCACTCAACCTCCATTCCTAGAAAAAACGATACAGCAAAATCCAAATAAAGGGGACAAACCTTTATTCTTCCAAGCAAGCCAGCAAACATATTATTATGAGAAGAAATGAGAGGCAAAGCAAAAAAAGTGGGACTTCCTTACTGCCAGAGCCATTTCACTTTGGAGAAGAAGCCCCACAAGCAATAAATTGATTGAACAGTTTGCAGCAAACCTCAACATTGTCTCACAGAAAAACTGAAGGAAAGGGGTGAAAATCAGCCGGATCTCTTCCTGATCCCCATCCCCACCCTGCAAGAGAGAAGCAATCTATTTGTTTGCAAACCACAATGTGTTTCTATCTGCAAAGTGTGAGATTTAAGGGGAGGGGTGAAAATCAGCCAGATCTCCCTTTCTGCCCCTTCTTCAGAGTTTGCTTACTTATGCAAATTGTACAACAATGAAAAATGTTCCCTCTGACTCAGCGCATCAAGAGGCTGCCCCCCCCCCCCCTCTCCTGCCCAGGGAAAGGAGATTTTGGTCGCAAACCACATGACTGGAAATCTTGACTTGGTCGCAAGGGGGCGCTCCCGAGTGGCAGAGAGCCAATGGCGACGGGTGAATTTCGAATGCTGACCAAGAGGCATGGTCAGATAATACTGCTCTTCTAATGCCTTCCCCCGTCCAACACATGCTGGAAATCTTTTCACTATTGTTATTATTTTTCTGAGAAAATTCAGAAATAGATTGCTTTCATACAAATCAGAACACAATAGTGCTCAGATTGCACTATGAGGATGAATACTAGAGAATGCAACGTGGTTATTAAGTTTTCTGGTGACTACTTGGAAGCACATATAATTTTTTATGTACACTGCTCTTCAGGTGTGCTAAAAGTAGCATCGTACACATTTGCAAAACCTTCATTACCCACCCTTAAGTGTAAAGGAATTATATGCCACTCAGCATGTTAATACATTTCAAGTCCATTAGGCTATCCATTCCATTTTCAATGCTTAATTCCCATTTCCCACGATAACCAAATTTAAGTCCCTTTGCTCTTATTCATGCCCTTTGCTAGGCATGCCTTTCCCTCCTTCACTACGCTTCCCTGACCGACAACTACAGATCAAAAATTCCTAGGAGCAGAGATCTGTCTGTTATTGCATAGGCAACTCTATTGTAGACTTACACTGTACAGTGGTGCCCCGCAAGACGAATGCCTCGCAAGACGGAAAACCCGCAAGACGAAAGGGTTTTCCGTCTGCAGAGGCGCTTCGCAAGACGAATTTCCCTATGGGCTTGCTTCGCAAGACGAAAAATGACGAAAAAAATCGATATTTTTTTTTGCTCCAAAACCCCTTATTCTGAATCGCTAAGCTGCTAAAAGCATTTTAGCAGCAAAACCGCTAATCCCCCCCCCAAAAAAGCCGTTTTTAGCCCTTTTTTAGCCAATAGCGCTAATAGCACTACTCTGTCAATGGGCTTGCTTCGCAAGACGAAAAAACCGCAAGACGAAAAGACTCCCGGAACGGATTCTTTTCGTCTTGCGAGGCACCACTGTATGTCAATACAGGTAAGTCAATAAAAATAATTTCCAAGTACAGCTTTGAATTTGAATATAAACATTTAAACCCTGCTAAGTACATTTTGAGTGTTTCCCCTTTACCAAATGTTTCATTCCTCCTACTTTGGGCTACCAGAAAACCTCTGAGATATTTATACAGCAAGTAATGGCTCGTGTTTATTAAACAAAACTTTGACGAGTCATTATGCCAAACGTGCTTGATCAGATCTATTTAGGGCTGCAGATAAACCACCCCATGTCACTGGCCAAAAGGGGGAGAAAGTAGCAGATATATCCCAGTGACTGTGGAGAAGGCCATTTGCCACGCGTGGTTGAGGGAAAGGCCCATGGCGCAACGATAAAGCACAAGTTTTGTCAACAGAAAATCCCAGGTTCAATCCCTGACGTTTCCTGTTAAAGATCTCAAGTTGCAGAACAGCCTGTGCTCAAGACTCTGGAGTGTTGTTGCTGCCAAAGGGGGCCGTACTTGGCTGTTCCACCAATGCTCTCAACTCAGTGCAAGGCAAATCTGCAGATCCGGGGCCAAGAGTTCTGCTGGAAGGAGAGCAGGCATGCAAGACAGAGAGAGGAACACTTAGGGTCCTATGCGCCCCTGGCAAGAAACCGCGCCGGCACCCTCCCTCCGGAAAAAAATCACTTTACTGCAACAGCTACGCTACTTGTCTAAACCTTACCGCTCAAAAGAAATTAATTACTGCTCCATGTAATTTAATGGCGAAAGAAATAACGCTGTGGTCCCTGCTAGGGTTCATCATTAGCTATGGTGAGGGGCAGGGTTCAAAATTAGCAGGGCGCCAGGGGCATTTTGAGCCTAAAGATTCTCCACTTGCGAGCACCTCAAAAAGTCTGGGTGCCATTTTTGGTCCTTGGCTGACACTCAAGGATTACTGAAATGTATGTGCTTTGAAGCCTCGAAGTATAGGCTAAGGCATGGGTAGGCAAACTAAGGCCCGGGGACTAGATCCAGCCCGCCAATGGTCTGGGAATCAGCGTGTTTTTACATGAGTAGAAAGTGTCCTTTTATTTAAAATGCATCTCTGTGGGGCATAGGAATTCGTTCATTTTTTTCTTCAAAATATAGTCCGGTCCCCCACAATGTCTGAGGGACAGTGGACCGGCCCCCGGCAAAAAAAAGACAGACAATATGTTAAGGAGTTTGACAATAAAGAGTAGAGTGTTTTGAAAACTGAAGTACGGTGCCAATATTTTTATTATAAACACCAAAATAAACATGTACAGTGGTACCTCGGGTTAAGAATTTAATTCGTTCGGTCTGTTCTTAACCTGAAACTGTTCTTAACCTGAAGCACCACTTTAGCTAATAGGGCCTCCCGCCGCCACCGCACGATTTCTGTTCTCATCCTGATGCAAAGTTCTTAACCTGAGGCAGTATTTTTGGGTTAGCGGAGTCTGTAACCTGAAGCGTCTGTAACCCGAGGTACCACTGTATTAACAATTTCTGTTAAAAATGTGATATTAACAATGTGTCACTTATGAGAATTGTGTATTCCTTCATGCTTATCAAAATAATATATAAAAAGTGTTGCCGAGCCTGCACACACCCCAATGGCGACTAGACAATTGTTTTAGCGCCCACAACCCAGGTCCCAGGAGCCATTTGGTTCCTAGCTTTTCTATCTTGGGACTCAGCTAGACTGGTAAAAAAAAAAAGGCGATTTATATGCACCATATGTGCGATACAACATTGTGCCACCAGATGGCGAAGTGGAGTCCCATTTTTCTCTAACTGTTTTCCCTGTTTAAACTTAAATTGCTTTAAACTGAAACGCTTCTTTGATGTGTCTAGAATCCAGACCCATTTCTAGCACCGGTGAGAAGAGTATACAATAATGTATGTTGCGGGGAAAGTGCACACAGATAAGTTTGTTCCTCTTTCGTAATACAGTGGTACCTCTGGTTAAGTACTTAATTCGTTCCGGAGGTCCGTGCTTAACCTGAAACTGTACTTAACCTGAAGCACCACTTTAGCTAATGGGGCCTCCTGCTGCTGCCGCGCCGCCAGAGCACGATTTCTGTTCTCATCCTGAAGCAAAGTTCTTAACCTGAAACACTATTTCTGGGTTAGCGGAGTCTGTAACCTGAAGCATATGTAACCTGAAGCGTATGTAACCCGAGGTACCACTGTACTAGGACCCTGGAGTCATCCACTGAAAGCAAATGGTGGAATACAAACAGAACTATGGAATTCATTCTCACAAAGATGCAGAGATGGTCACCAAAATGGACTGCTTTCCAAGAGACCTAGATATATCAATGGATGATAGAAGACCACCGTGGCTTGCTTGTAGTTATGACAACTGCAGGCAACCTCCAGCATCAGAGGCAGTAGACTTCTGAAAGCCAGGTGCTGGGGAACAATAGCAGGAGGGCTGCATGGGCTTCCCGTGGGCATCTGGTTGGCCACTGGTTGCTGGGCCTTTGATGCAGCAGAACGCAACCTTTCCCGTCTCTCACTGCCAAAGTGCCAATCAGGCCCACAACTCCTTCGTGGTGCATGCTCTAGTTATCTCCCGTGGGGCTCTACACGTGGGGCTACCTTTGAACGTGACCCGGAAACTACAACTAATCCAGAATGCGGCAGCTAGACTGGTGACTGGGGACGGCCGCCAAGACTACATAACACCGGTCTTGAAAGACCTACACTGGCTCCCAGTACGTTTCCAAGCACAATTCAAAGTGTTGGTGCTGACCTTTCAAGCCCTAAATGGCCTCAGCCCAGTATACCTGAAGGAGCATCTCCACCCCCATCGTTTTGCCCGGACACTGAGGTCCAGCGCCTTCTGGCAGTTCCCTCATTGCGAGAAGCAAAGCTACAGGGAACCAGGCAGAGGGCCTTCTTGGTGGTGGCGCCTGCCCTGTGGAATACCCTCCCATCAGATGTCAAAGAGATAAACAACTACCTGACATTCAGAAGACATCTGAAGGCAGCCCTGTTCTGGGAAGTTTTTAATGTGTGACATTTTAATGTATTTTTAATCTTTGTTGGAAGCTGCCCAGAGTGGCTGGGGAAACCCAGCCAGATGGGTGGGGTTGTTGTTGTTTAGTCGTTTAGTCGTGTCCGACTCCTCATGACCCCATGGACCGGAGCACGCCAGGCACTCCTGTCTTCCACTGCCTCCTGCAGTTTGGTCAAACTCATGCTGGTAGCTTTGAGAACACTGTCCCACCATCTGGTCCTCTGTCGTCCCCTTCTCCTTGTGCCCTCCATCTTTCCCAACATCAGGGTCTTTTCCAGGGAGTCTTCTCTTCTCATGAGGTGGCCAAAGTATTGGAGCCTCAGCTTCAGGATCTGTCCTTCCAACGAGCACTCAGGGCTGATTTCCTTAAGAATGGATAGGTTTGATCTTCTTGCAGTCCACGGGACTCTCAAGAGTCTCCTCCAGACCATAATTCGAAAGGGTTTTGAATTATGTTTTGATGGGCGGGGTACAAATAATAATTTTTTTATTTATTATTATTATTATTATTATTATTATTATTATTATTATTATGTTTCACCAGCACGGCAGAACTAGGCGCAGCACCCACTGGGTCCCAAGATACAGCACTAGAGGGGACTGCAGCTAACAGTAGTGTTGCCCACACCTTCTGTCCTAGAGCAGCTACTGAGTGGTGTGCACAAAGAGCTCCAAGGTCTCTGCCTACTTTCTGTAAGCAGGGCAATAGACAAAATGGGCAAAATCAGTGCCTCTATCTATCTATCTATCTATCTATCTATCTATCTATCTATCTCCCACCTTTTCCCCCTGACTTAAGACGGTTCACAGATAAAACAGAAACTGTTAAAAACATTGGGGGGGAGGAGAATGACAATAACTGTAAAACAAGTAAATATTACAGTGGTACCTTGCAAGATGAATGCCTCGGAAGACGAAAAACTCGCAAGACGAAAGAGTTTTTCGTTTTCTGAGTTGCTTCGCAAGACGGATTTCCCTATGGGCTTGCTTCGCAAGACGAAAACGTCTTGCGCCTTTTTTTTTAAACCGCCAATGCATTCCTATGGGAAACCGTCAATACACAGTGGTGCTTCGCCAGACGAAAAAAATCACAAGACGAAAAAACTTAATTTTGTCTTGCGAGGCACCACTGTAATAGAATTAAACTGCATGTAGCTCCCTTGGTAAAGCACGAGACTCTTAATCTTAGGGTCGTGTGTTCAAGCCCCACATTGGACTAGATGACCCTCGTGGATCCCTTGCAATTCTACTATTCTATGCTTCTCTCTCTATAAATATAAAAGATATATTAAAAACATAAATACAATAAAAACAGCATGGTACCAGCCCCCTCATTCGAAGCAGTCAGTTCCCCAAAGCATGTTGGAACAAGGAGACAACAAGGAAGGAGCCAGTCTGGCTTCTCTAGAGAAGGAGTTCCAAAGTCTGGGAGCAGCCTCCGAGAAGGCCCTGTCCTGCATCCCCACCAAGTGTGGATAGGGGGAGGGGACACCGAGAGATGGACCTCCCCAGAAGATCTCAAAACCTGGGCATGTGTATATAGCCCGTCAGCCCCAGCAAATCTAGGTGGCGGCATCTCTCCAGAGCCCGGCAAAACCTCAGGGAACACGCTGACTAGCATAGCCTCACAGTTTTGTCCGCATGGAAGCAGGATGCAGGCCTGTGGGCTTCTGCCCCCAGGCCTGGCATCTCCTGGCAAGGGAACACTTTCACGTGGCTCTGCAACGCTGCCTGGAGGCCGATGCGTTCTGACAACCGCCAACACGTGAAATGTTTCGCCCTTCGTTTTAAAAAGTTAAGCTTAGGCCGCCTCCATCCTCACTCCCTGCCATCACTGGGCGCCTGCCAAGATGGCTGCCTTTCTGGCCAGAAAGGAACTGGAGCACCTTCAAGGGGCGACCCATCTTTACAACGAATCATGGTGCTCTCTTGCGGCAACGGCAGGAGTAAGGTCCCTCTGGATCATAGGAAAATACCTCAAAGTGGTTTACGAAGAAAGGTAAAACAATGAAATTATAACTAGAGAGTTTGCAACCATAATTTTAAAAATACATGGACTGTAACTACAGCCATTTCTGAAGGAAAATCTTAAGAGGACTGAGGAAGTCGAGGAAATAAGCTTATGAAAGATAATGAAATGAAACTTGGATGTGTTTTTTAAAAAATCTTAAGAGAACACACCTCTGGAAGAAACACACAAAGTTATCACAGTTAGCTGGAGTTGCCAACCAGTCACAATATTGCGTTGTTCTACCCCAAGCAGAAATCAATGAACCTAAGTCGGCCAAGTCCATCAACCACAATGGGTCTACTCTGAGTAAGAAATGCCCTGGATACAAACCTTTACTCTTGGGTTGTCAGAATTAGGGAACCAAGTCAAAAGAAATAAATGTTCCAACAGAGCTGGGTTTGGTGTTAACATGCACACAAGGTCACCCAAAGGAAGTGGTGGGAGACTTAGTCATGCAATGCAGGTGTGGGATGGAAAATCTTTCTGCTGAGAATGCAAACAGTGCTACTCCATATAGCTGCACGATATATGTACAAAAAACATGTAGGATGGTGGCATCATTTTGCAGGATGCAGAACTTGTGAGGCATGTGCGTTGATTTCCTGCAGACATGCTGATGTGGCAACAAGCTTCAAATGAAATCCACACATCTCTCATTCAGCCTGCAACCACTTAACTTATCGGCCCAGCAGGAAAACTTGTGCAGGGCACTTACACCTTAGATAGATAGATAGATAGATAGATAGATAGATAGACAGACAGACTGAGGCCGAGGGGAGGGCAAGACACAGAAAATGTAGTCACTTGCTTCAAAGGGAACATTCTGCACTAGGACTGAGAGATAGCTGGTTTTCAGCATAGTGATATATCACCAGCTAAACACTGCAATATACAGTGGTACCTCAGGTTAAGTACTTAATTCGTTCCGGAGGTCTGTACTTAACCTGAAACTGTTCTTAACCTGAAGCACCACTTTAACTAATGGGGCCTCCTGCTGCTGCCGCACCGCCGGAGCACGATTTCTGTTCTCATCCTGAAGCAAAGTTCTTAACCTGAAGCACTATTTCTGGGTTAGCGGAGTCTGTAACCTGAAGCGTATGTAACCTGAAGCGTATGTAACCCGAGGTACCACCTTACCAATATATCACTATGTCTGAAATACGGATGAAGCAATATAGAAGAATTGGCTGGCTTCAGTTTTTCTCACATTGTGATTTTTGCATACCGCACGCACACAGACACACACATACACACAGATCATGATTCACAATATATTCCCAGGTCAAAAATTATGAAGCTGATATCACGGTATAGACTTCAAACTGGTTTTGGATGATATATTGATATATTGCCCAGCTGTATTCTGCACGTGCTCAGGGTTCTCAGCCCTGAAGGTCCCAGAACTTTTGTTATGAAGAGGCAGAATACAGATCACAACTGACTAGGAAATCAGGACTGAGCTCCCAAGATAATTTACTGTGGGAAGAAAAATGAAGAGTCTTCGTGTGATTTGGCATGGAGCTTCTGGGATGAACAGGAATCATTGCTTCTGAGTAGATTTTGTAATTAATATAGGTACTGTGTTCTAATAAAAACGAATGCTTCAGATAATTTGAGTACCATTTGACAAATCAAATGTCAAGCCTCATCTCCAATCTCTCCAATCACACGGTAGATCACTTGGATAGAGTACATATCACAAATGCGCACACACCTGGCATTTCTACACAGATTTTATTCATGCCACCAAATCTGGAACCAACTGGCACTTCAACTTATTCTCATATTAAATTGGTTCAGGTTCACATAAATCATGTTCCTGGGGGCAAATCTATGGCATCCCAAAGCAGGGCAAATTAATGTTCAAATTTGCCTTTCACCATAAACAAAACATAACAAGTTTTGTATTCAGTATAGAACACTGAAGATGCTACAGCGGGGCACTAGCATTCCTCGCCTAATTCAAGGAGAGAATGAGATTAGTCCGCCAGGTACCACAAACATTAAGAAATAAGCAGATATCTTTATTCCTCTTTGAGTCAAGCATCAGATCTCCCGCCAACTCTGAGCTAGTCAGAACTTATTCCAGGGAGAACAATCAAATGGTTGTGCAGCGGTTGCCAACCTTTTTGGGCCCGTGGGCACATTTGCGAACTACAGAAACTGTTGTGGGCACCGCAAAAACACACCACAGTCGAGTCTATTTGCTACAATTCTATTGGCTTATCTCAACTCTAATTCTGGGAGGTGGGGCCTGCAGGTGCCAGAAAACACGCCTGGCACCAACTTTGTCAACTGCTGCTGAACAAATTAGAAACTATAATGCTACTGAACATTTGTGCCATGTCAAAATGTGTGCTCCCAATTCCTCAAATGTTTTATTCCCTTGTGAAAGAGGCTTCTGGTTTTTCTCCCTCATTCTCAGAGCACTTAAGAATTTCTGTAGAATTTGATGAGCTTTCCTGAACATTGCAGAGCTTTTCTTTCAAATAAACTTTACGCCAGCTCTGTGAAGCCTTTTCTGGGCGGCCCATATTTCCCAATCTGAAAAAGCCCCATGGGAGGAGCTCATGATACTTTCCACATGGCTTCAAATTGAAGCACAAGGACTCAGGAAGGCTGCAGTGTTCAGGCCACTGGTGAGATGATCTGCAGAATTAAAGTAAGGAAATTCACCATCACGCCTCCCTTGGTCACCTTAAAAATAAGGTTAGTGCAAAAAGAAGAAGAAGAGGAAGAAGAAGAAGAAGAAGAAGCTGCTGCTGCTCAACCACCCATAAGAATTTCATCAAAATTCTCTCTGCCCTTTGATAACTTTTGAATGCAATTTATTTTCTTATTAATTGATGGAGAACTTTTTTTTAAAAAAGCAGGTTTTTTAGTTCCACATTACTGAAAACACAAGATTGGTTTGGCTGGGTTCCCCATTGTTTGGCCTCCAACATGCAACAGAACCAAACAGGTGAGAAGATCACCTGGAACAGATGCTCACCTGTAGAGGGACTTGTAGAGATATCTCTGAGGCAAGGCTCTGCTCTCTTGATTTATCTTCATCATGAGCTTCCTGCCTCTACATGAACTGTTTCTGGACCCCTGTTTTGCTCTGTTTTAATTCCTCTTTTGTTATTAGTTGGGGAACAGATTGCAGAACTATAAATTAATTTCTTTTAAAAACTGAAAGCAAGCAAGTATGGACTGAAGCACTGAAACAAAAAGACTCCCTTTTAAAAAGAGGCAGCATAGGAATCCTGGATCGCTAAAGCAACTTCCAAGAGATGCGAGCTGATTTATATCAGAGCTAATTGTTAAAACCGGCAGAGGCATAATTACAATAAAATGTTTGTTTCCATTCTGTTTAATACCAGCCTGTGCCTTCAGATTACAGGCTGGCGAGCCGCAAGTTATCCTCTCCTAACTGGGCACTTGTCTAAAATAGATGCACTATTTTTAGCAAGGTACTTAAGTATCTCAACTACAGCCTGTGCAGCAAAAGGCTGACATATGTCACTTTCTCATTCCAGGAGGAAAAATTCAATATTAAAAACAAGTACACATGCAAGACATCTTGACCGGATGTCTTGGGCTTTCAGATATTGTTTTTTGTTCTACCCTTAAAATAACAACATAAATATGGGAGGGAGGGTAAAAGAAAGGATGGACCGCTCATACAGGTTGATGAAGAGCCTACGGGGGGTGGGGAGAAGGGGGGGAAATGCCACAAAATACTTTCCGTGGGCCACAGGATTGATTCCTTTCATTTTCAATACAAGACTCTAGAATAGCCTTCTGAAAAAGGCTGATGGGCTCCAAGGGGCAGAGCTTTTTGACAGCCTTTCCCAATTCTGCTGATATTAGGTTGAACATATTAGTCCTATTGAAGTGTCCTAGAAACCAGGAACCCAACCCCTATCTCCCAGTGTAAGTTGGAGGGCAGCTATCAGAAACAAGGGAGCCTTTGCAGCTGCTTCCCACCCAGTGCCAGATTTATGTATAAATATACAGATTATGTATAAGCTAAACAAGCTATAGCTTAGGGCCCCACTCTCTTGGGTCCCCCAAAAAAATTTAAAGGGGAAAAAACTGGACGTACATTTCGAAAATTTAAGATAAAAAAACAAATAAAACAAAACCTACATACAACAACAGTGTTTTGTGTTGTGTAGGCTCCTATGATGTAAGTAATGGCCACCACCTGCTATATAAAGGGCCCCATCACTTTCAGTACCTTAGGACCTCATCAAACCTAAATCCGGCCCTGTTCCCAACTTGAGAGCAGGGCACGATTGGCAGTGCCTCCAGAGTCCTTTTGCCCAACCTCTGCCTTTACTGTCCCACAGCTGACATCCTATATAGGACATCAGGAGGAAGCCAGGTGGGGCTGGCTTGACCTTGTGGGCCTATTGGGTGGGGCAGGCACACCTCACCAGGCCTGCGTTCCAGAGGCTCCTTGCCTCTGCTAGACACCTCGTTGTCATTTAAGACCTCAATACTCAACCCAGAACTCTCTCCTGGATAGAACTATGGTTTTGCCACTTGGACAGTTAAGCTCTGAGCTACAGATAGAGATCGAGATATGAACCAAAGCAAGCAGTTGGGAGAAAAGGAGGGCATTTATTAAGCACTGCTCTATTTATTCAGTCTGAAGCAATTCTGATAGCTTCGGGATTCCCCTTTGAGAAAAAACACATTTAAAAAATCACAGCCAATAAATAATATCTTTATTTTTTAAAAAATAATCTTTTCACAGGGCGGGCACAGTTGGTAAAGGTAAAGGACCCCTGACAATTAAGTCCAGTCACAAACGACTCTGGGGTTGTGGCGCTCATCTCGCTTTACTGGCCGAGGGAGTTGACATTTGTCCGCAGACAGTTTTTCCAGGTCATGTGGCCAGCATGACTAAGCCGCTTCTGGAGAAGCAGAGCAGCGCACAGAAACGCCGTTTACCTTCCCGCTGGAGCGGTACCTATTTATCTAATTGCACTTTGACGTGCTTTCGAACTGCAAGGTTGGCAGGGGCTGGGACCGAGCAACGGGAGCTCACCCCGTCACGGGGAATTGAACCGCCGACCTTCCGATCGGCAAGCCCTAGGCTCTGTGGTTTAGACCACAGCACCACCCACGTTTTTAAATTAAGGTTACCAGACATCCCCGTTTCCCGGGGACACTCCCCAGATTTACAAATCAGTCCCCGTACAAAACCAATTGAAGCTGAAAAGTGTCCCCGGATTCATTGAAAAAAATCTGGTGACCTTATTTTAAATATTACTGTGTATTTTACGTTGTTTTATCATTGCTTTCAATGTTCATTTTTTTGCAAGTCACTCCAAAAAGCAACTAATAAATTCATCTTTTTCCTAACCAAAACTACTGTTATTCAGATATCCTCAGTTTTTATGCTGTTTGCTCTTTATGTAGATGTGGCGATAAGCCATATCTCATTGTCTTTGAAGTGCAACCATTTCCTCTCGTATAAGACACGCCCATTCAGCTGCCACCATCTGCGTCAAGAAATCTGTTTATCAAGGTATAAACATGAGCAAGTGGCAAATCCAGTTCCCCATTTGAGTGGTCGCATTCACATGCCAGGTTATGCCATACAACATGGATTAATGTGCACAAATCAACCACACTTGCTTCACTCCTGCTCACTGCATTTGGGAGATAAGAAGCCACAAACCCTGGTTTAGCATTGCACGCGAACCAGGAATTGTGGTTTGTTTCACTCTGAACAAACCATGATAAGTTAAGGTCAGGGACAGTGGCTTCTGTCTTGCAGGAATCAGACAGACCACTGTGTAATAAGGGTGTAGCAGATAAAACCAATATATATTGTGCATGAACCAGGCCTAAGGAATCTGCAGCCCCTCAGAGGTTGTCAGAGCTCCAGCTCCCACGGCGAACGGTCAGGGACAATGGGAGCCGCAGTCTAATGTCTGGAAGGCCACTTTTTCCATCACTTCCCTCGCCCCACGGTACAACAATACAGTTGCTTTTTTTGTTATTAGATTTTCCAGTTCACTCACAGTCTGCTGTCAGCAAAGGACTTAGTAGTAATCTCCAGCACACTGCTAAGTTACACCATCCTGATCTGAAGCCACTTTCATTAGAATACTTGCTGTCATGATGATAGTTGGTCCAAACCTTTCCCCTTTAGAAGGCAGGTAGGCTAGGCAGGTATTTGAACAGGGCTCTGCATGTCTAAAGACTAGCAAGATATTCCTTCCAGATATGTGTATGGAGGTTTTCTGCTTCAGTAGAAGTTCTGGAGCAGAACGCAAACGGCATCTATTCTCAAGTCCAGATTCATGGATCCTATTGAAGATGACGGCCAGTACTTTGCTATAACGGGATATGCATTTGAATGTAGTCCATGTAGGCAGAGGTTCCTTTTGTGTTTAAATTGTTTTGTCTTCTTCCTTTAGAACATCTTATAAACACTCATAATTCCAAGCATCCAAAAGCTGAAAAAAGAATCTTCCAAAAGGAGACTACAGTCAATTGAGTTTCTCAATAACTGTTTGCGGCAATTTGGAAAACTAAAATTTGGAATCCTGTCACTTTTGGAAGAAGACTCTCTAGTTTTGGGAGTACATGTTTTTCTCCAACTGCTTTAAAGATTTACACAGATGCCTATTTTCCCATTTTTCAGGACTGGGACCACTGATGCACAGCGCAAGGGAGCCTCAGAGACTTTCTTAATTATGCAAAGTTCCTTCTTCCTTCTCAGTAGCACTCCAACCATATGAAATTAAGGGAATTGGGAATCTGTGGGGTGTTGGTACACCATCTAGTGTGCCATCAAATGTTTAAACAATGTCTACCGGATCATCTCCATGAATAGGATATCCCTAGATTACTTCCCAGAATCCTCTGCAACACTCGGGAATTCCATAGCAGACCAGAAAACCTTCCTTGAAGTTAGAAAGTTTGGAAACTGGTACTACCAGTCTTTACTCACTGCTGCAGTTAGACACCAACTGACATTTCCCAACCTAAGCAATCAAGAAACAGACCATCCTGAAGCTGGATGGGCAAGCGCAGCCAACTGCTGCATCAGCAATCTGATATTACTATGCCTTAAAACATCATGTAAAGCTCCAAATGTGCCAGTGGTTCAACATCAGAAAGATAGATAAGAGGACAATCCAACCACAGAAAAATATTTTCAAGTCCTAATGATTTTGTGCAAGAAAGGAGGGAAAGGAGTTAAGCATTTGTTAAGCTCTGCTGAAATTAGTAAGGGGGACCTAAGGCTATGTACACATTCGTGGAGAAAGCCCCATTTAACCTAATAGTTTATTCAGAAACAACTGCTTCTAAATGATCTACACAAGTTTAATACGTAGATTTGCCACCTTCACTTTCGCTAGATGTAAATACCTTGGAGGTATTTAAGCAGAGGCTGGATGGCCATCTGTCAGGGAGGCCTTAGCTGAGATTCCTGCATTGCAGGGGCTGGACTGGATGACCCTCGGGGTCCCTTCGAACACTACAATGCTACGATGCTACGATCTCAACTACACTTCTTTACTGCAGCTTGTTCTTACAGCAAGTCACTTGCCCCAGTATGCAAGAAAGAAAAACACATACAATGGAAATAGAAATGACATCAACTATGGCAAAGGTTTTTAAACTGTGGCCTGTGAAAAGGCTGCACTTATTTTCCTCAGCGTGATGGTGGAGGACTGAATTATCAAAAGGTTAACAAGCCCCTAGGCCAGGCTCCATGGTTCTCATAATGCAGCGCTGGTTTTGATGGCAATGGGAAAGAATGCTTTGCTTTTCACATCCCTGTACAAGATGGGATTTTCATCACTTGCCACCCTCAAATCCAAATACAAAAATAAGATGACTGCTGAACCCAACCCAAGGCTAAAGCTTACAAAGATTACGCCTGACGTTTGCTCAGAAAACATTTGCACCCACCACACTGGACAACAAGATCACAATTAATATAACGAGTTGCAAAGGTACTTTTGATTAGTAGAATGAGAAGTTTAAGTGGTCCAAGAAGATGCCAAGAAAGGGGTTCATAAAATGAGTTTGGAAACTGTGCTAATGTAAAACAGTTGCTGCGCCAACACACCAATGCAAGGGCGCAAAAGAAAGCAACGTTTTCCCTCTGCCAAAGCAGGTAATGTTCAACAAATAGACAAGGGGGGGGAGAGATTTGTAAGATGATGCTCTGAATACACCCCCATGGATACCATCATCAAAACAGATGAAGAGGGAAGCAACAGCTGCCAAAGGACTGGGATATCTTTCTGCAAGCAGTGCCTACAAAACAGTAATAAGCAGCAGAAGTGCCTTACATAATTTAAGGCCAGTTGATGGCCCTGCATTGTGCAGGGAAACCAAGCACTTTTCACCCTTGCATTCATGCCAAGAACCTCCCTGGGGTGGGGGGGGAGGCTTTTTCTAAAAAGATGCACCATAATTCTGCGACCTCCACCACTGCTTTGGCTATCCACCCATCGGAAAAGGCGGCGAAGGGAAACAAAAAGTTTGGGGAATCCTTTTTGCCCCAAATATCCAGCGCCACACGCGCAATCGTCGCCAACAGACAGTCGTCGCAACACAGCGGCCACAACGTGGCTGGCAAACTCCGTCCGCGCAGCCCCGAAGCCGGCGCCCGCCTTCCCAGCTCAGTCTCTCGCCCGCAGCCGGGAGCCTCGTTTCTTACCGGACGAGGAGAGCCCGAGCTCTCTTCCGCCTCCGCCTCCGGCCAAAGGAGCCTCCTCTCGGGCACTTTCCCGGGACAAGCGCGGCCCCCGACCCGCACCGAGGGCAGCGCGCGATTGGGAGAGCCGGCCAAGCCCCTCCGCTCGGGTTACTTGCCGAAGGGGAGGCGGAGGAGGAGCAGCAGGCGGGCTGGCTCCACCCTGGTTTTATGATGCAATGTGGAAAGGGCACCGAGGCTCCGGAGAAGTCTCGCCCGCCTTGAAAGGAGAAAAGAAAGAAAGGAAGGAAGGAAGGGGAAAAGAAGGCGAAAGCAAGCCGAAAACCCCGGCGCCGCATCCCCCGGCCGCGCGCTTTGTGCGCCGCTTCTCCCCCCGCGCGCCAAGTTGCCCGGAGGGACGCGGCTGGCGAGCCATCCTGCGCGCGCCTCGCCAACTCGCCGGAAAGTCGGCGGCGCGGCCGGAGCGAGCGGCCCGGATCCGCAGCTGCGGCGGAGGGGCGTGCGGGACTTCTCCGCTCCCTCCCGGGACGGGCAGAAACTTCCTCGCCTTTCTTAGTCCGGGAGGCAGAGGGGCCGCTGCGCGCCCGCTTCGCCGCCGCCGCCGCGCGGCCCCTTCCGCGGCTGTGCCCGCCGGCCCGCCCGCTCACCAGCAAGGACCCGGGTGCGGGCTCTGTCCCCGGCAGCCCCTCGTCGCGCCCGCGTGGCTCCCGCTCGCCTTCCTGGCGCGGCCCTCCGAGCAAGTTTCGGACCGGCCGGGCAAGAGGGAGAGGGAGGGACCCGCCGAGACGGGAAGGGGCAGCTCTTCCTCCGGGAGGAAGGGGAGGGGGATGCACGGAAAGCGGCTGGGGGGGCAGCGCCGCCCTGGAATCAAGCGCCCCCCCCCCCGGGCAGCCCAACCTGCGGCCGAGGCCGGCGAGCTGCCCTCCAGGCGTCCGTCCTCCGGCAACTCCGGGCTGCGCGCCGCCGCCTTCTCCTCCTGCTGCTGCCGCTGCTGCTGCCCGCGCTCGCCTCGCTCCTCAGCTGACTCGCCTTCCCCGCTCCCAGGCATCGCCTCCGCCTCCGCCGGGCTTTAAACCCTCCCCCGCCGCCGCCGCCGCCGCCGCCGTCCCCTCTCGCCGCTTGTTGCGCGCAGCCGCAACCGACGGCGCCCTGGGCGCGCGGGGAGCAGGCACCGGGCAAGCCGGCGGGGAGGGACCCCTCTCGTCTTGCGCCGCCGCCGATGGGGCTCCCGGGCCAGGCGCGGTTCCCCGGCGAGGCGAGCCTTCCGCCTCGGGGACCCGGCGCGGGCCGGACTTTCTTGGCGGACTTTCTTTGCGGGACGGCGGCGGCGGCGTTGGCGACTGGGCGGTGGGCGCCGAGGGGCCGCTCCGACAGGCGACGCCAGCCCTTTCCCCCTTCGGGCAGCCATGTTCTGGGCGGCCGGGCTGCGCGCTGCGAAGGGCCCTCGCTCCGGGGCGCTGCGGACGCCTGGCGGCCGGCGAGGCGAGGCGAGGGCAGGCCCGCTCCCTGCGCCGGCATCTGCCCGGGAAGGCTGGGCCCCGAAACCCCAGGATAGCAGGAGAGAGGGGGGAAACAGGTCTGCTCCCGAGCCCTCTCTGCCGGAGGTCGTCTCTCCGCCGGTTGCTCTCGATAGATGGTCGCTGGATTTGACCTACCGTGATAGTTGCTTCTGAATTGTGACAGCATTTTATTATTAGATTATAGTATTTGAGAGGCAACGTAAGGCCAAACATGTCGCTCAGATCCCTTTTTTTAAAAAGGGAAATGACAGGTAAAGAGTCCCCAAAGGCTTTGGAATAGCTGGAGATCCCCCTGGGCTGGAAGGAGCATTTCAGATGAGACATTCCTCCATCCCTCCCCCATCTCCTGCCACACAGCACAGGGCAGGTACTGAGGTCGTGCGGGGAAAAGCAGCAAAGGGGGAAGGCAAGATTTGGGACAGAAATGGAGAAGAGAAAGGGGGGCAGGGTGTGAACTGAAAGGATCCTGGGGGTGTCTTGAGGGATCTGGTGCAAGGCAACAAAGTTGTGGCTTACAGGAGTGCTCTGCTGTTTGTGTCCATCTGTGCTCAAATTTGTAGGACTATAAATTAACCTAAACTTTGCAAAACCACCAAATGTCTCCAATGACCATTCCCTTCAAAAGAAGCCGAACCCCCAAGAAAGTGCCGTCCCTGAATCTTTTCGTGGTGTGTGTGTGTGTAATAGAGAAAGAGAAGGAGTGGTCTAGTGGATCACAAATTTATTAAGACCACACAACTCTGTTTTGACCCAGGCGTGGGCAACCTGTGGTTCTGTATGTCGCCCAACACCACCTTTTGTCGTACGTGAAGACCATGTCTAAAGTGCAGGGCTCTGGCGCCCTTCCTCCCACCCTCAGCTGCACAGAGCGATGTCCCAGACACCCTGGAGACATTTGCAGGCAAGTTCTCTGCCAGCCGAGACCAGGCACTCCCCTACGGCCATTGGCACTTCTGCCAAACACAAGTACCCGGTACTTTTGCAATATCACAGCCTGGGCGCATGGAATAAAAGAAGCATCTGCTATGGAGCACAGTGTTTCTCTACAAACTGCATGGGGAGAGTATATTCGGTCTCTGCCCCCCCCCTGGGGGGGGGCAGGCTGGGGCATGGGCCAAGGTGTGTTTCCACTTGGAACTTGTTGAGGTGCCCATGCTCCTCATCTCCAGGGAGCCTTGAAAGTTTGGGCCTTGCCAGAGTCACAAGGCTTTTGGCATGATCAGAAGGGCCAGAGCTAAAGGGGTCTTTGCTGGGGTTTTGGGCTCCCTATGGGGGTGGGGGAGAGACCCCAGCGCATTCCTCAAAGGGACCCTGGAAATGAATTTCAATTTTAAATATCTGACATGCAGAAAGACACCACAGGCAGCGTGGGTCTTCTATGGAACTTGTTGCCCCACCCCTCTGGAATCAAGATGTGGTAAAAGTGATCAGCCTCTCTTTTTGAGGATGAAAACGTTAAGGCCAGGGCCGGCCCCCATGAGGCAAAGTGAGGCAACTTCCTCAGGTGGCAGGATCCACAGGGTAGCAGATCCAAATGTAGATCTTTATTCCCTGTAGTTCGAAAAAGCTTTTTGGCACTGCCACTGGAGAATTAAAAGCAATTGAGCAACAAGAAGCTGGGGTCTCCCTTGACTCATCAGACTTGAGCTCCACTGTGGCTCATTTCCAAGGGTAAGTGGGCTGTATCTCCATTCCATTCCAGGAAATCAGCTGACCTTGCACAGGCATCTAAAATTGGCTTTCAGGTTATTAAAGTCTAAAGAGATGCCTGTTTGCCAATATTCATGAGTCAATAGGACTTACTCCCAGGAAAATGGGATTAGGATTGCAGGCTAAATTGTGTACAGTGTGACGTTAATGACATACATTTTATAGAAAATAAAATCACTTGGAATCAGGATAGCTGGTGGATTTTTGGGCAGTTGCTTGTGACAATGAAAAACAGGCTCCATTTGAACAACTGTTAAAGGTCTCTGTGTGTACATTTCCTTGTAATTTTAAAAGCCTGTTCTGAAAGGATACACTAATATTTGGGAGTACAAATGCTTTGTGTGATTCAGCAGTTGATAAAAGTGTATGAGGGATATTTCTTGGGCATCCTGAACTGGGCCTGTAGATATATTTAGTTTTTGTGTGCAACAGCTGCATTGTTTGACACAAAACTGTTCCGTGATTTTAAAAACTTAGAAGGTTCACCGCAAAACTGGTTATATATAGCCGTAGCAATGGAGCCTTGTACCAGCAGCCTACGAAGATCTTACCAGTGTCTGAGTGAATAAAAGCAGAATACTTCAGGAAAACAACACTTAATTGGAAAATAAGCTGCAGCTTATTGGAAGGAAGATCGCCACTGTCATGTATGAAGAGAGAGACATATATTGATATAGATGAAACCCAGTTCAAGGGGTTGATCTTTTTTGGTGATGCAGAAGGGGGCTGCCTATTCATCTGGGCTGCCATTCAAGGCAACTGCTCTAGAACCCAGCAGCCTTGTTGAAGTTTTAAGTACAGTGTGGTAAGGAAAGGAAGCAATTCATTTCCATCTGTATTTTTTAATTATTTAACTTAAAATATTTATTATTCACTCTTCATTGTAACAACAGTCCTAAAGCAGCATACATAAAATCAGAGCACAACATATACAGTAAAATAATACATTTGTCATACTAACAGCCAGGAGAACTAAAACAATAATTGTTCTTAATAATAAACAAAAGAAGAAGAAAGAAAAAGAGACTCCTGAAATATATGATGTACTTTCTTTTGTCTGTCCCTAATCTTCAGCTTCATTGGATGCAGTGGCGTAGCATGGGTTGTCAGCACCCGGGGCAAGGCAAGTAATTTGCGCCCCCCCTGTACTGTCCCTCCCCCAGATAGTCCCTCGCTCTCTCTCCGCACCGCACGCCTGGCACCCTCCCCTCCACAGTGGGCAGCGACCCGGCGGCTCGGATCGGATTCGCACAGCCAGCACTGCAGTGAGAGAGAGTGAGTGAGCCAGGTAGGGGCAGAGAGCTGCTAGTGCGAGCGCCCCCCCCCCCCCGATGTTGCGCCCGGTGCGGCCGGCCCCCCCTGCACCCCCCACGCTACGCCACTGATTGGATGTCTACAAGATTGAGTGTCATAAGAGAGAGAGACATAAACTGAATACAATATTTGGTTCGGATTCTGATTTGCCGCTTCAAAAAAGAATTTGATTCATTCTGAACCAAGTTAAAGGCTATCTGATGCAACTTGGGGTCTGAATCTAAATCCCAGTTAAAAAAACTGAAACTTTGTGCTTCCCCATTCACTGTTATGGGATTATTTTTAATACTTATAACTACCCATCCCTTTACAGAAGTGGATGAAATTGTGAGGCATTGCAGCCCTTCTGTGTGGACAAAGCCTGATAAAGTCCAGATAAATTGGCCTGGCAGCATTGGGCTGGATAGCTTTGAAATCCCTCCCCCTGCCTGCAAAAGAAACTATTTTGAGGTAGAACTGGGTGGGGCAGGGAGACAAAAGAATATGATGCTCTAGCACTAATGGACCCAGAGAGGACTGATATTCTCAAACCAAGTGTGTCCCAAACACACTTCTCTTTTGGATAATTTGTACCTGTATGAAGTTGCTTGGTGGCATGACCGACACTCTTGGGTTCAAGAAGATATATAGATGTACATGGCATGCCAGGGTGCTCAATGAAGAGACAAAAAGCTTGCCTGATAAATCATCCTTGTTTAACATTTAAAACCAGTGATAAGAAAGAACTGTTCCCCATCCCCCTTCACTCTTGCTGTTTCAGCTCTGGAGAGATAAGAGAGATCTTCTGGCCGTCATAAATTTTACAAAGAGAGTTACAAAGCAAGTGAGGAAACAATTGACGGTTCTATTTTCACGAAGCACTAGGAGATTCTGGTAAAAGAAGAAGCTCTCATTAAGCACATTAAAAGGTGCCCATGAGAGGGAACAGACCGGAAGGAGGAGGTGTTGGAAGCAGAAGAGGTAAGGTTTAGTGAGCAGGAGGAAGCTGTGGCAGAGAGCAGTTCAGACTCCAGGGCTGAAGCGAAAGTTGGAGAGGAGGGGGGGGGGACCAGAGGCTGGAGAAGAAGCCAGGGGGTCTCCCCCTTGTGCTGCAACCAGCTCCCCTCTCCCCTGGTCTCCCAGGACACAGAGAGAAATGAAAAGAGCAGAGCGGAGAATGGTTGTGCACAGAAGCAGTTTGCAACTGGGAAACGCCCTGGAGAGGAGAAGCCTTAGAGAGCAGTGGGAAGGCCATCACTTCTCGCAAGTGCAGCCTGGCCCCCAGCAGAGACATGGTGCATGGTAGGCAGGCGGGGGGGGGATTTGGTGGGGCTCTCCACAGGGCTGGTGGGCTGCCCTGGGCATGGAGGCTCTGCTGCTAGCTGCCCTGTTCAGCAGATGGCATGGGAGCCAACTCCTAGGGCCTGAGGGGTCTTCGACCCCCCATAAAACATTTGAGGGACCAGGCCCCCTCAAAGTTGATGGGCATTGCCATTCAAATGGTGTGCATGCGCTGCGTCAGGTGATCGATTATATGTGGTGGGTCTTACCTGCCCCCCTCCAATATTTTATTTAAGTTGGCACCCCCAGCAGGTGGACTTGGGGGTGGCAGCTACCTGTCAGTGAGTGCAATGGGTTGGGCTAGATTACCCTATTGGGTCCCCTTCCAACTCCACAGATCTCTTTTTTTATATATATGTTTATTGAATATTTTATAATTATGAAAAGAAAGACAATAAAAACAATGCATCAACAATAAAAAGAATACAATACAACACAACATAAAGAAAAGAAAAACATTTAAACACACATCCAAATTTTATATCTATATCTTTCATTTGCTTATTTCCTCGACTTCCTCACACCTCCCTTTTTTGTATTCTAGTTCAAATTGCTGGTTCAACAAATCCTTTCCCTCTTCTACAATTTTTATTCTATAATTTATCCTAACACATTTTGACTTTGAATTTTCCACTTTATCCCATTAACAATTAGTATTAATATAATTCTTAATAACACTTCTGCTAAAACCTTATAGTTTCATTCCAATATTCTTCTAACATTCATTAATTTTGCAATATTTCTGTAAATATACTTTGATTTTTTTCCAATCTTCCTCCATCGACTCTTCTCCCTGGTCTCGGATTCTGCCAGTCATTTCCGCCATTTCCATGTAGTCCATCAGTTTCATCTGCCATTGTTCCCGGGTGGGTAGCTCTTGTCTCTTCCAATACTTTGCAATGAGTATTCTTGCTGCTGTTGTGGCGTACATAAAAAAAGTTCTATCTTTCTTTAACACCAATTGGCCGACCATGCCCAGGACCAACTCCACAGATCTCTCCCCGCTCTTAGTTAATGACCAGCCCTAAGGGGCCGTGTGTATGGTGGGGGGGAGATAGAGGTGGTGAGGAGGCCGAAGTGGCCATTAGCCACCTCCCCCCACCCCCATTGTACACTTGTCTTCTGTGTTTATTTACTGGCTTCACACGAGTCTCGGATCATTTTGACTGGAAGCCTAAAATATTTTTATTTTTACCTCCTTGTAATTGTATATATTTAATCATATATATTCAGTTCTGTACATGAAATGGTATTAACTGTATTGTGAACACTTTAATTCACAATATGGGGATTTATTTTGGTGGCTCGCTGTTTCTGTGGGGAAGTGCTCTTGTGGCCCACACGGTCTGAGAGGTTGGGCTGCCCTGCTATAGCCGACTGGGCCGGGTGGTTTGCAAATGCTCACTAGTGCTCTGCAAGTCCAAGCGGAACAAAGGCCAAACGAGGATGCTTTATGAAATCAATCCTGAAAAGAAAGCTGTGTATCAAATCCTTAGTGCTGTGATCAAGCAGAATAACTGGTCACGCGCAGTAATGCTCAGCAGTGACTCTTGTTTGTTGCTTGGGTGGATGTGAAAGCACAGGTAAACATCTCCTGATCCATGCAATTAGAGCTTTTGTGTTCAACAGAACAGGTTGTGCTGAGTCTTGTTGCATTGTTGTTCCTACAGGATAAATATTGGAGGTCTGACCATCCCCTGGTTACTTGTGCTCCTAGGTAGAAGACGGAGTATTGAAACCTGAGTGAAGAACCCGCCCTGCTTCTGTGCAAACTTATTAAACCTTTACTTCCAGTCATAGATTAGATTACCATGATATCCAGCATCATGCTTCCTTTTATCCATTATGTTTAAAAAAATGGTAAAGACAGAATGATGGAACGATGTGGCATTTGGAGACCAGATGCAACTTGACTCATGTAAAAGGCCAATTTTGTCTTTCAAATATTAACAAGCGGAGACACAAAAGCATAATGGGCAGTATCGCGCACTTAAATCTGCAGCTTTGTTTCAAGTATGAAGAATTAACCACAAATGTCAGTGAAGATAAAGGGTATGCCAAGTTGCTAAATAACTTGAAGGTAGGTAAACCAACTGCAGAAGAGAAAATAACAAGGGTTGCCACATGTCCTCTTTTTCCACCTTTTCATGATGAGAGTGGCCAGAGAGATCCACAGTTAAAAGTAAGGTAAAGGGACCCCTGACCATTAGGTCCAGTCGTGACCGACTCTGGGGTTGTGGTGCTCATCTCGCTTTATTGGCCAAGGGAGCCGGCGTACAGCTTCTGGGTCATGTGGCCAGCATGAAAAAGGCACTTCTGGCAAACCAGAACAGCGCACGGAAAAGCCATTTACCTTCCCGCCGGAGTGGTACCTATCTATCTATTTGCACTTTGACGTGCTTTCGAACTGCTAGGTTGGCAGGAGCAGGGACCGAGCAACGGGAGCTCACCCCGTCGCGGGGATTCGAACCACTGACCTTCTGATCAGCAAGTCCTAGGCTCTATGGTTTAACCCACAGCGCCGCCCACATCCCACTATAGTTAAAAGTAGAGGTTGGCAAAAGTGCCCTCTTTTTTGCTCTTCAAAATATGGCAACCCTAAAATAACATTGGAGAAGATACTGATTTTCTGTAGTCAGCCAACATATGAATAAAGCAGGAGACATATTTTTCTCATTAATAAATGAATATTTTTTCTTTGTATGTTTAATGGCAACTTTGAAAGAAGCTCGCCAGTTCAAATGTTAAGATGAGAAAAGGAAAACATAACTCAGACAGCAACAAGGGCTGTAGATAATATTCCACAGTATATGTTTGGGGAAACTGAACAAGATATGTGAACTGGAACACCTTTTTAGAACTGTTGGAAGTGTGCATAAATGCTTGTGTTGTACTTGGGAGAAATCTATGTGTTGGAAAAGGATTTAGTTAAATGTTGTGGGTTTCCAATATGACATATACCAAAAACAGGTGAAACATCTAATAATCAAATTTGACAGGGTTCCTGAACCAGAAAGTAACTATAGACGTGAGGAAAGGTTCCTCTCATCATATGCTTTGACATTGTTTGTTTTAAAAATAAAAGTTTATATACCGTTTCAGAAAAAACACATCACAGTGATTTACAGCAATATAAAACCAAACAATAACATCGTAAAGACAAGTAAAAAGCAAAAATAAATAAAAAATATAGACCATTATGGGGGACGTACTCTTAATTGTTGGCATCATGGTTCCAGAGCTGCCTTTGGACAGTATTGTGGGTTTGGAGGCATGAGTTACGCAGCTTTAGAGCATGAAAGGTAACTGGTCTGCAGCTCTTGACATTTGATCTGTTAAGAGCAACCTGTAACCCAGCATGCAGAGATGGATGTTATATATTGCACCGTTTATTTTTATAAAGGATTTACTTTCCCTCATTGACATGATGAAGCAACTTCCCCAGGAGTTGTGCTGGTGCCAGGCTATTTTGCATCTTAAAGGTAAAGGGACCCCTGACCATTAGGTCCAGCCGTGGCCGACTCTGGGGTTGCGGCGCTCATCTTGCTTTATTGGCCGAGGGAGCTGGCGTACAGCTTCCGAGTCATGTGGCCAACATGACTAAGCCACTTCTGGCGAACCAGAGCAGCACACGGAAATGCCGTTTACCTTCCCGCCGGAGCGGTACCTATTTATCTACTTGCACTTTGACGTGCTTTCAAACTGCTAGGTTGGCAGGAGCAGGGACCGAGCAACGGGAGCTCACCCTGT
Organism: Podarcis tiliguerta; assembly: GCF_965153285.1. Lineage (NCBI taxonomy): Eukaryota > Metazoa > Chordata > Lepidosauria > Squamata > Lacertidae > Podarcis > Podarcis tiliguerta. The sequence goes on along the minus strand of NC_139546.1, from coordinate 4,247,263 downwards.
CGCGGGGATTCGAACCGCCAACCTTCTGACCGGCAAGTCCTAGGCGCTGTGGTTTAACCCACAGTGCCACCCGCATCTTAGGCAAAGCTAACTACTTGCATCCACCGCCCCTCAAAATGGCTAACTTCATTTAAAAAATATAAAATGGATTTCTTGTAGAAAAAATGCACACAACTTGAAACTGCTAAATTTATCTCAAATTGCAAGACTAGGTAATACAGCAATCTTTCGTTATCTTTATCAAATACAAATTAAAGTTTTTTAGCACACAAATAATTCTGAATAATACTGAGAATTGTGATGTTAAAATTTAAGTCTCTTAAAAGTTTCAATTTCAGGCACATCATAACCTCTCTTTGTGTGCCTTTTGCTTTGCAAAGTTTATCACCAGTTCCTTCAGGTCAAGTGGCAATGCTTCTTCCAGTCTTTTGAACCTGTTTCTTCTAGGGCTGGTTCAACATTTTTTAGCTGAACAACTTGCAGCAAAAATAAATAAACACAGGAGATGGACTTGGAGCAGTCGTTTTCCATTCTTGTCGTATACCCTTCAGATCCAAGAATACTGATAGTTGACGCGTCTGCTGATAACCCACTTACTACCTTCAAAGCAAATGATATCAGAGAAAGGGAATTGCAGTCTGGAGAAGGCATGTTGAGAGGAAGGAGTAGGAAGTTCCTGAGCCATATGACTCTTGCTTTGTAACCTAGCTTAATAATATCCAGATATGCTTAAGAAGTAGAGACATCACCTTGCCAACAAAGGTCCGTATAGTAAAAGCTATGGTTTACCCAGTAGTGATGTATGAAAGTGAGAGCTGGACCATAAAGAAGGCTGATCGCCGAAGAATTGACGCTTTTGAATTATGGTGCTGGAGGAGACTCTTGAGAGTCCCGTGGACTGCAAGAAGATCAAACCTCTCCATTCTGAAGGAAATCAGCCCTGAGTGCTCACTGGAAGGACAGATCGTGAAGCTGAGGCTCCAATCCTTTGGCCACCTCATGAGAAGAGAAGACTCACTGGAAAAGACCCTGATGCTGGGAAAGATGGAGGGCACAAGGAGAAGGGGACGACAGAGGACGAGATGGTTGGATAGTGTCTTCAAAGCCACAAACATGAGTCTGACCAAACTGCGGGAGGCAGTGGAAGACAGAAGTGCCTGGCATGCTCTGGTTTATGGGGTCACGAAGAGTCGGACACATCTAAACGACTAAACAACAACAACATAGACATGAGGGGAAGATTCCATATATTGGTCCAAATGCAGGGACTGGGGGAAAATATGCCGAGGTTAGAGGTGCAAAACTCCTACCCTGCTGGCAATCTGTTTTCTTATTCTGGGCCAGAGGAGCAAGTAAAGCAGTTGCAGAACACAAAGAGCTGGCTGTGGAAGGGACAGTGTACAAAATGATTTCTGCAACTCCCCAGAGGAGGAGGAGACATGAGGTGGTGACTCCCTACCTGAGAGGTAGCAATGTCAGGTGCCCCATTTTAAGCTGGACATCCTGGATTGACAGATGCCTTCTGATCCCAATTCTGGATGTCCCATTTTGAGTCCCGTGCTCTCTCTGCACCAGAGCAGAGGACCAAAAGACCAAAAGACGGGCGCTTTTTGGTTCTGTGCTGTGGCACAAGTCAGTTGGCTCAAACTGGAGTGTGGGACCAAAAAACGGAAGGGAAACCCTGCGTGTCGCCACTCTTCTTTCCTTTAGATTTAGGCAACTACTAAGGCCTCTTCTGTCGACATTCCTCTTGGTTTTGAGTGTACTGGTGCAGAAGCAGCAGCAGCAGCAGGGGGGCCTGATGTTGAGCCTCTCCTGGATTGCTGCCAAGTCCTCCCAAACCTTAGTGTTTTTTCAGCAGTTGACTGGTCTGTTTTTTTCCTTTCCATTTACCATAACACCTAAAAGATTCAAGGTCAATCCCAACGTCTCACAGTCTTTTATCTTGTAGGTCTCTCAAGACCAGTGTTATGTGGTCTTGGCAGCCACTCCCAGTCATCAGTCTAGCTACCGCATTCTGGATTAGTTGTAGTTTCCGGGTCACCTTCAAAGGTAGCCCCAATTCCTCCACTGTGGCACTTCTGCTTCCAGGGCACAGTGCCCTCTCACACATGCACATCCCCTCCTCCCAAAACCCCAATTTATTTATTTTTTATTTAAAACCTAACCCTGGACATTTCCTTTAAAATGTAACCCGCCCCCCCCCCGGGTGGGCATGTTGGCACCCCAAAAGAGGACATGTCCAGGTTTTCCCAGATGTATGGCAACCGTACTTTTAAATGCACACATTGAATTTCATTTTAAAAAAACAAAACTTGACCCACCAACAGCCAACATCTGAAAATTACCAGTTATATGGTGCAACAATGCCAGATTAATTCTGTTGGGCAGCTTTATGAAATCTGAACAGTGACGGAGGGCAAAGGAACAGTTTCATGCCCACCATCCCCAATTGAAAAACCTTATTTACATTGCATTCATATCCCACCTTGGCTTATGACACTGTACACAGTCCTCCCAATTTCTTCCTTACAGCATCCCTATGAGGTAGATTAGACTAAGAGATAGAAATGGACCAAAATTCAGCCCACAAGCTTCACAGCCCACAAGTTTAAGGGGGGTGGGGTTTGACTCTGATCTCTCCAGCTCTAATCAAACATTGCACCTCAGAATGAACACCTTGTTAGGATATAGCTCCGTTCCACCTTAAAAGGGAACAGGCATGACTGTTGTGTGTCACATGCCTGTTTACTTCCAGCACTTGCTGGGAACTTCCGTTTGTATATAGCTTTTGCATTCCTGCTGTTTTGCTGGACACAAAGGGAAGCAGACATGTTTTTTCCTTTGTTCCTGAACTATGCTAAATAAATGCTGTAAATATGCTTACACATTTCTTTGTCCACCACTTCTGCTTTGAGAAGATTTATTCACTCTGCTGATAGAGCGTGCACAGGTCTCTAAACGTATCTGAGGCTCGTGTCGCTTATTGATGCTGTTCCAAGGGAGACTGGTGATCGTCTGGCTGCCGGTCGGAGGCTGGAGCCAGTCTCTCTGGCAGTATACCAACACACCTTTGGGGAACTCCTCCCCTCCTCGCCCTTACAAACTCACTCTGAAACTTTGCAGCTAGACTGATATAAAGTTTATTTACACATGTGTACAACCTGAGCCTAGATGGAGGCAGTTCAGAGCATTTACACCTCAAGAGAGTCCTATTCCTTCCATTGAGGCAGCCTCAGATTCAAAGGGGCTCCAAACATCGTGTTTGAACCTCTCCGTACTATAAAGCAGACAGATTGTAGAATTATAAGTTTACCTATTTTTCATTTCTGAGTCAATCACATTTATCAGCTTTTTTCTTTGGTAGCATTGCTCAGCAGCAGCCTCATCAGAGGAGATGAAGCTCTTTTTGTGGTTGCTTTAATTAGGTTTTGATAGTACATTTTGAATTTATTTGATTATTATGTGAGAAGGCACAGAAGAAACCTGGCAAGGCAAAAGGACATTTGTGTTTGGGTGGGTGCATACATTATTTACAACGTGGAATGGCTGAGCAATTGCCTTGAATACTGATAGCTCATCACTTTAAAGTGGCTCTATCTTTTTCCCCTCCTTTAGCTTAGCCTGAGACAAGATAAAGGATTACAAATAATTTTATATGTATGACTTAGTGCAAATTACAGGAAAGCAAATGTAAATGATGATGTATCAGGGTTAACCCTTCATGCATCAAATTGCTCTGCAAACCAGGTGGTTATTGGCAGAGCAGCTCATATTTTAATTCCATATAGCTTCAAGGTCACAAAGCTTGGTGGGAGAATAACAGACTTGCTCTTTTGGAAATCATTGCTATTTGTAGACTCTCGCAATGCAGCGGCCATCAGGTGAATCAAACTTCTCTCTCACAGACATGATGACCTCTGAACCACTTTATATAAGGAACATATAGATAAGGATACAACTTCAAGGATACTTGTAGTCAAAAGCATTTTTGTAAGCGTGTCATTATGTGGTTCTGCCAGGTGATGGCTGTTGTGCGTGTGGTTTAAGGCTGCTTTTAGCTCGTGATGAGAGGGAGGTGGGTCTATCACCTGTGGACATTGGTGAAAGGAGTCATATGCTAAGCAGGACGTGTGGTGGTGCAAAAGGGCCCCAAAGGACCTCACAAAACCCAGAAATATTCTTAAGGAATAAATAAATGATTATTTTTTACATACATGATTGTTATATGCTCATTTTGGTTATATTCGCCAACAAAAACATGACAGGTCTAAATATTCCAATCAGGGAAACCCATAATAGGAATGTCCTTTACTTGTTAATATTTTTATTAAAAGTTTTCCATAATACAGTAAGATATAGAAAATGTAATGGAAATGAATGGAAATACAAATTGAATAGAGTGTCCTCTCTCAAAGGTAGTTCTTAACCCTTGCCACTTGCAGAAGGTAGCAGCTCCTCCCAGCTCTCACCTGGGATCTCTCCTCTCAGCCTCAACCACCAGCATTTCCAGGTCCCTCCACCAACCATTTACTTACAGTCTCTGAAGGCAGGCCCCAAGCAGAGGACACCAAGGAAGAAATGAATGGGTGGGGGAGAAAAGAGAAAGAAGCAAGAAGAAGGAAGGGAATAAAAAGAGAAAGGAAAAGGAAACAGTAACAAAAAATTGAGCCAACAGCAAGACATTTCCTCCTCTGGAAGTACCATAATGGGAATTTCCCAGAGGCTAAGACATGCACTGACCTAGTGATGTCACTGCACATGTGTTATGTCATATCGACTTTCTGCTGCCTTTGCCATGGAGTTCCCCAGTAGTCTCTTTCTCCATCTACTGTTTAAGATCAGAGTGACGACGTAAAGGCTCTTATGCAGCTGGTCTGCTGCATTTTTTATCACTTTTTTTTGAAAGAGCATCAAAGCTTTCCAAAGTGTGGAACTGTGTAGCTGTTTCTGGAAATGCTGTGTTGCTGTATACATCTATACATGCTGCTGCCCATGGAGCAGAGCGAGTGGAGATAAGATTTGCTTTGCTCTGTGTGTGCCGTCTCTTGCATGTGTTTGGGACATACGTCTTGACATAGGGTATAAGCAGTAAGTTGAAATATGATGTAATGATAAATTTAAGCAGTAAAAATAAAATACCAGCAATGATGTAATATGAAAGGCGCACACTTACATTTACCTTATCTCATATATGACATTATTGCTAGTATTTTATATTTTTTCTTGCTGCATTATGTGAAGCAAGTAACTTTCATTCTAGTGGTGTTATGAAGTGTAAAAATAACTCATAGACTGAGAGGCACATGACTAAATTCCCAAAAGTCACTGGGGGTTTTCTTTACAACCAAAGGGAAAACATGACCGTGGGAAATTTGCCATTAATGGTGGGTGCAAAAAATGGCAAGAGGAAAGTGGAACACAAATCTTGTACCCATGATATCCACAGTGCTGCTTGTGAAGAATCAAAATGGCAAAATGCAGCTGCAACTGACACTGACTAAGCAAATTTTCATTTTTAAGAGACTGGCAATATATCAACGACTGTTGTGGAAATGGCCCATTTTAGGCAACAAACAACTAGCTACAGGCTTTCTGAAAGCTACTATGAAATGACAACAAAATGTGCAGCCAAAATTGTTATTTGCTGTGCTACACTCCCTCTTTCAACAAAATTTACTGTAAACCTTTCGTTTTGGGAAAGGATGTGGATCTTTAATTACCGGAAAAAAGCACTCGAGAATCAAAGGCAAACATTAAAACACGTAAAGTTTAAGAAATATGGTCTGCACACGGAACTGTTGATATTATTTTGGATGCTTCAGCATGAAAAGAAGAAAACTATTGGAGACAGGTCCATAAACGTATTGCCAGTGTGACCCTGACCTTTGCCACGCAGGACAGAGCATTGAGAGGCCATGCAGAAACTGCTTCAGTTGAGGGAGGGAACATGGACATTTTTAAATCAGTCACTCAATTGCTCTCAAAACATGATCCTCTGATTGAGGATGTTTATTGTAAACCAGGAGGAACAGTCAAATACTTGCATCATCGTGCTGAGCCAAAGGTGGACTGTTCCGGAAGCTTTGCTAAGGCCATCTTGGTAGTCAAGATAACCTCACAATTAATTATAGAATCATAGAAGGGATTCCAAGGGTCATCTAGTCCAACCCTGTGCAATGCAGTTAAAGCATCCATGACAGATGGCCATCCATCCTCTGCTTAAAAACCTCCAAGGAAGGAGAGTCCACAACCTTCCAACTATATTCTGCTCTGGTCAGACCTCACCTGGAGTACTGTGTCCAGTTCTGGGCACCACAGTTCAAGAAGGACACTGACAAACTGGAACGTGTCCAGAGGAGGGCAACCAAAATGGTCAAAGGCCTGGAAACGATGCCTTATGAGGAACGGCTAAGGGAGCTGGGCATGTTTAGCCTGGAGAAGAGGAGGTTAAGGGGTGATATGATAGCCATGTTCAAATATATCAAAGGATGTCACATAGAGGAGGGAGAAAGGTTGTTTTCTGCTGCTCCAGAGAAGAGGACACGGAGCAATGGATCCAAACTACAAGAAAGAAGATTCCACCTAAACATGAGGAAGAACTTCCTGACAGTAAGAGCTGTTCGACAGTGGAATTTGCTGCCAAGGAGTGTGGTGGAGTCTCCTTCTTTGGAGGTCTTTAAGCAGAGGCTTGACAACCATATGTCAGGAGTGCTCTGATGGTGTTTCCTGCTTGGCAGGGTGTTGGACTCGATGGCCCTTGTGGTCTCTTCCAACTCTATGATTCTATGATTCTATATGACCCTTAGGATCCCTTGCAATTCTAGGATTGCTCCAATCAAGACTGGAGATAGAGTATAGTTTTAAAGAGATATAAAGGTGGTATCACAAGCAAGTATTTTGTCACCCTTGTTTATTTTATTCTGCTGGCACCGCTGGTCAAAAAGGTTCTTGCATCAGTGTAGAAAACGGTGAAACCTTTTTACCCGGTGTGACAGTGAGAAGGACTGGCACACCGCAATCAACACTGCTTCTTTCATAGCACCTTTAATTCCCTAAAAAAGAAAATATTATACCTTGCCAGCCTCATTTGCACAAAACTGAGATAAGTATGACACATAAAACTTGTGTTTCTTTTATTTGTGGCACTAAATTCAATTAGTATTTTACGTTATATAATATGTAGCCACAGGATTGCAGATGGCTAACAGTACACTTTGAAAGGTTAGCAACATTACACAGTGCCTTTAAAAATCATTTTGGACTACGCCCAGTGCTGTACTTATTATTAAACCAAAAACATGTATTAAGGTGCATTTTAAAAACTCTTACAACATACAACAAATGGGTAAAACCCAGACAATAATAATTCTTTATGCTAATTTTCTTATAAGAAAATATTTTCAAAATATGTACATCATCTATGAAAGTAGCTTAATTTGTTTAAAAACATGCCATTTAAAAATGTTTGGGGCTTAACTGATGAGAAGTCAGGCTTGATATATGAGATGAACATAAGCCCATTGAAGGAGGCTGGAATCCTGACCCACTAGCAGCAGTTTTGGAAACAAATTAATGCCAGTAGTTCCCAGGAAGCAGTATTAATAGCACTTTTAATTGCACTTTGACGTGGGGCACATCTACTGGAAAGTTATCTCTTCAAGTCTCACTAAAATAAATGGGAGCTGTGCAAGATAAGAATAAGAACCAAGTAATGATAATCTTGTAATTAATAATAATTACCCACCCTTCACCCTAAGGTCCCAGGGTGGGATACACAACAAAATACAATACTAATAACAGTTCAAAACAACTACAAAGATAAAGTGGGTCTTAAAAATATACACATCAAGTGTCAAACGCCAGGATAGAGCGCTGTTGCCTTCAACATTTGCCAGAAGCTGTGCAGGGAATGTGCCAGGCACAGCTCTGTGAGGAGTTCCCCTACTAAGGCAGCCCCACATGCCCTCTGCTGGGCTGCCACCTGTCCTTGGGGCTCAGCGTATCTGCAGATGTTAGTACAGTGGTACCTTGGGTTACATACGCTTCAGGTTACAGACTCCGCTAACCCAGAAACAGTACCTCGGGTTCTTTGCTTCAGGATGAGAACAGAAATCGTGCGGCGGCAGCAGGAGGCCTCATTAGCTAAAGTGGTGCTTCAGGTAAGAACAGTTTCAGGTTAAGAACGGACCTCCAGAACGAATTAAGTACATAACCAGAGGTACCACTGTATTATGTACTTTAGGTAAAGGTAAAGGGAGCCCTGACTGTTAGGTCCAGTCGTGGACGACTCTGGGGTTGTGGTGCTCATCTCGCTTTACTGGCCGAGGGAGCCAGCGTTTGTCCACAGTTTTTTCGGGTCATGTGGCCAGCATGGCAAACCAGAGCACTGCACAGAAACACCATTTACCTTTCTGCTGGAGCAGTACCTATTTATCTACTTGCACTTTGACGTGCTTTTGAACTGCTAGGTTGGCAGGAGCAGGGACTGAGCAACGGGAGCTCACCCCGTCATGGGGATTCGAACCGCCAACCTTCTGATCAGCAAGTCCAAGGCTCAGTGGTTTAGACCACAGCGCCACCCGTGTCCCATTATGTACTTTATATCCCCTTAAATAGCCTGTCAAATGGATCCCTAGTGATCTCTGAATCTCTAGCGATAACAAGCTTGGTCAAATCTTGCTTGATTGTAACAAGCAGTGACTTCAGCATGTGGTAATTTGAACCACTGAGTTTCTGTCATAATCCCTCCATTCCATTTTAACAGATCTATAGTCTGTATACTCTGAGGTTTTAAACTGCTTTTGTTTTAAAAAAAGAAATTAACTAAATGGTCCAGAACAGCTATGCATTTTTAACTGTGAACAAGCAAAAATATGTTGGTGCTGAGCACATACAGCAAAAAGTGTTTGCCAGCTGATTAACCTGCCATTGAGAATAGTGTTATTGGCACGGTTTGACTATTTGGGGGCAAGGGACCCACAAATCCTTGGCACAGAAGCTGTGTAGCAACCTGTGAACCAAATAAAAAATAGAGAGAAACACAGAAAATGCAGCTTATTTTTGGCCTATAAACTTCTTGGAATCCTTTTGCCATGGGTGTCCATTCAAACCAGTAAGAAATGCATGAGAAACTGCATACGAAACGGACGACTTGGAGCATTTAGTATTCAAACAAGCAGAGGGACCTGAAATAAAATAAATATATATTGTAATTTATATTTTCAGTCTCAAAAATGACATTATTATGTTATCCTATCTTTGTATGTCTAGTTGTCAGACTCTGTGTTCCTTGGCAAGGGAGGGGGCGGGATACAAAATAATAATAATAATAATAATAATAATAATAATAATAATAATAATAATAATAATTTATTACACCCTCATTATATTTATTAAAAACTGCATACACCCCAATTTGAAGCAAGTTTAAATGTGGCCTCAATTTCACACACAAATTGGTATCTGTCGCATTTGATCACATTTTTCCTTGCTAAAATATTGAACAGAAGCGCAACAAATGTACTTAATTAGGAAATCTGATTTAAAATTATTTCTCTCTCTCTTCAATAACTCTCTCTCCTTCCACACTCATTTCTATTGTTCAGTATGGACCCTTTTACCATCTGGCAACTAAACATGAAGGATTTTAAATATTGCAGTAAATAAATAAGGGTGGTATTCATTCAAGTTCTACTCAGAATAGACCTATTGAAATTAATGAACCTAACTTAGCCATGTTCATTAACTTCAATGGGTCTACTCAGAAATAAACGTAGTTGAATACCATCCTATGTACACTCAAACTTTCCATGGGTGAGGAGCACCTTTATAGAAGAACAGAGCAGGAAGTGAATTTTTAGTTTAGTTTATTATGTTTATTTATCTCTTCATACACCCAGAAGTGTACTGAAGTGATGTATAATAATAAAATATGAAATATATAAACAATTTCATTGATCAATGCAAATACTGTTTTCCCCCTGTTGTCCATTCCACACCTTTTATTGAATTCTCAGGTCTCCAATACAGGACCGCCATATTTGACCTTAACAGATGAGGGAAAACATACAAAGGGGCAAATGCTGAACAAGAAACCAACCTCACCAACGACAGCATTATCTCCCCGTGACCTTTGACGTCATGGTTTGTACAGCGTTGTTGTTTACAGAAATACAATAGACTTTGAAAGCTACAGATTTCTTCTCCAATGACTAATGATTTTCTGTGGTTTGTACTGTCTCACGAAATGACTTGAGAGCTGTAACATTTCATTTATAACTCTTGTGGGTTTGTTTTCCTTTAGAGGGCAAGCAGATAAGTTTACGTATTTGCATGCTTGTGGTAAGATCTGAGGTGGGAAAATTCCATCTGCATTTGCAAACGCACCCGTGATCACTTTCTGGGGCGGTGACCCTGGCCTTAATCTGGAGTGGCTCCTGGGACCTGACGTGAGCCAACTGAGAGCAGTGACTATACTTCTATGGAATAACAATGTCGTGTAAATGGCCAATTACCAAGAAAATTCAACACGAACATATTAAGCTCTGAAACAGGAAGCTTCCCCCAAAATGAGGAGATTGGGGAAAGGGAAGCTGAAAGGCAAGTCAAAAGGGTCAAATCATTCTAAAAATCACTGGGAATAGCATCTGGTGCGCAGCTGCACAGGAGGCACCAGTGTTTAAATTGGCCCTAAGATCTGGACCACAAAGGGGAGTCTTCCTGTGGCAGAAGGAGAACACAACCAGAAGGCCCAAAGTCTTACCAGTTATGGTATGCAATTTGTAAGAGTTGCTTCTAATCGATATAAGAATATTGTCTGTATTTTATTGTCTCATAATAAAATTTTATTGTCCCATAAGACTGATTGTCCCATAATTTTATTGTCCCATAAGACTGAACACAGGATGCTCCAGATTTTCTGAGGAGCCACACTAAGTTGCATGACAAACACTCACAGAAATCATGTAATAGGTCATTTAGCCTGCTGCCTGACCCTAGGCTATCTTCATTTCGCAGAAATCTGAATTATTTCACTTCTACTCCTTTCCTACTTGTGCCAAACAAGCACACCTGCTTCCCTATCTTGCATTCAACCACAGGCCCCTAACCATGCCTCCTCCTGTTCATATTCCGCCTTAGAAAGATGATTACCTTTCTCAAACGCGCCGCCCCAGTTCCTGAGCGGATTGCTTCCATTAGCGCCTGCCTTGCATCCCCTGGGCTGTCTGTTCTTGGACTTGCAATGTACCTAGGCGTTTTCATTGTCACTTGAGGTGGTGGAGGAGGAGGCGGCGGCGGTGGCAGCAGCTGATTCCCCCGTTGCTCTGTTGTAGAGGCCTCTCTGTTTTGCAAGGCTGCTTCTGCTTTTTGGAAACTCTGAAGCTCTTCAGAAGCAGATGATGAGATCTACCATGGAGAAAAATGAAGTTGGGGGGAGGTTATAGTAGGATTAAAGGAACAATGATACTGGGTGCATATTGCTAACATACCTTCCCAGTCTCCAAGCGGTGTGAGATTCCAGGTGTTCCGGGCGCTTACCCAGGGTCCACGTTTCCTTTTCGGAATGAGGCACAGCGGAGACGGGGGTGTCTTTAGGATATATGGTTTATTTACAGATATATACAACCCGAGCCCAAGATGGAGGGGTTCAGAGCATCAACACCCCAAGAGGTTCTTGCTTAAGGTTACCAGATGTCCCCGTTTCCCAGGGACAGCCCCCGGATTTACAAATCAGCTCCCATACAAAATCTATTGAAGTTGAAAAGTGTCCCCGGATTCATTGAAAAAAATCTGGTAACCTTATTCTTGCTTCTCCCACAGCCTGGGACTCAATCAGAAATCAGCCATGGCTTTTCATTTCACAGCAAACCCTGCGCTCAAACTCCAGCTTTGTCTAAGAGCTAGAGGAGGGATCCTACCCATTTGTCTTCTGTCACAGAGCGCTGTCTCTTTTGCTCTCTGAATGGCCCATCACCTTTCCTTTGTTTTCTTAATGCCCAACACCTGAACACAGGAAGCTAGCCTGGCTTATGTTTTAACACTTGCTGTATCCATGGGTTAGAAGGTCTGACATGCGCAAACTCATAACAATGTTTTAATCTCTTCCCTTCTGGACAATTCTGCCTTGTTCCATAGATGTAAACCTTGTGACAGCTCTAATTTCCCTATTAAATCACAGAATTGTAGAGTTGGAAGGGACTTCCAAGCGTCATCTAGTCTGACTCCCTGCAACGCAGGAACATCTGTTCCCCTCTCACATCATTTAAAGGAACTGATGATTAAGATTTGGCCTTGAAGCAGGTTCAGAAATTCAATCCTGATTTATTTGTTTGAACTGTGGGATCCTGGAATTTATTTTGGCACATAAGGGGAAAATGTTGCCAGTTGGCCACTAAGTTAGGTTGAAAATGACAACAAGGAGTTGGGAATTAACATGATTTATTAGCCTTCCCCGGAAGCATTATCAGAACGGTGATAATTACTCTGTGCCTTCAAACTTTGCTTGATTCTTTTTTATCTCAAAAAAGTATCATTTGAATCCTATTTTAAAAGGGAAAAGGACTATGCAAATCAATGAGGGTTTCTTCCAGAATAATTAGCTTTTTAAAGTGCATACACCTGCATTTCACTCTCAAACTGCAGTCAACCAAATTAAAAATTAAATATTCACGCAATGGTTGACAGAAGCATAAGTATTGAATTCTTCCTCAGTTTATAATTGCTAGATGCCATATCTGGGCAGCTCTATTTCCTATAATGCAAAGGCAGAGTGCAAGAACTGTTGAAGTTTCAGACCACTCTTAGGTGCCAACAGTAGATGACTTCCTCTCAGCAGCTATAGGACAACCATCTCATACGAACAGAACAAAGGAACGTAAGTGATTACTTTTTACCACATTAGACCATTTGCACATCTAGCCTCGTGTTGCACACTTGGACTGAGAGCAGCTATCCAGTCTCAGCTAGAGGTCGTTCATGTATTCTAACACAGAGCTAATGTCCCATCCTTCAAAAACGTTTAGATTGATTTTTAAGTAAATAAATCTTTATTATCAGCTGCTACAGGTACAACTCTGTCAGTGAATCAGAAGTGATAGATTCTGCTAGGAAGAAGAAGAAGAAGAGTTTGGATTTGATATCCCGCCTTTCACTCCCTTTAAGGAGTCTCAAAGCGGCTAACATTCTCCTTTCCCTTCCTCCCCCACAACAAACACTCCGTGAGGTGAGTGGGGCTGAGAGACTTCAAGGAAGTGTGACTGGCCCAAGGTCACCCAGCAGCTGCATGTGGAGGAGCGGAGACGCGAACCCGGTTCCCCAGATTACAAGACTACCACTCTCAACCACTACACATGGCTCCCAGTATGTTTCCAAGCACAATTCAAAGTGTTGGTGCTGACCTTTAAAGCCCTAAACGGCCTCAGTCCAGTATACCTGAAGGAGCGTCTCCACCCCCATCGTTCTGCCCGGACACTGAGGTCCAGCTCCGAGGGCCTTCTGGCGGTTCCCTCACTGTGAGAAGCAAAGCTACAGGGAACCAGGCTGAGGGCCTTCTCGGTAGTGGTGCCCGCCCTGTGGAACGCCCTCCCATCAGATGTCAAAGAGAAGAACAACTACCTGACATTTAGAAGACATCTGAAGGCAGCCCTGTTTAGGGAAGTTTTTAATCTTTAATAGACTATTGTATTTTAATGTTCTGTTGGAAGCCGCCCAGAGTGGCTGGGGAAACCCAGCCAGATGGGACGGATATAAATAATAAATGATGATGATGATGATGACATGTCTACTCTGGCTTATTTTTTTACTTACGGTTTGCTAATTGAAGCAGAGCTTCATCTATAGCATTTCCAGGACAGGGTGACATACTGAAAAGGATGAACAAACCACTGAAAAGATGCAAGGTCTCTGTTCTTACCTTTCTCAACTTTGAGGCTCCACTGTGACCTCTAATGGCTGCCAGAAGGGCAGAGCGCTCATTCTCTTGTTCTGTGAACAGCGGCTTCTTCTGAGGTCCATTCGCCATGCTGGGTGAAATCTAGCATGTGACAAAACAGATATAAACAATTTATTTCTACCTAGTTTGGAAACAGGGCAGGGGTACCTTTACCTTTTTTAGTTTGGAAACAAGGTAATTTGAGCATCCAGAATGTCACTCAGTTAGCTGCTGGCTTACCTGACTTTGGCCTGAGTACACTGAAAATTAAATGGGATTTGTAGGAGCAGGCCTTGTTTATCAGAGATAGAAAAATCAGTCTTGCCATCTGTATTATGTTCAACTAGATCTTATTACTTTTAATGAGTAGAGTATTAGTCTTATACTATATGCCATTCATAATTAGCTTCAATAGACACTTCTGCACTTTCTTGCTAAAGAAGCAAAAAGCACACAGTGCAGAAGTTTTACTGGTGCAGCACCTTGCCACTATATATTTTTAAACAATTAGAAACAACAACTGTTACAAAACAGATTGGTTCCTGCTAAGGGCTCACTATTTAATAATAATAATAATAATAATAATAATAATAATAATAATTTATTTCTACCCCGCCCATCCGCCTGGGTTTTCTCAGCCCCTCTTCTTTTAAGAAGTCTAAGAGCTGTTCCTGATGTTAGAAGAAACTTCATGCATCCAGTAAGAGGCATTTCCTATAACATCCAAATATGCTTTCAGCTAAGTTTTTTTGGTTTTGTTTTTTACCTTTCGGAGATTTTCTCTTCCTCCTGCATTTTGGATGGCTTCCATTAAAGCACTGTGTAGAGACGTATCTTTTGGAAGTGGCTTCTGGATGACTGGCTTAAACTTCTTCTTTGGCCCAAAAACTTTATTATCGCCTCCCACATCAGACTCTGCCCTTTTGCTTTCACATGCACTGCCAAGTTTTTCATCTTTTTCTGAAACTACATGATTAACAATAGTTGTTCCATCTAACTCTGATGGTCTACTGTTGATAGGATGCCCCTCGGCTGACTTCACAGAAGAGCTGGAAGTGGTGGAAGATGAGAAATTGTTGGATGATCTGAGGAAGAAGGGACAGTGAGCCTCATCTCTTTGCTCCCTCCTTTGATTAAATATAGAAGGTGTCTCTCTAACAACTACATTTTCTATTGAACCCCAGCAGGGCTTCTCTCCTGTGAGACCACCATCTTTAGAAGGTATGGTGGTAAATGGCTCCCTGTAGCAATGAGTGCTATTTCTTATCTTGGAATGAGCACCAAGTGGTAGAGTATTGGATGCATTTTGGCTGCAACTGAAGATATCTACGTAGGATTTTTTTGTTTCTGCTGGCTGCATTTCTACTGGGCTGGTTTTGGCCAAAATAATGCATCTTTTGGGAAGTGGCTCTGTTTCAGTTTTCACCACTTCTCCATCCCTCGTCTCTTCTACTTTGTCATGCCTTTCTTGATTGGTTTTAAACTGGAGTGGCTCGATGCATTTTGCAATGGCAGAGGCTACGTAATGGCTTGATGTTCTTCTTTGGGGCTTCTGAAATGGGAGCTCCATCTTATCTGTCTTGACCACGGGAGTCGTTAGCATTTTAACTGAAGACTGTGTGGCATAAATAGGTGACTTCCCCCCACAAGGTCCAACATTACTGTCAACTGTCCTGGAACCAGCTAGTGGTGCTGTTGCTGTCTTCAG
Organism: Podarcis tiliguerta; assembly: GCF_965153285.1. Taxonomy (NCBI): domain Eukaryota; kingdom Metazoa; phylum Chordata; class Lepidosauria; order Squamata; family Lacertidae; genus Podarcis; species Podarcis tiliguerta. The sequence goes on along the minus strand of NC_139546.1, from coordinate 4,231,622 downwards.
ACTTCCAAGGGAGTCAGGCTTTGTTTCACCTATTTTACTGAGGGGTTTGAAATTGGTGATGACTGCTGGCTTGGTGGGAAAGCCTACTGGAGACTCGCCCAACGGTGCTTTCAGAGAATTTGATCTCCAGTATGCTTTGGCTCTCCCAATGAGAGTTTCCTCTGCTTCACTTGAAGTCGTATTTACTGTGACCTTTTTTATACTACCAGCATTTGGAGCCACCATGTTGCCCAATTCATCTATTTTAATGGCACCAGTGGAAAGGGAGGCATCTCTGTCAAAATATTTCGCTTCAGGTTTGGGAGGTACAACTTTAAAGGTGGTCAGACCTATTTTAGGTTCATAGTTTGTGATTCCATTGCGAACACGGTAAGACCATAAAGATGGTGTAGAGATACCTTGCTGCTCATCTGGGTCTTTTGTTGACGCATATCTGAATTCCAATTCAGATTTTATTTTGCTTGGAAGTCCTTCCTTGGCATTATCCTCTTTCAATTGTTTTACTTTCTCCTTTGTTCTATTTCTTTCACTCATAACAGTAAAGTTGGAAGAAACCACTTTGGATCTTTCAGACTCAGTACCATTTTTTGTGAGGATTTCCAGGGACACATCCTTCATGTTCGTTTTTTCACAGGAAGGTGTGTGTGTCTCCGATATATATATCTGCTCTTTCTCAGTTTGGCGTCCAAACTCTTCTTTAGGTGACTGTTGTTGTGATAAGCTCTTGGATAAATTGGAGGATATACCATCTACAGATCCCTTGCTCAAAGAACCAGCATTATTATTTTCATTAGCAAGCTTCCCTAGGATAATGGAATCAGCTGAAATATGTTCATTAGCCCCTGACTCAGAAAACAAAGGTTCTCCTTCCTCTCTAGTGGGGTGGATTATAATGTCAGTTTCAGGAATTTCATCTATTATCGTCACTGGCACAGGAACTGGAACATCTTGGGCAGTCTCAGCGTCCCGTGAAAAAGGGAGGGGTGAGCCATTCGTCTCACTAGATACAGATCCGCTTTCAGAATCATCCTGCATACTCTCCATCGCTGCAAAGAATACCAACAACATCTTTCAAAACTATGAACCATGACATTATCCCAAAATATTATCACAATCAGGGGATAATAAACCAAAGGATTTTAACAGCAGCACCCCTTATATTACAAACTCCAGCTGCAATAGCTGCTTCAGATGCAGTGTAGAGGGTTGTGGTTAGAAAATAAATATAATAAACTAATAAAATCTCCACTGGGTGTGTTGAGTTGGTTGTATTATATGAACACATCCATAATCTTGTAAGCACTTTTTAATTTATACACCTTCATGCTAAACATTTGCCAACATGTCTTTTGCAGTGTATCCCAGCAAATGGAGCTACACTGATATCTGGTTAATCATGAAAATGTACTATGAGAATGTGCCAGCTACACAGTTTACATTACTGGGTAGTGAGTATAAAACAGAGAACATAGTCCTCATGAAAGCAAATTGTGTGTATTATGCATTTGCACATTATGTTTTCCCAGATATCAACACAAAGAAAATTATTGGTAATAATTTATAAACTGGAAAATATAGCATTTCTCAAGCAGGCCGTGAGACACATTTGTGAGAAGCTATTAGAGAAAATTCCACTTGTCTGAAACATATAAAATACTGAATATCTAACCTAGTGACTGAATAGGAATGATACTGTAGTCCTCTCCCCCCAGCTCTGCATAATATATATACTTTTGCAATCACCAGATAAAATAAGGAAAGTATGCTCTCTCCATCAATGCTGTAGATAACTAGACTTATTTTTAAAACAGCAACAATCTGCTGAACTGAATTTCTTCAGCACATAGTTCCATGAAAAGTATGATAACAGAAAATTTGCGTATCCAGTACTACTGGATTTATTAATTATTATTATTTTACTATCAAGGGCTACTCAACATCCTTTCAATGTAATGACCAAAGTAAATAACAATATTAAGAAATTCATGGGCTTGTTTCAGTTTTTCACTATACCCTCATAATATTTAGTAACAGATTGTTGTCTACTGTGAATAACCTCCCACAACAGTGTCCCAAAAAGACAATTTGGCAATGGAAGCTGAACAATCTGATAAGGTATTTGCTGCTACTAGATAGAGCCTGAGTTATGAGATTTGTCCCACCTCTATGGAGTTTCCCAGTTTGACTGCTCTCTCATCTGCCTAACTGATGGATTGTCACCATTTGCCTTTTTCCTGCATTCTTTTTGCAATACAGATGTGCAAATTTAAACTTCAACCTACCCATTAGGTCTTTGTCCAATGCAGCCAAGGCCTGAGTAGCTATGAACACATCTGCGTTTTCAAACTTAGCTTCCATCATTTCGTCCTCATCCCTGCTCCTGACAACAAAAGAAAAGGAATGAAAAGGTTGCTCCTTTTTTTCTATTAACACTGCATAACCAAATTTAATCAATTTAACATCAACTTGTGTGTGTGTGTGTATAAACACTGACTGTTTCTTTTAACAGCTGGGAAAACCAGATTACATTTGTTTAGATAATGTTTGCACACCTATCTTGCTCTCAATGAAAATTTAACTGCAGCTTCTGTAGTGAAATTCTTCGTATTGGAGAGAAAAACAATAGCATAATGTTCAAATTATTTTCCAGAATACAAAGTAACTACTTGATTAATCACTTTCCAGACATCTCATTAAAATTTAGAAAATAGTAAGACATGGCAAACTGTTTCAATTTCTTCTGAAACGCAAGGACTTAACCTGTAGGGTATCTGAATCTGGCTGTAATCCTGGGAGCAAACCCCACTAAATGCAACAGTATTTACTTCTGAGTAGGCATGGTTAGGATTGTGCTGTCAATCTCCTATCAAAGACCTGAAAGTGTCTCATTAAAGAGAGAATGCTTTCCTGTATTTTGAAATGCTTAAATTCTGTAAAGATTTTTTTTCTGCCTGACCAAGTTCGCTTGTCACTGGCTCAAACTGTGCACATATTAGGGAGGAGTAGTACCTCTGGTCGGAGACACAACATGCTCCTCCTGAGGTAGTTTGTCCAGCTTTGGCCTCACCCTGCACTCTGCTGTCAGCATACAACAACGGCCAAACACCCTGGGAAACGGCTCTGACTGGTTGGCTAAACCACTCAGATGTTGCTAGACTATAACTCTCCATCTTGTATGATGTGTGACAGGGGATGATGGGAACTGTTGTCACACAACACCCATAGTGCCCCACACTGGCTACCTCTGGCTTAACCTGGGTCTTACACAGACAAACACAATTCTGAAGATGAAACTGTTCCAGCCATTTTGTGTTTTGGGTTATAAAATGGGTTATAAAAAGGAGGGTCAAAAGCTCAGCCCATGAAACTGACAGTCAGGGAGAAAATGAAGCCTAAAGGGGAGGAAAAGAGAAACCAAATAAATTAAAGGGAAGAGAAACAAAAACACAACTCTACTGTCTTGTTGTTGCCCAAGATAGCAGGATAGAAATAACGTGCATGAGACTAAGCTGAGCAGTTAATGTGCATAACAACCAGCTATTGTGCACATTCACCAGGCCTCAAGGAAGAGGGAATTGTGCACATTTCCTAGTCAATATACACAATTTCAACAGGAAATGTACATATCTCAGCTGAATTTTGTACAGTGGGCAGGGGAGGTAGCAGCCTTTGATGTGAGTAACTCCAAACTTGGAGTGACACACAATTCCTTTTCTTGCAGTACTGTGCAAATCTGGAATAGTGGAAAAATAGATTTCAATTTTTTTAAAAAATGAAAAGGGGTGTGCCAGGACGGGTAAACGAATACCTGCAGTTTTGGGCAAATCTAGAGCACTGGGAAAACTTGCACTTATAAAATAAAAAGGTGCCTGTGCACAAATAACAAATGCTTGCATTAATGCTCACAACGGACCTCAGGTTTCTGGAACTTGTGGTGGGTGGGAAAATACTAATTGAAGGCAACGAGAACAAACTGTGTGGCTACATCAGGCACCACCCGCTAGTGTGGAAGAGAAACACAGACATAGATTTTGAAGGCATAAAATTTAAAGTGTTCATGGATGGACGGATGAAGGCAGACAAACAGGCACACCAAAATAGTGTCGTACATACACATGACCCAGCCTAAATGAGACACAACTCCAACAAGCCATGTGACACCAAAATACTATGTTTTGTGCAAGCATATTTAGCAATACGCAGCACAAACCCATAACTTTCCTCCAGAGCCTTTCCCTTCTCCTCTAGACCTTTTTGTTGCTGACAGGCCTACTCTGGCTAGCATTCAAGTAAAACACAAGGCCTTTTCCTGATAGTGTTTCACAGGTCAGATAACTAATACCAGTGGCTTTTTTCACACACTCTTTTTAATATAGGAAACAACATGATAAACTTAAGACCTCTCCCCTCTAAAATAGAAGGTGCTGAAATCACACCACTTGGGAATTTCTTGAAGTAACAGATGGATTAGCAGAGGTTCACCCAACAGGAATAGCAAAGACCCCAAAGCACAAAATTATTGACTTTTGCATTTGTTAAACCAGGGCCACTATGTATGTTGCTCCACTGCAGTCAGCCATTTGCAAAAGCATGGGTTAAAATAGCACTTTGCCAAATCAACACCGTAGAAGCAAGGTCTTTTATGAGAAAACTTGTGTGCAAAAGGCAACAGTAAAACTACAAAAAGCTACTGTTAAGCCAAATGAAAGTCCTATTGGTAATTTATGGGTAGATGCTATAATACATAACAGGTGGTCCAAAAAGAATGAATCTGAAATACTTGAAATAAGCTCATTAATAGAACGTGAAAGAAAACAGTGATGGAAGCTTATGCAAAGCAGTTGTTAAAAGCATGATCTGTGGCTAGGATCTGCAGCGGTACACCTCATTGGCGATCTGCATTGCCACCTCAACAAGTGACCAAAGGCAAGTTCCCATCAACCTAAGTCACATTTTCACTTATGCAATGCTGGTTTCCTCTACAAGATCACTGAGATCGTTCAAGTTCAGCAGAACAATAAAAAGCCATATAAATACTAACATTATCAGATGCCATGACACCAAAACTGTTATGCTCCACAGAAGATAGAGCAGAACTTGAGTGCTGTGGTTGAAGCAATGCAGAATACATGTGTTAGATAACCCATCTCTCTATATAAGTTTGGCAAATAAGTATGTCACAAGGTGAACCTTTGTTCCAGAAGAGCCACAACTCGAACAAGGCAAATGGACATGGCTGCACCTTCTCCCAGTGCTGCCACTGCTGCTTCCACCCCTTCAGAAGAAGGAGAGTCAGCACCAGAGAGTTCCCCCAATCCACTGAAGAGAGAATTTCAGCTTCAACGGCAGAAACTTGAGGGTTATTTTCAACAGCAAGCCAAATGAGAGGAGGGCTTTGAGTTGACTGTGTCCCAAAAACAAATGGGCCTTGAGGAGCAACTCTTGACTTCTTTTTTTTTGCAGGAGGACAAGGAGGAGAACAAGAACTATAAGATTGTGAAGATGAATGAAAATATATCCTGGAACCGCTAGCTCTGGAAGATCAGTACGATCGCCACCCCCTAATCTCCTGGATTCATGTCTTGAGCCATGTCTGCTTTTTGACTTGTGATTGTCCTGCCCCATAAGGGAGGACCTATCCCCCTTTTTCTGCGACGCGGGTGGTGCTGTGGGTAAAACCTCAGCGCCTAGGACTTGCCGATCGCATGGTCGTCGGTTCGATTCCCCGCGGCGGGGTGAGCTCCCGTCGTTCGGTCCCAGCTCCTGCCCACCTAGCAGTTCGAAAGAACCCTTAAGTGCAAGTAGATAAATAGGTACCGCTTTATAGCGGGAAGGTAAACGGCATTTCCGTGTGCTGCTCTGGTGCTGGTTCGCCAGAGCAGCGATGTCACGCTGGCCACGTGACACGGAAGTGTCTGCGGACAGCGCTGGCTCCCGGCCTCTAGAGTGAGATGAGCGCACAACCCTAGAGTCTGTCAAGACTGGCCCGTACGGGCAGGGGTACCTTTACCTTTATCCCCCTTTTTAACGTTAAAGCAGGAAGGGGGAAAGGAACCTGGATAAAAGAAAACAAACAGGCTTCAAATGCCCAGAAACACTCATGGGAAAAGGACACTACAAAACAGAAAAGAGAAAATAACTCATCAGAATCATTTTATTTTTTTTAGTAAAAAATGACCCTTCCTAACCCAGCCGTAAGCAAGGCAGCTCTGTGTGTGTGTGTCACAACTCCTCTCCCCAAAACAGGGGGCAAAAGACTTGAAATACCCCGCCTACCCAGTTCAGTGGGAGGTGTCATCCTGTGAACCAAATGTTCTCCATTGCACACATGCTAACAGAAACTTGCATACACAAGAGGAAGGTATCAGCAAGCTTTAGGGGAGCTGCAAGGTTTCCACTTGTACAAAAAAGCTTTAGACAGAAACAAAATCTTAATGGAGGAAACCCCAAAACACCCCAGTAAGGACTGGGCATGCCCAATGGTCAAGGAATGCTGACTGACAATTGCTGTTGTTTTTTGTGGGGGCGGGGACGGAACAGAAAAGTACAAAGGATGGAACAGAGCAGAGTGACTGGAAACTCAAACAGGAGCACTCCAATATTTTGCTGAAGCTCCAATTTGCTAGTAAATGTTATGAATGTAATACAATTCTCTGAAGTCATTTTTATTCTTTGAGAAGGTTTGGCTGAAATTTTCATACGTGTTTACTAGTTTAAGGCTTCTAGATCTGAGAATGAGGTGAATTTGTATTGATAAAATGTTTCTGAAACTCATTAAAATTTCCCAATGCCAATCTGCTCATTCTCTTAAATTCTGCCAAGGAATATCTTTTCTGTGGCCCAACTTTGTCCAAGGCTACACAACAAGCTGGCCTTATTTATGGTACATCACCTTTCAGGAGACTGTTTCCCACTTCCTACCTGATATTTTTTGCTGCTTTTTAAAAGTTTATTCTGGCAGGCATCTGGCCTCCTGACTGGCTTAAAGTTCTTATATGGGCAAACCCTTATGTCATTTGTTTTTCTCTGCCATATCTATTTTTTCAAATCTATATTTGCTGTTTTTAGCTTGCTATTTTATTGCTTTTTGCTGTTAGTCACTCTGACTATTTGAGGGGTAGGATAGAAATCTTAAATAAATATATATTAGTTAAGAATGGTTATGTGTCCTATACACAGCGCCATATTGAAAACTTGAAGGCATTAGATATGTTTAGATAATTTTTTTTTAATGTGCAGCCTGTCTTGCTGTGCATGTGTTGAAGTACGTAAAGGCTGGTTAGCTTAATGTCTCTTTTGGAAAATTTGGTGGAAATTATTCTTGTGGATAAACAACATAAAACTGTTTCAAGCTGAAATTGGGATTAAGCAAGAGTCAAAAGTGGGTTAAGGTCAACAGTGAATTCTGCATGTCATTTTTGCTTCTGCCTATTCATCCCAGGTGGGTTTGGCACAGTTCAAAGATGAAGGACAAGAATAATACACTAAACTTTTCCTACAGAGCATGATTTGCTTCAGCTAAAAACACACACATCTGCCTACCCAATCAACTTCAAAAGGCAGAGTTTATTACAATATACATGATTACTTGCAGCATTAGAGTCAGAACCCTGTAACAATTACAATTACCAAAATTTGCTATGAACACATGATCATCGGTTGTTTTGCATGCAAACCTTTTCATTAAGTAAGTTCTCAGGTGTCAGTTTGTTGTTGTCTTCTGATACAGCAACAAGACGTTAACAAAATTAGTTTGCAAAAGACTAGCATAAGCAGATGTCACTCCTCTAAATTGCCTCACAGATGAGACCTACCTTTGGGAAACGATTCCAGACTCATCACTACTGGAGAATGCATTCCTTACAGAGCACGTCTGTTCAACATACATGGAATCCATCTCAGTCAAGGTCTCCTGGGCCCCGATGGACTTGTCTCTTGACCTCACGCTGTCATTCTGAGACTCCAATGAGACAACATCAGAGGGGGAACTCATAACACCTGAATCTTCTGTGGTGTCCTCCGAGGTAAAGCAGCTGCTAACAGAGATCGTGTCCTCTGTTTCTGACAGTTCCAGAGCTACATCTTCCATGCTAGAAATATCACGCGAAAGGTGTAAATTGCCTAGACGAAACATGGCAAAAACAGTTAAATACCATTTGTCACTCTTTTGAAATAAATAACGCATTTAAAAAGCCCCTCCTCCTCTGTTTATCAGAATGCACCACAATGTGGCTTTTTTCTTTTCTTTTCTTTTTGTATGGGCAGTGAATAGAATAGTAAATTCTCTATGGTGAAATGTCAAATTTCCATGTACTTAAAAGTATGCTCTGCACCTGTCTCTTACATGAAAAATTCAGTGAGTTTGAATAAAAATGGGGGAATTCTGTTGGACTGACCAGGAATAAATGAAATACTTCAGAAATAGTATATACAGTGAAACAATAGTGCTTATGCATTTAATAGAGATAACTGTTATATCTTAATAAAAAATGCCGAGCAAGAGCAAAAAAAGAGGATAAACTGGGGTGCAGCTGCTCTATATGTCAAAAAGAACACAAGAGACCCAAATTTAGGAAATTAATATGAACAATATCTTTGATAGAATCACTGTGGATGGAAGCACCAGACCCCTTCAAAATAATTTTGTCCTGGAATATTCCAGAATATCCCTTGACCAAAATATGGAGGGGGATCTCAAGATGGAGAAAGAACTGAGGGACACAGCCAAAGGTTGGAAATATTGTAATAATGAGTGAGCAACAAACCCTCACACTGACTGGGTAAATGTATAGTCAAGATATGGCAAAGAGGGCCATATTTCTAGATTTGACAAATGCACATTTGGCTGACAAAAAGGGGAGCCAACCTTTGACTTAATCCTGAGTGGTGCTCAGAACTTAAGATAAGATATAAACTGTCAGACTACTTGGGAACGTGAAGTTCTTAGCTTGAAAAATATATATGAGTGAAAAGCTGTCCAGACGTCAATATGGTCACATTTAAATTGAAAAAAGAATTTAAAAAGCAAATGAAAAAGAATGAGGAAACTATTAGACCCAACATTTTTTATTCAAATAGCAGGAAACCAGATAAAGGGAGTCAGAATGTAAAATGATTATGTGGTGAATTACGGTAATTCTTTGAATCGGCCTTCACTGCTGAAGATGTTTGAAAGATATTCATGCCTCAACTAGAAATTTTGCAATGAGCATCTGACAAACTTCATCAAACAAGAGGTGATGTTCTAGAGCTAAATTGGTGAAACACAAATGAACATGTCACTGGGTCTTCATGGCAAACATCTCAAGAGTTCTTAAAGAGATAAACTCTCCGAATTGAGCTTGAATTCTGGCAAGCGTGGGTGGTTCCCATGTCCAGGAGATTAATCAACTGCATGTACTGGACAGGATGGCACTCCCTCTGAAGGAGGAGGCTTGCAGCCTGGGAAGACTCCTTGACCCATCCCTGTCACTAGATGCCTAAGGGACCTCTGTGGCCAGGAGCGCGTTTTTCTAGCTCAATGGTGCTCCAGCTCCTTTCACTAATCCAATCAGTATTTACTGATTTTTCAATATGGTTTTTATGGATATATTGGTTTATTTTGCTTAATGGGTTCTTTTCTGGCTTGTTATTTCCTTTATGAAAGGGTGGTTTAATAAATTTGTAAATACAGTTTAAGAAACCCAAATTTTTAACCATTTGAGTGATCCTCCCATTGAAATCCGCACCAATTAAAAGGGTTCAGTTTTGAACAGACTTTGTCAATAGGCAGCAATCCGAACCACACTTACCTAGAAGTAAATGGGGCACAGAACACAGAGGGACTTACTTTTGAATAAACATGCACAGGATGGTTCAAGGATGCTTTACAGGGCAATCCTAAATCTACTCAGAAGGAATTGCCATTGAATTCAAAGGGACTTATTCCCAGTTAATTGGGGCTAGGATTGCAGTCTTAATTTCTTTTATTTTAAGACGAATTTGGACATACAGGATCAGATGCAAAACTTTTTAGCTTTCGTTTAAAACAATATAAAACTGAAAAACTTTGAAAAGAACATCACAACCACCAGTTCAGCATAAATCTATTGAAGTGTACATTTCAGCATTTTGTACATTTACTGAAATGAATCAAGTTTTTAACGGAACAATAGTTTTTCAGCAGTGAAGGCACTGTTGTATTTAAGCTACGTGTGCCTGTTAACTTAGATAAAGATCACTACAAGTTTCTACAGAACCTCAGCAAGCTTGTTGCAAAGAAACAAGTAGATTATAAAGGAAAATGGGTTGGGTATTTTTTAAGAAAACATTTATTTTGGAGGGAGGTGACAGGGAGTAATGACTATTGAAATAAAAAATCTCACAGTGAACATGTTTTTCAAATTGAGTTTTTTCCCTGTTTTGGAATACTCAAAACGATTCATGTGTTTAGGGCATGCATTTGTCACATATCCAAAATTTAAACTTTGAGTAAAGTGTTTGGAGATACCTGCATCTTTGTCAGTGAAATATTCAATAAAATTAAAGGACAAGCCTCCTTGATTGAGACCATGCAGTACCCATTAAGCACAAAACTCAATTTCTGGCAGTACGATCAGTAAAACTTAAAAGGTTACAAATCACAATGAAAGCTCTGCAAATTCCAAAATTAATGATTGTAGGTGCTGCTAAAGGTTCCTGGCACTGCCTAGAATTTGGGAGGCAATGAGAAATCGCCCAGTTTCCAGCACTACTATTGTGTACCCCCACCAAATTAAAATCAAGTTACATATGATTTGTTTGTTTATTTATGACATGTGAGCGCCGACCCATAGCATAAAGTTATCTGGGTGATTTACAATAAATAAGTTAAACACTATTTAAACAAAAAGTAAAATATAGTATTATCAAATCAAATGCAACACATACAAATAATAAAGAAAGAGATTCAGACAGCACCTATACAAACACAGATAAAAGGCAGAAAATACATAACCACCCGTATTACAAGTAGAAAACATGATCAGGAAAAAACCCACGCTAAAATTATAAACAAAACTTTCTAGCCATTTAAAAAAATAAAATGCACAAAGGCCAGAAGAGATACAACAGCATAGCAGGAAAGTACACAGAGTAGACAGTCGTTTTTTAATAAATGCACAATGCATTACACGCTGATGTTCATTGGTGTGTATATAAAACCTAATGGCTCTCTCTGTTTCCATTAAAATGTCAGAGCAAAGGATGATTTGCAGTACTATTATCTATGCAGCCTCTTGAAGCAGCAACCTAAAAAGGGGGTGGGACAGCTCTGGGACAGCTTCCCAGAATGGCAGTGTTGCTCTTTATAATCTAACAAATCTATAAAAAATATGACAGCTGCAGCTATGAACTTACATTTATTATCTTAGCTTTCAGATATACTTAGTAACTGTATTGACGCCCCTCTTGTTGAAGTCACGGCGGAAGCTGTATCAAGAAATGGTAGCGTTGGAAGTGTGCATAACTTAAAGGTCAGTAAGGATGAATTTACATTGCAATGAAAAACCTTTTACCCCAATTCTTATTGCAGCCGCTTCCCCTCATACGGTGGTGGGCAAACAGTTTGGCAAGCGTTCCACAAATTCAAGTGTAAGATAGTGCCATTCTAGGGCATGACATCTTATGCATTAACCACAGTTAATGCGTCTGAAGGAGCGTCTCCACCCCCCATCATTCAGTCCGGACACGGAGGTCCAGATCCAAGGGCCTTCTGGCAGCTCCCTCACTGCAAGAAGCGAGATTACAGGGAACCAGGCAGAGGGCCTTCTTGGTAGTGGCGCCCGCCCTGTGGAACGCCCTCCCATCAGATGTCAAGGAAATAAACAATCTGACTTTTAGAAGACATCTGAAGGCAGCCCTGTATAGGGAAGTCCTTAATGTTTGATCTTTTATTGTGTTTTTAATGCTCTGTTGGGAGCCGCCCAGAGTGGCTGGGGAAACCCAACCAGATGGGCGGGGTATAAATAATAAATTGTTGTTGCTGCTGCTGAGTAACAACAACAAAAATCCAACAAATTAGCAATTGTGTCACTGACTGGAAATTAAGATAGAAACCTTAGCTAATGGGGTGTGTGCCCAGTTCCAGCTGAAGTGAGGGGACCATTCCTTCTCACCTGCCTAGGGAGCCTGAGTAGGGATGATTTAATCTATTCTATTTACTTCTGGCCAGGAGGGCTTAAGTGCCCTCAGGCCAGGTAGCTCATGTAAAGGCTATTGTAGGAAGAATCCTAGAAGACCTGCTCCCTGCCTTGCAGGCCTTTTTCCACCTGGCCTGGGAGGGCGGGGCCTGGACTGACTCCAGCTACAAAAGTTGAGGCTGAAGATACTCTTGTTTAGCGGGGTTTGTTGCTGTTATTGATTTTTTTTTTGTTATCTTTATTTTTAGATGTTATGATTTATGTGGAACTTGTGCAATTTGGTTGTGTGCTTTTTATGTGCTTTATTGTTTTTGACTACTTTTGTTATATTTGTCATTAAAGTTAATCTTTTCATGTTGTAAACTGCCTTGAGCATGGTTTTTTAACTTGCCCACCCAGCAGTTGAGAGTATGCATCCACCGCTTGTGGCAGCTGCGCAGGGTGCACCCCCAAGGTGGGGGGTGGACGGAGCCCACTGGGGCTCACCAACTCTCCTCCACTCCGCTCCCAGGTCAGACCTGATCTGGGAGCAGAACTGTGACCAGGTGTGAGGAAGCTGTCTCAGTGGCTCCCTCATGCATGCAGCGCAGTCAAGGAGGGGGGGTTGCATCTCGGCCCCCAACTCTCCTCCACTCTGCCCCCGGTTACGTCTGACCTGAGAGCAGGGTTGCAGCTGGGTGCATTCTGGAGGCAGGCTCTGATGGGAGCCTGTTTTGGGGGTGCCTGGTAGTACCCCCTCAGCAAAATGTGTGCAGGGCGAGGGCCCCTCAGCCCCCCCCATGCTACGCCAGTGCACCCATCCTCCCTACAAGCAGGTCAGCAGGCACTATGTTTGGAAGACCTTGCAGGAGATATAAATGGCTGCCATATTCAGGGCTGGGAAGGAATTTGCTTGCAAACAAATTGGGCCTGCTTGGGGGGTTTTGCCTTCGTCGTAGCAATTGACACAAGTTCTGATGTATAAGGCAATGGGTTGTCTCTTTAATCTATTCCTGGGACGTGGGCGAGAGTTGGTGCGTCACCTCCGCCCACCCTTGAGCAGATGCAACATGTCAGGGTACCCAACTAAAGGCGCCTGGGTGGAAGATACTGTCCTGAAGCCGAAAAGAGGAGCAGATGGGCCTAGAACTTTCAATGGAGACCTGGTGGAGGGGCAGCTTAGCTGACCTGCATCTTGAAGTGACCCTTAACCCAGGCATGACTCTGTTCAAACATCAGCCTTCAATCGGGAGGCTGATTTAGGATACAAACCCACTGTCTAAGCCAACCTATCTCAACCTGTGGGTCCCCAGATGTTGTTGAACTACAACTCCCATCACCCCTAGCTAGCAAGGCCAGAGCTCAGGGATGATGGGAGTTGCAGTCCAACAACATCTGGGGACCCACAGGTTGAGAACCACTGGAAGCCAAAGCCTACCTACATCTGTGACAAATAAAGTTGTGGCCATTTCAATTCCATAACGTTGTTGTGTCATTTTCCTCTCTCCTGTTTACTGCCCCCCCAATGAGCCATAAAGGCTCCAGACACAGGCAACATTCTCAAAATAGAGAACAGTAATGATGAATATCATGACCTTTTCTGTATGTGGCTGTGCAAGATTCCTGTATGTGGCTCTTTATGGCACTTAGAAGAATGAATAGATTACAGTGGTACCTCGAGTTACATACGCTTCAGGTTACAGACTCCGCTAACCCAGCAATAGTGCTTCAGGTTAAGAACTTTGCTTCAGGATGAGAACAGAAATCGTGCTCCGGCGGTGGGGCAACAGCAGGAGGCCCCATTAGCTAAAGTGGTGCTTCAGGTTAAGAACACGTTCAGGTTAAGAACGGACCTCCAGAACAAATTATGTACTTAACCTGAGGTACCACTGTATAATATCTCATTTTTATTATACTTATAGTCAAGCAACATAATATATCAGCACAGTTTAATTCATTTGTGTGTTGCTCATTGAAAACAGATTAGATAATTTGGTCCACTTAGCAGTGATGTCTGTGTTAGGCCTTAGCCTAGTAGGTTTTCAAGAGGGGGCCTGTTAACCCGTAGAAACACACATTAGAGCAGCCATGATGGTTCAAAATGGATGACTCTGTGCCATCTCTGTACAAGCTATTTGGAACTTTGTTCTAGGTTCCCGTCTGCTTGCAAAACCCTGGCATCCTGAAGGATAAGAGCAGCAGAAAAACAGCTATGAAGCCAAACGAAAATGAAAGCATAATATTTTGGCAAGGTGGTGCAGGAGTAGGTCCAAGTGCCCTGTGTGGAGAGCTGCTGATGAAACCAGGCTCCCAGTTTCTCTCTTTCCCCCTCCCAGGCAGATTATGGTAATTCATGGTCTACTTCTAGGGTTGCTACCTAAACCTTAAAATACAGAATCGCGTATGGATTTAATCCCATATTTGAAGTCATCATCAAAAAGAGTGTGGGTCTGGTTGGGGTTGGGGGAGAGCGAGAGTTTGCATGGTGGGCAGAGGGTGGGAGAGTGAGAGCGAGTGGTGCGCGTGGCGTCACAGGTGAGGCAGCGAGGAAGGGCAAGATTGGAAGGAAAAGACATCACGGAGTGCGGCGCCTGGAGAACAGCAGAGCAGCTAAAACGCGCCACATTGAGGCACCTGCCCCTCAAAAACCTCTTCCTTGTGTGGCAAACAGGTGGTGGTGAGCTGGCTCAAATTCTCCCTCTTCAATTGCTTTGCATGTTGAATGCCCAACAGCCTCAAATTATTTCCCTTCCAGCCTGGCTGCTCCTTGCCATTCACAGGTGGCTCAGAGCATGTGGCACGCCTCCCCGCTTTTTCCTTTCTTGCACTTACGTGCCACGCAGCCTTTTCCTGGCCTTGCTGCAACTGTGGGAAAGGTGACTGCAAGCTAACTAGCCCAGGGCAGCAACACTGGGAGGCATTCTGCGGCCTGCTTCTTTTTACTTCTCTTTGTATCGATGAAATTTATTTGTGTTTATGAAATCTATTTATGAAAATGAGATTTATGCAGCTCTTAAAACAGGGTAGAGACTCCAGCTCATGAGGGATAATGCTATTTGCTCAAAGGAATCTGCAGTCCTGTTCAAGGCTCAGGGCTTATCCACACTTCTTGATTGACTGAATTTATATACTGTCCTATACCTGGAGGTTTTACCCAGCTCTTTACAGGCAGGTGTCTGCAAGTTAACGCTCTGAGCGTGGGGGTATGGTTGTTGTTTTCTTCTCTCCTGAGCTCTCCCCATGAAAACCCACTCTTTAATTTCTTAAAATAATAATAATCAAATTCAATTAATAATAATGTGTTTGTGGGAGGGGGGGTTACTGATTTGTTTGTTATGATGGTGATGATGTATTTTGTATTCTCGTTTTGTATTTTTATGTTGTGAACTGCCCTCTGATCTTCGGATGGAGAGCAGTATACAAAAAAATTCTTCATCATCAACATCATAATTTGAAACTGAATCAGAGCAAATGTCAATTAGGGTTTTCTGCAGATGAACTTTTGCTCCAATTGCGCTTTCAAGAGCAGCTTTTCGCAGGGAAAGCTCCAGAGAAAAAAGACACAAAGTTATAAGCCATGGACCATGCTTGGAAAGAGAAGGTAGAAGGAAAGTGTGTCTAAGCCCTCGGTGTGATTGTTGTTGCAGCAACACTCAAATCTGTCTTTCCATCCAGATGCTACCTGGAGCTATCCTGGGTGTTACTTATCTTGCTTCTTTACCTTTTGGGCTCTGACCTCTGCTTTTTTCAACTTCTGTTATCTTGGTTACTATCTGCTTTGTCTAACCTTGCCTGGGGGAATCTGACCTTTCCTTAACCAGACTTTGCTTCCTGAACTTTTCAGATGCTAATAGAATATGATGCAGACTCTTTGCCTAGCACAAGACCCCATTTGCGCTAGAACCCCTGGGCTGGGTCAGAATAGCAAGTGACTATACATGTACATGTTAAACCACAGAGCCTAGGACTTGCCGATCAGAAGGTCGGCGGTTCGAATACCCACAACGGGGTGAGCTCCTGTTGCTCGGTCCCTGCTCCTGCCAACCTAGCAGTTCGAAAGCACATCAAAGTGCAAGTAGATAAATAGATACCGCTCCGGCGGGAAGGTAAACGGCGTTTTTGTGTGCTGCTCTGGTTCGCCAGAAGCGGCTTAGTCATGCTGGCCACGTGACCCAGAAGCTGTACGCCGGCTCCCTCGGCCAATAAAGCGAGATGAGCAGCGCAACCCCAGAGTCAGTCACGACTGGACCTAATGGTCAGGGGTCCCTTTACCTTTATACATGTACACTAAAAGTAGGTTGCATTCATTCCCCACCCAGAAGTGTAACTTCTAGAAACTCTGTGGAGGTTGAACTTAGCTTTTTCTCAGTGGCAAAAGGGGTACTTGAATTTCATCCTTCTGTAGCTGCTCTTTTCTCATTAAGCAAATCACCACCAGTGCATCTTTGAATGAGCTAGGTAATGCTGCTCTGAGGACGGTTTGGTTTAGTGCAGTGATGGGGAATATCTGCCCTGTGGGTGTAATGAGGCCTGGCAGGGATTCTAATTTGGCTCACAAGTCTGATTTCACCAAACTATGCCCACCTGCCCCACACCTGATGCCAGTGTGCAGTAGGTAAAGGTGCTGTTGCAAAAGATCATTCAGGAGTTTGAAGTGTGCTCCAGATTGTTCCTTGGCAAGTAGTGCAGTTGGTGCTGAAAGCAAGTCCCTTTGAAGTTGGTATCATAATGACAATAGGTGACTGAAAGGTGGGCTGACCTACCCACCTGTCCATATGGCTTGCAGGTGAGGTCCCAAGTTGTATCCAGTTCCCCACCACTGGTTCACTTCCTTCTTTAAATATTAATTGACTTTGGGTTATATATAGACCACCACCGACTCTGACCAACAGGCAGGTGTTTTTCATAACCCTGCCACCAGTGATGACAGAATCCTTGGCCTCCTAAAGACAAGAGCCCACACACCGAGGAGTGAGCCCCATTTAAAGCCACATCTGCATTTAAAGCATAGGGGACTCAATATGGGTGTTATCTCAACCAGGTGACATGGGAATCACCCCTCAGTCTGGTCCTGGGAAGCACAGCCCCAAGAAAGTGAACTGGGGGATTATCCACACTTCCATTTGCCCTGATGCCTTCCCCCAGGAAAACCTGTGCTTCAGCACTGAACTGGAACAAACAGCAACCAGATTTCCCATGGCTTACCATTTATTCCAATTTAGTGCGAAAGAGTGGATTTTCCAAAGGAAACTGGCAGGAGAAAGGCAAAACAGCTCGGACCCATGCCTAGAAGAGGATGAGGAACTATATCACCTTTAGAAGACATCTGAAGGCAGTCCTGCATTGGGAAGCTTTTTAATGTGTAATGTTTTATTATGTTTTTATTGTTAGGATATTTCCGTTCCACCTTAAAAGGGAGCAGGCTTTGTGAGTCACAGAGTCTGCGTATTTCCTGTTTCACAGGATGTTTCTGTTGTGTCTTTGCTTTCGTCTCTCTCTCTGCCGGAACACTGAAGCAGGCAGTCATGTTTTTCTTTGTTCTGATCAACGCTAAATAAACTTGTAAATAATGCTCTCCTGAGTGCATCTTTCGCTGTGCGTTATCTGCTGATAGAGCGTGCACGGCTCTGGAATGTGGCAAGCTATTTCTGGAGCTCGTGTCGCTAATTGCTGATACTGCGTGTCTGCGGGAGATCGATGGATGTCCGGAGACGACGTGGAGTCATGATGGACTTTGTCTCCCTGGCAGTATCCCAACATTTATATATATTGGAACCCAGACAGATGGGCAGGGTACAAATAAATTATTATTATTAGCATTAGCAGGGGGCAAGTGGAAAACCACTCGGGCCTGTGCTGTCTAAAGCACAGGGCAAGCAAAAGTGTGGACGAACCCCAAGTTGTGTTTCAATACCAGAGTTCAGTTTTAACCATATATCTCAGAAAATGTTTAGACTTCCTTTGAAGAACAATTATTCTTAACAATAATATTAAAAGGTTAAAGCTATTGGAAAAATGCTGGGGAGGTAATGTATAATTGATTTCAAGATTTATTATCTTGTCATAAACGTACAATAACTAAATAGTACGGTGGGCCACATTTCTATGTTTGATGCTTATGGAAATTGCTATGATGCCTCCAAGCCAAATGTGTGTGCTATAAACTTGTTTTAACTTGTTTTGGTATTTCTCACCCATGTGAATGCTTGTGTGTATTTGCACACAGAGAAATGATTCCAAGGTGCAAGTGGTTCTGCAAAAAAGTAGTAATTATTCAATCCAGCACAACGTATTACATGATAAAAAAAAAAGTTCCAACACCTATAGCCTTTTCTGTGCATAATACAGCACTGGCTGTGAACATCATTTCATCTCATGAAACACACGCTTAACCATTAGCTTGAGTAAAAAATACATGCTGATCAACATTCATGATCAATTTTCACTGTTTCCAAAACACCTGCAATTCTGTTAACTAGGAGCTGATTTTTTAAAAAACCCCAAAAAACCCCCACATAAGAATGCAATACTCTTGTAGGGAATATAAAAACAAAATTGTGGAATCAGATTTACCATGACACAAACAGTGGTTTAAAATAATTTGATACATACTAAACAATATATAGTGTACTTATAGAATCACAAAAAAATAGTTAAAGACAGCAATAGTATGAAAAGTAGAGAAAATATGATTTTTTAAAAATGTGCCTTCTGTATTCCTATTATGTCTGATAGACCCTTAAGAGTGCATACTTGTCTAGTCAGAATAAAATCTTCATTCTCGATGGCCTATTCACTAGAAGCATGTATGGCATTGCAATCCTTTGTACTCTTACCTGGGAGTAAGTATCATTACTTTTCATAGACATGTATAAAATTGCACCGCACGCTGCTTACGGGGAAAGCAACAAAAAGCACCTTGTATTTTAACACCAAGTACACCTGTTTAGGCAGATGTTGCAGGACAATAGAAGTAAAGAAAATGTTCTGCATATTTAAAAAAAGTGTTGTCCTACGAACCAGGGCTGAGGAAGCTTCGGCCTGTGAGACAAATTTGGCACGCTAGGCCTCTCCATTTGGCCCACTGACATGACGTCAGGTGAGGGCTTCTAGGAGTGGAGCTTGGTTGACGGGGGCTTTGCGGTTGCTGCCAACTGGCACTTCAATGTATCAAATCACATGATGGTGGTGACAGGTGATGGACGGATGGCTGGCTCCACCCACCAGTCAAATCCAGCCTGCAAGCCCAGCCTTGCTAAAGATCTGGCCCGTGAAGCCAAAAAGTCTCCTCTGCTCTATAACTAAAATGGGTGGGAAATGAGGAGTTACACCGAAAATAATGTGTTTTCAACAAAATGTTGCATATATGAAAAAGTTGAACACCTCTATTGTGGGTGAGATCTGGCTCTCCAGATGATGTTGGGACTCCATCTCCCATCAGCTTCGGACAGTGTGGTCAGGGATGATGGGAGTTGTTGTCTAACAAGATCTGCAGGGCTAAATGGTCCTCATCCCAAATCTAAATAAAACAAAATACTAGACTCAAAGAAGCAATACAAATACTGGATTATTTTGAATCAACATAACATATTGAGCAAGTCGCAGAATTTCTTTTCACTACTGAAGAAATTTTATCTCACAAAGGTGAGATATTTCTATTTGTTCAACGAAGAAAGAGGAAAAATCAGAAAGATGCCAATGAAGAAGGAGAAAAAAGTCAGAAAGATGCCATTCACACACCATTTTTTCCTCAGTGTGGGAAAAGGGAACATGAAAAGAATGAAGGCAGAAAGGCAACGAGGTTCAGAGGTATGAAGATCATAGGAAGAAGCAAGCTGTGTCAGACGGGCTTGGAACGTGAAGGGAATGATGCACAACAATAAACTGTTGGGGAGGGAAAACAAATAATATAATTAATGACTGAGCAAAATATTTTAGGCTGCAATCTTACCTGAAGTGAGTCCCATTAAGCTCAATGGGGCTTAGTTCTTAGTAGACGTGTATAGGATTAAACATCCAACACATTCCTTTATGACTGCTGCCAGCATGAGCAAAATTGTGCAGTTTTTGTAAATAGAATTGCAACTGTTCTAACGTACAGGTGGCCCACTTTGGTATTCTCAGTAGCCACCCTACTCAATAGACCTCTGGTTTTGAAACTAAGATCACGGAACCCTATTTAAGGATGAAATCACTGTCCTGTTCATAAAAACCCTATAAGATGTTCTTGAAGCTCCGTCACGGGCACCCCGCCATACTCGCTCTAGCCGTCTGAGGTCCCGCTTCATTTTCCGGAGCTCCTCGGTAAACCAGGGAGCCCGGTTTCTGCGGGGTCGCAGAGGGCGCTTAGGTGCGATTTCATCGATGGCTGCCAGGAGCTGGGTATTCCAGCCCTCAACAAGCTCAGTCAATGAGTAGCCAGGGGGAGCAAGGTCCTGCAAGGCTTGGCGGAATCTATCAGGGTCCATCAGCCTCTGTGGGCGAGCCCAAATCGGCTCGCCACCTAAGCAGGGTGGGGGTGGAACGTCAATCCTGGCTTTCAGAGCGTGGTGATCAGACCATGGCACCTTCATCGAAGGAAACATGATCACATCTATACCGACGCCAAAGATCAAATCCAGCGTGTGACCTGCTTGATGTGTGGGGCCTGAAACAAACTGGGAGAGCCCTAGTGTCGCCATGGAATACACCAGGTCCAGAGCCTGTGAGGAGGGAGTGGCATCAGCATGGATGTTGAAGTCCCCCAATACCAATAGGTTAGGGAACTCCAAGGCCCAGCCGGCCACAGCCTCCAGCAGGCCTGACCGGGTGGCTGCTGGTGCGCTAGGTGGCCGGTACACCAGCCAGACAGCCAAGCTCACCTCGGAACCCCACACTAGGCCAACACTAGGGAGTTATTTCAGCAACTGGGGTGGGTAATGGAATTCATTCCCAAGCTGCGGAGAGATCAGCATTAGCAGAAGTGAGGATGGCTCTTTATTAACTTTTAAAAATTGGCTGCCATCAACAGCAGAGAGATCCTTTCTCATCAGTCCAGCCACTATTTCGTTTTCCCTCAGAATGACCTTGACACTAGGAACGCATAGATCAGTCTAGGTCAGGTCTCTATCACATGTGTGCATTCGGTCATATGTGCGTTCCATCCAGTTTCTGCATTTCTTTGCTATTGTTTTAAAATTTTGCACAAACTTTGTATTTGAATAATATTTAATCACAAAAATATAACTAAATGTGTATTATTTCATTGTACACATTTCCAAACCTATTTTATCCTCAAATACACATCTTGGTAGAATCACTGAAGTGCATCACAAAATTTGGAAAAGTAAAAAATGTGAAGGGTAAGCACATCTTCTGTAATGCTTCTTTTGTAAATTGCTTAGATTTTTAAACATGAAATTGTGGTAGACAAGTAAATGAAACTGTCTCCTTGGCCCAACAGCTTCCAGGACAGTAGGCAAGGAAGCTTTTCAGAATTTGCTTTCTCTATATACTGTAAAGCGCACTATCATCCTTGGATGAAGGGCAGCATAGAAATGTCATAAAGAAATAAAATAAATTCTAACCTGCAGAGTTTTCTGAAAGGTGCAGGCCATCCATGTCAGAATTCATAGAAAATCTTCAGGCATTGATACTGGACATAAGTGTCATTCTGGGGCAGTGTGGCAGGAAATGGAGGCTCCTATTTCCTCCCACAATGCCCCAGAACACTACATCCAGAGCCATTGTAGAGGAAATGAAATGGTGGCTTGGCTCCCAGCAGGAGCGCTCTGCTGTTGTCATTGCCTGCGGCAGTATCAAAATACAGTTTTAAAAGTTAGAAAACATCACTGTTGTTACTAACTGTATGTCTCCTTGCCGCCCTACCCAGTTTCTGAGATTGAATCCCCCTCTCAAATCACCACGTGGGAATCAAGCAGCAAATCTGGACTTGCAACTCTATGATTCTATGAATTTTTTTTGGGGGGGGGGGATTTCAATGCAATTTCGTACAATGCATTGCATTCAGCCACAGGGAAGTGAAGGATGTTTTCTATTAAGCACTTAGTTCATGAATGGTGGTAGCATTTTTTATTGCTCCCCCTATACAAAAAGCTCCCTGCATATAATAAACCAATGCATTAGATCAGGCATGACCAAACTTGGCCCTCCAGCTGTTTTGGGACTACAATTCCCATCATCCCAGATCACTGGTCCTGTTAGCTAGGGATGATGGGAGCTGTAGTTCCAAAACAGCTTGGAGAGCTAAGTTTGGCCATGCCTGTATTAGATGGTTGGGAATCTTTGGGGCTTGGGGCACATTACTCCAGTGGAAAGCTATTGGAGGTTGCATTCCCAAAAATGGTCAGGGCCAGACATGCATACAATCATACATGCAAGTGCACACAACTCTTCCTTATTCGGTGCCCTGGTTTATCAGCAGAACAGCTTTCAGAGGAGGGTATTTTCATCCCCATTTTGATGCTGGGCTCAGGATGCTTAATGGGATGGGGACAAAAATCGGGCCCACGCTTCAGACGATCAACATCCATCATCTGGAAACCAGGGACAGCACATTTCTATCTGGTGTGTGGTGGACCCACAGAGAGTGTGGCTGGGGCAAGAGCGTGGCTGAGGAAGAGGGCTGGATGTGGAGGCCTGTCAGGCCACATTACACCAGCAGCCTAGAAGTTCCCCATCCCTGCATTAGAGTGAGATGTTTAGTACAAGTCCACCTGGTGAACCAAGAGCAAATCACAGAGCATGGAAGCCTAAGGTCCACTGCCAATCTCACCCTGATGGCCAAGTACTATATGAACAGGCTTATATTTCAAAACATTTCATGATGGCATAATATATTGTTATCTACGCATACAAGCACCACACAGAATTCAATGCAATCTTTTGACGACACTCCTATATATGCACTTGCCTTGCAGTAAGTTTCACTGATCTCAATTGGACTTACTGCTGAACAGATTATATTATTGCAACTGGGTAAGTAATTCCCAAAAACACAGTGGAAACTTACTCTCCAGTAAATATGTTCTGATGAGGATGTTAACTCATTAAAATTTCTACAAACCATGCATGTGACAAGAACCATGCATTCTTTTAAGGCTGACACAGAATGAAAATTCAAACAATCTCAAAATAACATAATAGAGAAAAGCAGATTAATAAATTAAAGACAAAGACATCCATGGATCAGTAATATTAGAAATGCACACAATACATATATATGTATGCTTAGTGGTCCAAAAGGATAGATCATTTAAGGAGAATAAATAGGTCAAAGCACAAAATGGCAAGCAAACACACCGCAACGCTATAGGCTCCATTATAACAGAATTCAATAATGATCTATGTTCCACATAGCAGGAGAACAGCCATTATTTTCCATTTCCAAATAAAAAATCTTTGGAAATGTGTAAACTTTGCTTTGGGATTTCCAAAGTACGACACATGGCTAATGACCAGAAACAAAACTGACACAACAAAATCATGATAGAAAAATGAAACTGAGCTTTGCAACACAGATTGAGCAGCAGTGGGTCTTGTCAGGACAGGGGCCAATCCTGATCTCCTTTTCCTCAAATGCTGCCACCACCCCTAAGCTTGGTCTGAGGGGAAGACTGTTACCTTTACTAGAGACTTCTAGGTGAGCCAAAACTTGCTCTTTACCCCCAGACAGGCAGACAGTAGCCTTGGAAATAAGTCCCACTGAGATCAATAACATTTACTAACCTGAGGCTACAATCCTATACTCACTTGCCTGGGAATAAACACACACATAGGATTGCACTAATTGTTTTTCTGGAGTGGTATCTGTATCTGTGTCAGAGAAAGAAATGCTACTTAAAAGTATTTATTTATTAAGGTATATACACTGCTTGATTGCAAAACATCTCAAAGCTGTTTACAAAGTAATAAAAGGATAAAATCAAGAGAAATTCACAACCATACTTTAAGACATACAAAAATCAAAATACAGCGGTGCCCCGCAAGACGAATGCCTCGCAAGATGGAAAACCCGCAAGACGAAAGGGTTTTCCGTTTGCAGAGGCGCTTCGCAGGATGAATTTCCCTATGGGCTTGCTTCGCAAGACGAAAAATGACGAAAAAAATTGAATTTTTTTTTGCTCCAAAACCCCTTATTTTGAATCGCTAAGCTGCTAAAAGCATTTTAGCAGCAAAACCGCTAATCCCCCACCCCTTAAAAAGCCGTTTTTAGCCCTTAAATTGCCAATAGCGCTAATAGCGCTACTCCGTCAATGGGCTTGCTTTGCAAGACGAAAAAACCGCAAGACGAAAAGACTCCTGGAACGGATTCTTTTCGTCTTGCGAGGCACCACTGTACTAAAACAGATTAAAATTACCTCATCTTTCTTAGCATCTGGGTAAGGTAAAGGTAAAGGTACCCCTGCCCGTACGGGCCAGTCTTGACAGACTCTAGGGTTGTGCGCCCATCTCACTCTAGAGGCCGGGAGCCAGCGCTGTCCGCAAACGCTTCCGGGTCACGTGGCCAGCGTGACATCGCTGCTCTGGCGAGCCAGAGCCGCACACGGAAACGCCGTTTACCTTCCCGCTAGTAAGCGGTCCCTATTTATCTACTTGCACCCGAGAGTGCTTTCGAACTGCTAGGTTGGCAGGCGCTGGGACCGAGCAACGGGAGCGCACCCCGCCACGCGGATTCGAACCGCCAACCTTTCGATCGGCAAGCCCTAGGCGCTGAGGCTTTAACCCACAGCACCACCCGCGTCCCTAGCATCTGGGTAGGCTTGTCTAAACAGGTATGTTTTTAACAGACATCAAAAAGAGTACCGTGAAGATGTCTGCTTGATGTCGATAGGGAGTTCCAAAGTTCAGATGCTGCCACTCTAAACGATCAAATTCTTACCAAGGCAGCATAGGTAACCAGTCAGACTGGTCGAGCGGGCACACGTGGAGCAAGGCCATCTCATAGGTAAACTGGTCCCAAGTTGTTATGGGCTTTATATACCAATACAGTGATACCTCTGGATGCGAATGGGACCCGTTTGCATCCTGAGCAGAACGCAACCCGCGTCTGCGTGTCATGATTCGCCGCTTCTGCGCATGACGTCATTTTGAGCATCTGCGCATGTGGCAAAACCTGGAAGTAACCCGTTCTGTTACTTCCGGGTCGCCGCGGAATGCAACCTGAAAACGCTCAACCTGAAGCGACTTTAACCCAAGGTATAACTGTACAGTGGTACCTTGGCTCTCAAACTTAATCCGTTCCAGAAGTCCGTTCCAAAACCAAAGCATTCCAAAACCAAGGCACGCTTTCCCATAGGAAGTAATGCAAAACGGATTAATCTGTTCCAGACTTTTAAAAACAATCTCCAAAACAGCAATTTAGTATGAATTTTACTCTCTAATGAGACCACTGATCCATAACATGAAAGCAATCATCAATGTACTGTACTATAAAATAAATAAGACAGTATTGTAGATGATGAAAATAAAAATTATTTTTTCCCTTACTTGCTCTGATGATAGTCACTGTTTGGAGGGGGGACTTTTATCCATTTCCGCAGTCACACAATCAATCAATCAATCAATCAATCAGCTGAACTGGGTTCCACACAGTCACAAAAACAAATTAACCGAAAAAGCCTCAAAAACAAAAACGCAAAATAAATAGCAAAACCAAAAGCAACAAATATAGTGGTGCCTTGGTTCTCGAACTTAATCCATTCCGGAAGTCCGTTTGACTTCCGAAATGTTCGAAAACCAAGACATGGCTTCTGATTGGTGCAGGAACCCCGGAAACAATAGCTGACAGCCTCATAGGACGTTTGGCTTCCGAGAAATGTTTGAAAACCGGAACACTTACTTCCGGGTTTTTGGTGTTTGGGAACCAAGGCATATGAGAACCAAGGTACCACTGTAGCAACACCTTGAATTTGGCCCGGTAGGAAATTGGCAACTAGTGCCAATGTGAGCACAGGTGTTATATGCTCACTCCTGCCAGCAGTATTACAGGTGTTATATGCTCACTCCTGCCAGCAGTATTAAGATTGACAAAAGAAGAGAGCACCAAGCTACATACAGAGAAGAATATTGTATGGGATTTTCAAGCATAAGAAACGGCAGAACAGATTATGAAAGATATTGCAGCCTTTGAATGGACAGATACTTTATAAGACTAAAGGTACACTCCTACACAGAAATAAGGTCCACTGTGTTTTACTCTTAGGTAAAGACTGAAGACAGAAGACTTTTTTTACAATATCTAAGGTGGTATTATTTGTTATTTAGGTTTTGAAGTTTCAAAAACATTTTGCATCTAAGAAAATTCTGCCATCAGTTTTACTCCTATAAAAACATTTTTGAAAGTGATTTTTTTGGAATGGGAAGTGAGCAGAAGGGAGCTGCACAGCTATTTTGCAACCTACCATAAGATTTGAATAATCAGCAAATAGTTTGCATAATATGTATATCAGGCCATTCCTATCTGCGGGACTGAGATATGGAGGTCCTAAGATTTCTCCCCAGCAAGCAACATTAAAAAAACCAAACCCTCAAGAGGCATGTTCTAGATACTGAAAGAATTCCAGTGACAAGTTCTTAAGTTAGATATTTAACAACTGGCAATTTATCTATTTAACACAGCTTTGGAAAGCGACAGTTTTCATTATACACACACATACAGAAACGCTGCTGGTGCTTCTGAATCAGAGGTCTACTTGGGACAATATCTGGTGGGGAAACTTCACAGAAACAATTCTAGCATAATGAGTCTTCTATTCTGACACTTTATTAACACCCGTGGATCAATTCTGTAAGACACACTTTATGGAAGACACCTCCCACCCCCCAAATCAAAGTCCTTTCTACCTCAAATAGACCTAATTCTCATTTAGGAACACCCTTAAGAGTTCAGGTGAAAGCTCATAGGTCAGTCTTTTCCCCACGTGGCACCCTGCAGATGTTTGGGGCTACAGCTTCTATCAGTATTAGCCAAGATTGCCAACAGTCAGGGATTATGGGAGCTGCGTCCCAAAATATACGGAAGCCATCAGGCTGGGGAAGGCTTGAATAGATGCATTCGCAAAGCACTTAAAAAGCAACAACTGAATTCAGTATTTTGTGAATCACACAATGGAACTCTGTTAATGACCGCTCCCCACATTAAACGGGGGGCACACTTTGCGTGGTTGCGCGCAGCCCCTGGACCCTATGCAGCCCCCATTAGCACAGGCTTGGCTTTGCCTTCCCTAGGTGGGATACCTGGAGGTCTCCGCCTGCCTCAGCCAGTTGCCCAATCCCCCCTGGGGAGGCATTGCCAAGGTGATCAGGCCAGGTAGGGACCACCTGCCCGCACAATAGGGGGAGGATCTTACCTAGGAATCTTCAGTTGGCTCCAGAGCTTCTCCCACCCTACCCACCCTCAGTTAAGACTTCTTTTGCAGGTTAACCTTTTCTCCACAGGTACGCGGGCGCTGCTATGTCAAGGTCGCTGTTGAAGGGCTGGAAAGGTATTCTCCTGCATTGGCAGGTTTGCCTTTCCTGCAGCAAAACATCACAACTTTTGGCTGTATTAGGCCTTGGGCAGAATCCTTTAGTCTATCTTCCCTAAATGGGGGGACATGTAGCGGTGACCCACGCCGCCCTTTCTTTGTGGCGGCGATACCCGTTAAAGGGGTCTTGAGGGGAGATGTTGACCGTACGCCTAGAGGTCATCGTCGCTCTCCCCTGTAATGGCGCTGTAACGGGGGCGGGCTCTCTCTGCTTGAACATATGTTCTCCAGAGCCAGCCCCCCCCCCACTGGATAACCCTAATGTTCCCCAGATCCCCAGTGGGGGACTGGAAGATTAACGCCCAGTGCCTGAGCCAAGGTCTACCCACATCTGAAACATAATAAAGCTGTGGCCAATTTTAATCCCATAGCACGTTGTCTTGAGTCGTTATTCCACATGGGGGGGCCCGCCCAGGATTTGGGGGACTCCGCCTGTCCACGCAATGACCACGTTTATATTTTGTATTTTCACGATGTATGAAATGTAAAAGTGCAGAAAGGGGATTGGGTGGCAGCTGACAGGAAGCGGCTGGTTTCATGGCTTTGCTACGTCGCAATGCAGGAAGACCACCCTCAGGCCACTTGGCACTGGGACAGAGGTCTGGGCTAAAAGACTGAACTGGAATGGGAATTCTTTCTCTTCACTAGACAATAACCTAAGAACCTGTCCTGGGCATCAGCCTTCCCACATACAGTGGTGCCTTGCAAGACGAAATTAATCCGTTCCGCAAGTCTCTTCGTCTTGCAGTTTTTTCGTCTTGCGAAGCACGGCTATTAACGGCTTAGCGGCTTTAAGAAAAAGGAAACAAACTCGCAAGACCTCGCAAGACGTTTCGTCTTGCGAAGCAAGCCCATAGGGAAATTCGTCTTGCAGAACGACTCAAAAAACGGAAAACTCTTTCGTCTAGCGAGTTTTTCGTCTTGCGAGGCATTCGTCTTGCAGGGCACCACTGTATGGTTGTTTCCCTCAATTATCCCTAAATGATTTCTTTATATGGACAAAGAGATATTTGCCAGAAGGCTTAGAAAGAAATTTTACCTGGGACCATGACTGGCAGCTAGGAATACCAAGTCTCTTTTCTTTTTATTTTGTCTGAACTGAGCATTGCTGTTTTGCAATAGGAGGTTGGTTCCTTCCCACCAATTTCAGGGTGGGGTGTGTCTGAATGTAATATTGTCACTATGCCATAGATACATTGATATACTGTTTTACTGTGTTTATGTTTTGGAAATAAAATATTGTACATAAAAAAACTGCATCACAAAATTCATATACATGCACATATGGATGGCTATGTTTTGAATCTTGTATTTTTTCCCCTGGAAAGTGAGGCTGTGATAAATTTGGCTTTAAATGCAAACTGAATCAAATTTGTCCCCTATCCCTAACCTTAGCAAACACTAACTTTTCCTTGAACTTTCTCTCCATATCTGGTTGGGTCCATTAGGCCAGCATTTCCCAACCTTGGGCCTCCAGCTGTTTTTGGACTACAACTCCCATAATCCTCAGCTAGCAAGACCAGTGGTCAGGGATGATGGGAATTGTGGTTCGAAAACAGCTGGAGGCCCAAGGTTGGGAAACACTGCATTAGGCCACTGACTCTGGAACTTGGGTGTTAGGCTGGGGGAGATGAATCAGAGGTCGTTTTTTCAAACTCCCCACCCCCCTTAAGTGGCCTTGGATGGAAGGGCTCAGGTCCCAGTTTTGTTACTGTGACAGAAATGTGGCCCCCACCAGTGTTGTCTCAAGTCAGCCATCCTTCTTGCCCTGTCAGCAGACGGGTAGTCAGTAATATTGGGGCCCCCCTGTCCATGCAGTCCCAAATTGTCTGTAATAAAAAGGCAGGCTGCTTTAACCCAAACAATGGTTAGTTTTCATTATCTTTTCCCCCTCCAATCTTGCTCCATCCCTGACTGCAGATGAGCAAATACACTTATAAAACTTCTATTAAAAAACAGACAAAATTAACTGAAAACTGTGAATTTTGTTCTTCATCATTACTTTTTTAGCAATTAAAAATGCCGTCTCCCCCCCACCCCCCAGTTTTATAACTAAGATAAATCAGGTGCTTTTGAAAAAGGCAGAGCTGTAGACTGTAAATACTAGGCAGATACGAGAATAAATGTGGGCTATTTAATATTATAACTAAAAAAAGTATTTTTGTGGAAAATGGGCTACAACATTCGTCGAAAGCGAGGAAAAAAACAACAAAGCTACGTTGAAATGAGAGGAAACAACAAGAAAACCCTAAATAAATAAATAAATAAAATTTTATAAAAAAAGAAACAAAAAAACAAATAATGAATCTCATTTTAGTATCCAAACACATGAAGTAAGATCATGATTGTTATCAGTAAAGAGTTGACATTCTTGAAACAAATATATTAGTCAAATTAATATAATGCATTGTGCATTTTTAAAAAAGGAGACAGAGTGGAGAGGAAAACACATGTATGACTGGAAAGAGGACAGAGGAAAGTCTGGAAAAAGCCCCACCCCATGGAAGTAAAGGAAATGAAATATGCAATTATTCAAACGTACGTTTAGGCACCAGCTTGGGTGGGTCTGTAACATCGGCTTCACTGTACAATACGGTTGGATCCATAGTATCTCTGTCAGGAGGAGGGTATGGTGGGGGTGGGGGTATCACTAACTGGGGTGGGCCACGCGGGTTGCCCCTAGGAGGCTTTTGTGGCACATGCCGTCCATTACCTACAGGGGAATCAATTGGAATTTACTAGTTACTTTGATCATCAAGTCAAATATCTATTGCTTAGTTTTGCTCCGATTGCGTGTGAAAACCACTTTTTCCAAGCTGCCATCCACCGATTAGCGTCTGGGAAGCTGGCTATGCCAAGGTGTATAGGTGCCGGCTAATAAATATTTACTGTTTTAAGTAGTGGGCATCTAGGAAAATCAATCAAACACCATTTTTCATAATTGTGAAAAAGCCTGAAGGATGGTATAATTTGCAAGTATGGCATGGTGTAGGCATGCTTTGGAGTTTTTTTATTATGATAATCAAAAACTTCAAAGCATGTGCTCACAAAACCACAAGGTACTGCCTTGCAATATATTTTTCCTTACTTCAAGCCCTATTTGTGGTCTTGCATTGTCTGATCAGGTCAGATGACCCATCATTCTTCCCTTGTATCGTGTTTTATTCTCTTTCATCCGCCTCTCCTACTCAGAGTAGATCCATTCAAAAATGCCTGATGTAAAGTTGATTTATTTAAATGGGTCTACTCTACTATTTAACTGGATATCACCCAAACACCCATTCATATAAATGCTGTTAAAGTCTGCATACATTCTTAGAAGTTATAGTGGAGGCACTGGGATTTATTTCCCTCCAGACATTGCAGAACTACAACTCTCATAACCCTGACCATGTTGACTAAGGCTGATAAGAACTTGAGTCCAGAAACTTCTGGAATGTCACAAGTTCCCCATCCCTGCTGTAGTGGTTTAAACGTACGTAAAACATTTCTGCCAACACACACTAAGTGGGCCATAAGTCAATAAGTCATCACTTGTATTGCTGTGGACATGTTCTTTGTCAGTCCTCCAAGGATGGTGGGGTGGCAAATCCCCCCACATACTTTTTATTGCAGATTAGCTGAGACCAACAGGCCCAACCACACCAGTGAGCTCCATGGCTGAGAGGGGGTACTGGAATCAAGATCTCCTCAGGCTAAGCCTGACACTTTGGTCACTAAACCACATGACTGATTCTCTTTCATCCAAGATGTTCTGTGCAGTGGCGTGCAATTATCAGGGTGTAATTCAAAACTTTCATTGCAACCAGTAAATATACAGAGGTTGAATAGGGATGGTTGGAACCCATAAGAGTCAACTCCTAGGGGCCAAGGTCCGTTTGCCCCCCCCCCCCGAATAAAATATATGAGGGGGCCGGAGACCCCCAAAGCTGATGGGCATTGCCATTCAAATGGTGTGTGTGTGCTGCATCCTGTGATTGATTGTGCAGGCCAGGGCTTACCTGGGCCCCCTCGATATATTATTCAAGATGGTACCTCTTGTGAGAACAGTAAGGCTATAACATCCAGAGAGATTAAAGAGATGTACAATGTTCTTAAAATAGTCCTTCATAACAATATTCTTTCTAGATATATAAACAAGCACATCAGTGATACCCAAGCTAATGGATTTCTATTGCCACTTAAAAATTGGAACACTAAATATGAGGTAATTCAGTGAAAATAAATATAGACATAAAGCCAAACGGTTTCCTCCAAAATGGGAGGCATTTATAATGTAAGCAATTAAGAGTGTTCATTTATGCATGTACTGGTTGCTTTAGGGAACAGGAGGCCATCAAATGGAATCTTAAATGCATCACAGAAGCTGTAACTTGATTAATTTAATGTACTGGTTGATTATTGCTGCTGTGTGCGATTTCTCTCATAGGTTTTAGCAATCCATCAAATGGCAACTTGCTAAGGATGCGACTAAGTATAATACCGACTGATTGTGAAGAATTTTCAGTTGAACCAAATTAATTCAAAATTTGGAGGAGTATGCCTTTTTGTGCCCTGGACTGATTTACAACTTATTATTTCTAGACATGGGACAATTTTGCCCATAATATCCAATATATACTCATAAAACAACAACCATTAAGTTGGGTTTTATTGTACTTGTATATATTCAATATACACCACTTTTCATAAGTAATCTCTGTAGCTAGATAAAGGTGGAGGAATGTTGACTGAGTACCTAAGAAAGGAATGTTAAAGCACCAGGAGAGTGCTGTTTAATAATCAACATTACAATGAAAACTGAAATATAACCAATTATTTAATATACATTATATGTTACACACTCTCTCTATCTATCTACTCCAGCAGAGTTCTTCAACCAATTCATAAAATATAGATTATTTCTTATTTCCAGACTTTCATTCTGTCATGTTAATAATTTTCCAGATTACACTGTTTCTTGTCCATGTGGGGATATGTTACTATTAGTACCAATATATCACACAACTCGCAGATCAGCAGGAAGCACATGCATCAGGCGCAATCATAACAAATCGTTCTTACCAACGGTGCTTTTCCTCTTGTCTTCCATTTCTTCTGTCCTGTTCTGTATTGGAGGAGTTGGTGGGGGAGGGGCACGCCGTTTTTTCTTCTGTAAATCATTTTGCGATTCGCTTGGGGAAATCTGCCAAAGATGTGAGGGGAGGAAAACTGTACTAAGCATTTGAACTATTGCTTTTGGAGAACCATAATTATCTTCAACACATGTGTGTATGTTTCAAAATGGCGTTATGGGCCACAAAATGGGGTCTTGTAAATCTCTCAAAAATGTTGCCTGTTTTGGAAAACAGGTACGTATTACAGCAAATAGAATAGCAGAGACTCTTTTCCCCAATGACACAATTCACACTCCAAGTGCTGGCTGTCTCCAGCCCTTTGCGGAATGACCATGATAAAGATTTGGGGAGATTTCTTGGGGGACCCTAGTTGTGGGTGATTAAATCATTATGGACATAGTTAGCTGGGTGTGCAAAGGGTGTGCAGGTCACATGGTGAGTTGCCTGCCCGGTGAAAAGGTTTTGGATGTTGCACGTTGTCTATGTAGCCTGGTGGGCAGTGCTGGGAATGTGCCAGTGGTGCCTATTTGGGTCAGTAGAGAGCTATTTGCCACCAAATGTACACATTGGAGGTGTGCACTGCCATTCTTGCAATGACGGCCATGCCTGCAGACATACATTTGTCACATCACATTAGTTTTTTAGGTGCACAGTTAAATCACCTTAGAAGCATACCTAGCTATTAGATATATTTGTCATATATATGTACTGGTTTCTCAGTTTCTCAAGACCATCCACCTCCTTGTGAATTGGGAATCTATTTCTTGAAACTTTGGGGAGGTATCTCCTGCAGGTTTCTGACTGTTTTCCTTCCGTTCCAAGAAAGCAATTTCTCTACATGACAGATAAGGTGATGTCTGCCCTTAACAGCTGCAGTTTCCCAGCATTCTGGAGCTTGAGGGAACATGGGAAACCTTTAAACACAGCATGTTAAACCAAAAGGGGTTTTGTGTGTGGCTACTTGAATGTAGTCTTTAGGTCTGGAGGTCATGAGTCTGGAGATAATTCTAGCTTACCTTGCACAGCTGGTGCAAGGATCAACGAGATGAAGTATGTGGAGTAGTTTGCAAAAGGGCTACAGAAATGCTATGCTCTATTGCATGACAGTGCTTTTGAATTATGGTGCTGGAGGAGACTCTTGAGTCCCATGGACTGCAAGAAGATGAAACCTATCCATTCTGAAGGAAATCAGCCCTGAGTGCTCACTGGAAGGACAGATCCTGAAGCTGAGGCTCCAAGACTTTGGCCACCTCATGAGAAGAGAAGACTCCCTGGAAAAGACCCTGATGTTGGGAAAGATGGAGGGCACAAGGAGAAGAGGACGACAGAGGACAAGATGGTTGGATAGTGTTCTCGAAGCTACAAACATGAGTTTGACCAAACTGCGGGAGGCAGTGGAAGACAGGAGTGCCTGGCGTGCTCTGGTCCATGGGGTCACGAAGAGTCGGACACGACTAAACGACTAAACAACAACAACATTGCATGACAGAGTCTGCATACTTCTGTGTGGAACCTCTAGTTAAAAGACTGAGAAGTCTAACTTATCTAAACAAGGTCACAAAATCACGAAGTTCTTTTTCGTATGGCCATCACAGCTTAACTCAATACGCAGAATGTAGTCTTGTTCCATTTCACACATGCAACTTAGTACATGACAAGTATACTATATAACTTAGTTCTGCATCATATATATCGTTATGTAAGTGGTAGGAGATTTGCCTTCCTCAATTTGTTCTACTCTTTTCTGTACATTTTCCTGTACAACCCCCAGGTATGGTGCTTTGCTCTCGAAATATTTATTGCAATGTGCGCTTGTATTTTTGCCATATTCATGCTGGAGAGCCACCATCCACCAGAGCAGACATTTACTGCTTAGCATCAGGCAGCCTGAAATGTTCACATCCCTCCCCCACCCTTTGCAACACTTAGTCCTGGGCTGAATGTGTCTGCCAGGAAATGATATTCATAAACAAATTCCCTGTGTTCAATGACTAAAGTAGTTTTGATTTCCTCTCTCTTTTCACCCGAGGAAGTTACTTTGCAGCACCAAATATTTTCACATGCACTGAAATGCGTAGATTCCACATGTCTGCGTGCGTTTGTTTTGGCAAGAAAAAAAATGTGGCTTCCTCTATTTCCCTAAATACAGTCCTTTCTGTCACCATCACTTAGAAAACATGGAACAAACTCATGCAGAAACCTCCGAAATCCACAAGACTTTAATTTGGATTCAGGATTAAAATTTATTTCCAACAATGTTTGATGCTTTTGTGTAAAGAAGGGAAATAACTTTCAATTAACTTATTTCATTTATATCCTGCCTCTTTCTTTTTGGAACCAAAGGTGTGTTCCCATGCACTTTTATCTTTTTTAAAAAATAAATTTTATTAGAATTTTAAAAGAGAGCTACAGAGAATATTATCCAGTATCTTTTTTTATCCAAACTAAAGCGTTAATCTCGAATAAACAACCAACACAGATCCAGAGGAAGAGAGAAGAAGAAGAAGAAAATAAAATAAAGAGAAAGATGCAGAGATAGAGAGATAGAAAAAGGATTAAAAGGAAAAAAATAAAGTTAAGAAACTAAAGAACTTTAGACTCTTTGCCTGTCAGCTATATATAAACATTATTCAACTCATCCACTCCAACATAACACCCAGCAAGACTACTTTCTATAAACCAACATTATCTTCAGCCTTCAAACCCAAATGTCATTACAGTGGTACCTTGGGTTACATACCCTTCAGGCTACAGACTCCACTAACCCAGAAATAGTACCTCGGGTTAAGAACTTTGCTTCAGGATGAGAACAAAAATCGGGCTCCGGCGGCGCGGCGGCAGCAACAGGAGGCCCCATTAGCTAAAGTGGTGCTTCAGGTTAAGAACAGTTTCAGGTTAAGAATGGACCTCCAGAACAAATTAAGTACTTAACCCGAGGTACCACTGTACTTCATTTTCTTTTCCACACAAGAAGTCTATAACAGGTTTCCAATCTTTAGTAAATGTTAACCATGACATGTGAATTTTGCCATCTCAGCCAACTCCAAACCATTCCTCCATTGGCTAAGACCAAGTGTAGCAGCCAGACAGTCTCTTATCCAAGCACTGACTAGACCAAGAACTGCTCAGCTTCAGAAAAGCTTTTGCATCCTATGCCTTCAGACCAAGTCGTGGCACTGATAGATTCAACAGTGCACTGAGATCCAATGTAATGTTGGCATGAAAAGCGGGAGATTTGGCGCTGTTCTGCAAGCTATTATTATTACACAAATGCAACAATAAAAAAACCTGAATAAAACAGGTAAACGATGCACAACACTTTTGCCCGTGTAAGACACCCTTTGGATTTGGTTGCAAGAACAGGGTCCCTGCTCATGGAATGGCTGCTGTGCCAGGGGGCTGCCACAACCAGATCATACCCCCTATGTTAGATTTCATTCATCGTTATTTGCTAAGTTCTCCTGGGACATGAGCATGTAAATTAATGAAACTTGCTTCAATAAATGAGTATTACCATACTGATACACCCTAGATGCTCATGCATCCCTGTCGATTTGCAAGCACTTTTAAAATAGAATATTAGGCACAGGTTTAGCAGCATGCTTCTTTAATACTACAGGACCTACAATGCAAGACTCAACAGCAGCATCGCTGTTAGATGCCCATCCAGCCTCTGCAAATGTCCTGTTGCTTCAGGGGCAAAAGCAGTATGTCAGCATCACAGCATTGCATTGGGAAACATTCTAGGACGGGGTAGGCAACCCAAGGCCAGGGGGCCGGATGCGGCCCAATCGCCTTCTGAATCCGGCCCGTGCATGGTCTGGGAACCAGCGTATTTTTACATGAATAGAATGTGTCCTTTTATTTAAAATGCATCTCTGGGTTATTTGTGGGGCATAGGCATTTGTTCATCCCCCCCCCCCCAAAATATAGTCTGGCCCACCACATGGTCTGAGGGACAGTGGACTGGCCCATGGATGAAAAAGGATGCTGAGCCCTGTCTAGGAGTTTGAAGGCCAATTCACAGTTCAGTTTTTTGGGACTCTGGTATAAACTGCACACCTGGATTTAAATGGCAAAACACACACAAAACATTCATTAATTGTGAATGGTGCATGTACATTATAAGTTGGATTTTGGAGAAAAGTATGTTCCTGCTAACACTTTTGCTGGTGAAAATCCCACCTTTTAAATATATGTGCCATTCACAATTGATGTGTATTCTTCCATTTCAACTTAGGCACTTTTCGGATGCAAGTTTGTGATGTTATCTCCTAATGGTTTAACTTCTCCTCATGACTATTTACTTCAGTTCTCTCCAAACCTACAGATGACAACTGATGGAAGGAAACCTCTGAAAGTCACCACAGAGCTCTTAAGTTTTTCAAAACCCTTTCTTTGTTCTTGAGAAGGCAGTTTATTTTACTTTGTCTGGAACAGTCTGGGAAACCCTTACAAGGGATTCAAAAAACTTTTGTGTCTTCTGCTTCTCATGCAATATTATCTGCTTTCAGAAAAGTGCAGGTCTTCTAAAATCTCAGTATGGCCTACACGTCTGACAAGCCTGGTGGACTTTGGTTTATTTGTAGAACATTTCTATGCTGCCAAATTACAAAGCTGCACAGAACAGTATGTTCAGGTTCTGATCATCTTGTCAGCTCTGAATGAAGGGCTTGATGGGGACTGTATGTGGAGGTCAAGCACTTGTATCTTGATCTCAGCCAGATGGTACTTTATGGTCTTATTCCCAAGAGAGGTACCAAAGAGAGGTTTGATAAAACACCTGACAGCTGCTCCATAAACTAACTACCCTAAGTAACTGTACTGTTGTAAAAGTCATAATACATTTCTGGCATTAGGGGGCAGGGAAATCTAAAAAGGTTTTCTTATACGCATAGTGAATTCAAGGCTGTGACTTAGATCCTTTTGCCAACAGACAGGACCAAGCCTTAAACCTTTTCTGCATGAAAGTAAATATATCTGAGAGAGGACAAACTTTTGTATTTGCTACCGCCTTTTGCTTTTGAGTAGACATGCTATTGTGGGGACACAGGTGGCGCTGTGGGTTAAACCACAGAGCCTAGGACTTGTCGATCAGAAGTTCGGCAGTTCGAATCCCTGCGACGGGGTGAGCTCCCGTTGTTCGGTCCCAGCTCCTGCCAACCTAGCAGTTCGAAAGCACAAAGTGCAAGTAGATAAATAGGTACCGCTCCAGCGGGAAGGTAAACAGCGTTTCCGTGTGCTGCTCTGGTTCGCCAGAAGCGGCTTAGTCATGCTGGCCACATGACCCGGAAGCTGTCTGCGGACAAACGCCGGCTCCCTCGGCCAATAAAGCGAGATGAGCACCGCAACCCCAGAGTCGGTCACGACTGGACCTAATGGTCAGGGGTCCCTTTACCCTTTACCTTTAGACATGCTATTGCCTCGGTAAAGGTACCCCTGCCCGTACGGCCCAGTCTTGACAGACTCTAGGGTTGTGCCCCCATCTCACTCAAGAGGCCGGGGGCCAGCGCTGTCCGGAGACACTTCCGGGTCACGTGGCCAGCGTGACAAAGCCGCATCTGGCGAGCCAGAGCCGCACACGGAAACGCCGTTTACCTTCCAGCTTGTTAAGCGGTCCCTATTTATCTACTTGCACCCAGGAGTGCTTTCGAACTGCTAGGTTGGCAGGCCGAACAATGGGAGCACACCCCGCCACGGGGATTCGAACCGCCGACCTTTCAATCGGCAAGCCCTAGGCGCTGAGGCTTTTACCCACAGCGCCACCCGCGTCCCTATTGCCTCGGTACAGGTACACTAAAATCCCTTCTAAAAAAATCTCAGAGGAAAAAAACAGTCACATGCAAACCAAGGAAGGCCAAACACAGCTTCAAAATGAACCAGGAAGTCTCCATTTTTGTTGTATGGAGAAAGGAGTTCCTGGGTTATGTTAGTGCTGTTTTGGGTTCTTCTCCAATATGTGTATAACTCGGAATTTATGCCTCGCACTCATCGGTGCTGTTTTTCTAGAAAAAGAGGTGCTGAAACTCATGGTGAACTTGTTAGTGCCAGAGAGGTGCCAGAACTGAGTTTTGGTGAGTTCCCACTGAAAAAAAGTCCTGGCACTTGTCAATCAGAGCTAAGACTTCACTTATTGGCTAAAACACTGAAAAGTGCTCATACCTCACAAAGCGTTTGCTTCAAATGGTGTCTGCCCGTTTTGTTGCACAGCTTTCATTCTAAAAAAGCTAGATGCTTACTTATTTTCTTAATGAAAGCTCAGAGCCTTTTATAGGTTCTGGGCCTCTTACAGCTGAACCTCTGCATTCCCTCTCCTGCTCCTACTCACATGAGGAAGAAACATCTTTGATAAGCTGAAGAAGAAAAAACAGCATAAAGAATGATCAGGGGAAGGGCTCGAATGAGTTGGGAAATATTAATTTAATATTTGCAACCGTATAAATCGCCACTGGTGGTGCAACAATGATGATGCACCTCAGGATAGGCAGAAAGTATGTGTATTATTATGGATTAGACCTACAGAAAGAAGACATCCATCCTAGAGAATTTAATGGTGTTTTAACCAGAACGTATCCTGAGCTTACACTCAGAAATCACTTCACAGTCGACAGGAGACAGAGAGGAGATATGACAGCCATCTTCAAATATCTCAAGGGCTGCCACATGGAAGATGCAGCAAGCTTGTTTTCTCCTGCTCTGGAGGGGAGGACCCAAAGCAATGGCTTCAAGCTACAAGAAGGGAGATTCCGACTAAACATCAGGAAGAACTTTCTGACAGTAAGAGCTGTTTGACAGTGCAATGGACTTCCTCAGAAGGTTGCGGTCTCTCCTTCCTTGGAGGTTTTTAAGCAGAGGTTGGAGGGACATCTGCCATGGATGCTTTAGTTGAGATTCCGGCATTGCTGGGGGTTGGACTAGATCAGGCATAGGCAAACTCGGCCCTCCAGATGTTTTGGGACTACAACTCCTATCATTCCTAGCTAAGAGGACCAGTGGTCAGGGATGATCGAAACTGTAGTCTCAACACATCTGGAGGGCCGAGTTTGCCTATGCCTGGACTAGATGATCCTTGGGGTCCTTTACAACTCTATAATTTTATGGCCACATGCTTAGCAGGAGAACGCTGATGGTTGTAAGCCTTGGTTTTACATATTTTGCTTTTTTGTTCTGCTGTAACTTTTGACTTTGGATCAATGTTGTGAACACTTCATTGTAGGGAACACTTTCCAGTGGAAATATTTTGTCAGCAAAAAGGATGGGCGGGTTAAGATTAGTTATCTCCTTGACACCTAAATCAGAAAACACGATCAGGAGACTTGCGTTTGTTTTTGTCTTCCTTCAGAAAGGAAGGGAAGTTTCCTTTGATTGCAAGGTCTTGTGTGACATATCATCTTAACCTTTCTCGCGTAACACATTTCCTTTGTTCCCTCAACGTTGAATGGCATCTCTCGTGCATCTAATACTCTCCTGTGAGTAAGAATAGGGTTTTTTCCTCCTTTTCGAGGCAGGATGCTGTGAATCAGTTTCTCCCATTTGGAGCAAGCGATGGCTCAGGATGCACATTTCCTTCTGCAAAGTTTTCCAGTCTAGCTCCCAGTTATTTTAAGCACCTTCAGGATAGGAAACCTAAGTCAGTTTCCATTGAAGAAGCAACATTGGTGGTGCTGTAAAAATAATAATATGAACTGACATCTTGCAGTCAGTTGCAAAATGGGACTGGAGGGCCCAGGGAGGCCATTGAGGAGAGTTTCACTAAGGAATTTGTTGCAGAGTAACACTGTACTCTAAACCATTTAAAACTACTCCAAACTGTAATTTATATGCTTTTATTCATTTACAGTGGTACCTCAGGTTAAGTACTTAATTCGTTCCGGAGGTCTGTACTTAACCTGAAACCGTTCTTAACCTGAAGCACCACTTTAGCTAATGGGGCCTCCTGCAGCTGCCGCACCGCTGGAGCACGATTTCTGTTCTCATCCTGAAGCAAAGTTCTTAACCTGAAGCACTATTTCTGGGTTAGCAGAGTCTGTAACCTGAAGCGTATGTAACCCGAGGTACCACTGTATATAAAAAATTACAGCCTATGTGCTACTCAGGGCAGCTAACAAATAAAACCAACCATAATTTTATTTATTTATACATACTATAAAATAGTAAAAACACAGATAAGTTTCAGGTGCCAAAGCAGCATCAGATTTTTGCCATATGGTGAAACACCGAAAAAGAAGGGAGACTGACCGATTCTCTTGGGCCAAAGAATATCCCAGTTTAGGTACTGCCACATAGAAGGCCCTTTCTCTAGTCTCTACCATAGCTGGAATATGGAGAAGAGCCCTTCTGCCAGGTGGTCCCAAAGTGCTGGTGCCGAAATTTAAAGCCCTAAACAGCCTTGGCCCTGTATACCTGAAGGAGCGTCTCCACCCCCATCATTCAGCCCGGACACTGAGGGCCTTCTGGCAGGCTACAAGGAACCAAGCAGAGAGCCTTCTTGGTGGTGGTGCCCACCCTATGGAATGCTCTCCTATCAGATGTCAAGGAGATGAGTAACTATATAACCTTTAGAAGACACCTGAAGGCAGCGCTGTATAGGGAAACTTTTTAATGTGCAATGTTTTATTATGTTTTTATGTTAGAAGCTGCCCAGAGTGGATGGGGCAACCCAGTCAGATGGGTGGGGCACTACTACTACTACTAATAAATACATAATAACAACAATAATACAGTAGCTTGAACCTAAGGCAATTAAGGCTTTAAAGGTCATCACAACTACTTTGAGCTGTTCCTGGAAACAAGTCCATGAGCAGCGCAGCCCTTGAAGGGCAGGTGTAATATGACTTTGTACAACAAAAACTGAGAAGTATAGTTTTTGTAAGAATGCTGAGACAGCTTTGTTAGCGATCCCTGGCTATCCTCTTCACAAAACTACCATCTCACTTTTGCTTGGTTGGCAATCAGAACGCAAACAGGTTTGAAGCTTGTTCATATCTGTAGCCTAGACATGCTTGTGTGTGAGTTGTTTTACTATAAGCTGCTGAGACGCATGCTTGAAGAACAGCCGATAAATAATATAAATCACATCGATAAATCAAATCAAATAAATGAATATAAATCATCGAATCAAAGAATTGTAGAGTTGGAAGGGACCACAGGAGTCATCTAGCCTCAGCTTTCCATTTTGTAAAGAAAACTCACGTTCATCCATGTATAAATGACACTCACGCATAACAGGACCAAATTCATTGTCACAAAGGAAAGACAAGTCACAAATGACAGCTAAAATTTACTGAATGTATATGAATACATATAGAAGATGTTCCCTCTGCCAGCTGGGACTCTTCTGGTTTTGTCAAGGAAACGGAACGTGTTTCTTTATTTAATCTAAAAAAGACAGCCTTAGCACAGTGGCTCATAGAGTCCTAACCTCTCTAATTAATAGAAGAGAGAAAGAAAGGAAAAACTCACTTCCAAATAAGTTCAATGGGACTAAATTAATGCCAAAGCATTACACTTTTATTTTATGTTTTAAGAAAAATCAGATCTTTACAGCACAGGTGGACAACCTGTGGCCCAGCGACCACATGGCTCCCAATCTCATTGTATGCAGCCCCTCTGCTTCCTGAAACTGCTCTATTTTTCCATGCCACCAGAGTTCCTTCCTTCCTTCTTCCCTTCCCTTCCTCTATGTATCCCTCCTAATTTTTCTGGCATTTAAAAGTGTTTTTCTTCTTTCTATGGCTGGAATGTAGCCTGCTATATAAATGTAAGATTCACATCTGTTGCCCAACCCACTGCTTGCCACTGGCTTTGCCCATGAGGAAATACGGTCCTGAAGCAGCAGATGTTTCCCCAAACATCCATGCAAACCTTGGCTTTACTGCACTTTGCAGATATTGTGTCTTTTTACAAACTGAAGGACTGGAGTAGCTCCTGCTGCTCCTTATGAAGATATTACGACTCATTGAAGGCTCATTATTGTTAGCATATTTTAACCATAATGTATTTTAAAATTATGGTGTGTCCATCTTAAAAAGCAGAGACATCACCTTGCCAACAAAGGTCAGTATAGTTAAAGCCATGGTTTTCCCAGTAGTGATGTATGGAAGTGAGAGCTGGACCATAAAGAAGGCTGATCGCCGAAGAATTGATGCTTTTGAACTATGGTGCTGGAGGAGACTCCTGAGAGTCCCATGGACTGCAAGAAGACCAAACCTATCCATTCTTAAGGAAATCAGCCCTGAGTGCTCACTGGAAGGACAGATCCTGAAGCAGATGCTCCAATACTTTGGCCACCTCATGGGAAGAGAAGACTCCCTGGAAAAGACCCTGATGTTGGGAAAGATGGAGGGCACAAGAAGAAGGGGACGACAGAGGACGAGATGGTTGGACAGTGTTCTCGAAGCTACAAACATGAGTCTGACCAAACTGCGGGAGGCAGTGGAAGACAGGAGTGCCTGGCGTGCTCTGGTCCAGGGGGTCACAAAGAGTCGGACACGACTAAACGACTAAACAACAACAACAACAACAATGTCTGTTGTATTTTAAAACATAATGCTACTGCACACTTAAAAGACTATAGCGTAAACATAACTTGTATATGTACTGGGAAACCAAATATATTGTGCGACTCGCTTCATTGTGTGATATTGACTCTACTGTGGTGGTCTGGAAAGCCATTTCGCTTCCCAGGGAAATGGAGTTGCAGGCTGGAGATGAGCCCGCCCCCTGCGCGGGGGTGTGGCTACCCCCCGTGTCATAGGGAGTCCCCTCCGTGTCACGCTCCCAGGCTGAC
This sequence comes from Podarcis tiliguerta, assembly GCF_965153285.1. Taxonomy (NCBI): domain Eukaryota; kingdom Metazoa; phylum Chordata; class Lepidosauria; order Squamata; family Lacertidae; genus Podarcis; species Podarcis tiliguerta. Next base: position 4,188,052 of record NC_139546.1, on the reverse strand, counting down.
CAATCTGAGTGGCAGGGGGTGTGGCATGCTCTATTTAGGCAGCCCACGGACAGAAACTTGCCCCTTTTTCTGGTTCCTGCTCGCGCAGTTATCCCTGGCTCCCTCCCGCCCTAAGATTAGGCTCTTATCCTTTGACCTTGCTATGGACCTCGGTTGGTCGTCTGTCGAAGGAGTCTGGTAGGAATTTTTTCCACTTGGCAAACTGGCACCAGCCATTTGGTTTTTAGCCTACCTCGAAGCAAATCATCACAACTTTGTAAGGTTTGGTGGTTAGGCATTGGAGTATTAGGTTGGGAGGGAGGGGAGGTAGTGGCCATCACCCACCCCTCCTAATTCAAGGGTATTCCGTTAAAGGAATCTGGGGGACGTGAATCTGTCTGAAGCCCAGGTGGGGGCTAGGGCCATGGCACGACCCCTATCGATGACCCTGGGGGAGCGCGAGTTGGTTTGCATCGACGAGGCTCCCCCTACTGGTGGATAACCCTTCTGAGACTTCCTGCAGGTGGGTAGAAGTCAGATATAGGTGATTCGGTTCCAGTGCCTAAGCCAATACCACTCACATTCTGTAACCAATAAAGTTGTGTCCTTTTTTAGCCCATTAACCTAAAATACTGGTGTCAAGTGTCTTTATTCCAACAAAGGGGAGAGTTTGGGGCTTTGCCACGCAACTGAACCTACAGTATCTCCGAGGTATGCCTGAATACATCTGTTAACTAAAGATATATTTCTCTGTTAGCAGTTAACCAGCGGGATGGCTGGATTGGCTCCATCAATTCACCTGTGCAGCTCCAGGCTCATAGGTGCCCGACCCCACTCCAGTCTTATCCAGGTAAGCTGCAGCAACACGGAGCCAGGAGGGCAGCTCTGCAGCTCAACTCCACCCGACAGACTACCTCTAGTTATATGTAAAATGCATTAAGAGCTTGGAATAGGACTTCAAATAAATAGTTTTAACTTTCTTTGATAACTGGGCTTACTTCAAAGTAAATGTGCGCATACTACTGCAGCCTCAGTCATGCCTAACTTTAGGAAGATTAAGGGTCAAGATAAAGAGTTTCCTGATATGTGTACTACCCTGTCACAGAATATGTTCAAAGCTTTATGAAGCCTATCATATATATATATATTTAAATTTCTATTCTGTATTTTTTTCTTGGTTCTTAAGAAAATGCCTTCCACTGAGAAAGAATTTCTGTCTCTCCCTTTTTAAAATATATTTTCATTTTCCTATTAAAAAAAAAAAAAAAATCATGGAGTCTCTCTGAAAATAAACATGTTCTCCCATTGCAGGATATTCCTGTTAGTAACAGTTGTACACAAATAAACGTCTGTAAACAAACATCTTATCTTTTTATGGAAGGAAGTCAATTAATAAGGAATTGACGTTCTTCCTTGGGGATGGAATGCAAGTTCATCCCCATAAACTAAAGAAATAAATGAACACGCTGGCATTTTCGCAGACTGGATAACCTAGACACCTTTAAGTTTTGTCTGTTGGTGTTTCCAAACAAACAGTACCCCTGTTGCTTCCTTCCTGTAGAATGCTGCCTTTTTTTCCTTTCCCCCTGAGAGCTGATTTCCATGTTATGAGTTTCATTCAGGAGAGTTAGTCCTGTTGATGTGGAGTAAACTTATTCTGGTGTCTACATTAAGGCAAACAGGTAGGCCAAACCAGATTCTGTGACTTAACTATACTGTACCTAAATACAAGCACATCCAGCAATGTTTTTGTCACAGAAGGAGCTTGCAAGTATACTCTCTCATAACTAAGAGCAAGGCAAATGTAGCTCCTGGTAGATGGGGTGTGTAGAAAAAGAATTTGGCCTGTTTCTGGTTGTTTTTTCAGTCATAAGGAGTCTATAGTATTTAGCCTGACCTGTTGCATCCAGGCCTCAGCAATGCAAATTATTACAAAGAGAAAAGCTACTAAACTTCCTTTTCATAACTACATGTTCAGCAATTCAGAGTTTCAGAAATACACAAAACATCACAAAATCAGGCTAAAGGTATTGATCTAAAATATTTTTGAACTTTCCTCATGGGCCAACATGGCTACTTTTGCTTTTTACAGAATCACACTGTTGTTAATCTCCCACTTAGGATACCACCGCCTGTGTCTAATGAAATGGGTGCTAGTTCTTTGATATTTTTGCTACAAAAATCTAACATGGATACTCCTCTGGAATTCTGACTGGTATAAACTATTTTTGGAACAGAATTTACTTATCAGACACAATATTATAAAAACACTATATTAGCTTTGATCGTGCAAAAGTGCTCTGAAGTTAACTTTATTTACGTCATCTCCCTAAGGACATTGTAATTTAGGGGCATTTTAGAGTACCTAAAATACTTAACATGAAAGCAATGTCCTAAATTTTAGGAAGGTACAAGAAACAGGTACCCAGATCTAATAAGAAAGAAAGCTTACTTTTTTGGGTCTGAAACGTAAGAAACGCCTTCATGACATGATCTACTTGGTGGCGGTCCTCCATTTAAGGAATGCCCTCCCTAGTGAGATGCATCAGACTCCCTCACTGTTGACTTTTAGGAGAATTTAAAAAACACTCCTATTTAACTCAGCCATTTGATGGCTTTCCTGTTTACCTAAGCATTTGATGGTTGAAAGTTCTGTTCCCAGCAACCCTGAATTTAATAGTAAAGGTACCCCTGAATTTAATAGTAAAGGGACCCCTGACCATCAGGTCCAGTCACGGACGACTCTGGGGTTGCAGCGCTCATCTCGCTTTATTGGCCGAGGGAGCCGGCGTACATGTGGTCATGTGGCCAGCATGACTAAGCCGCTTCTGGCAAACCAGAGCAGCGCACGGAAACATCGTTTACCTTCCCGCTGGAGTGGTACCTATTTATCTACTTGCACTTGATGTGCTTTCGAACTGCTGGGGTGACAGGAGCTGGGACCGAGCAACGGGAGCTCACCCCAACCCGGGGATTCGAACCGCCGACCTTCTGATCGGCATAGGTGACTGCTTTTAAGAGTTTTAATGTTTTTAGAAAGTTGTTTTAACCTGTTTTTTAGAAGGTTGCTTTTAACTATTTTAGCAGTTTTTATTGAATTGTTTTAGAGTATGGACATGTTTGCCGCCCAGGGCTCCTCTGGAGGAAGAGGCAGGATATAAATTTAATTCAAGGATCTAACTCAACAATAAAAGGAGCTGCTACCACTCTGCATCTCCTTCACCACCTATAATGTTTTCATGTAGCCTAGGAATGTGTGTGTCACAGGAAAAGCATGGGAGACACACACACACACCATAAAAGATCACAAGGTTCATTCAGATCTTCCTTTTCCTCTCAGAACCAGCTACTCAAAAATACGGACACAGGGGTTTGAATCTACCGTGGGAAGCCTAAATAACGTGCCATGTGGTCACTCTGTACTTCCCAGAGGAGGAAGGAACACAAAAACATTCCAAGCCCAGGAGTTCCTTTCAGCATACTCCAGACATTTCTGTTTTGACTACTTAATCTCAAGCATTTTCTTGGCCAGGCATAGGCAAACTCAGCCCTCCAGATGTTTTGGGACTACAATTCCCATCATCCCTAGCTAACAGGACCAGTGGTCAGGGATGGTGGGAGTTGTAGTCCCAAAGCACCTGGAAGGCCGTGTTTGCCTATGCCTGTTCTAGGCTGAATAATGATATGAAGACTAGCACTCACTGCTCTAAATGCCCCTAGGCCAAATTTTGCAAACAGGTTCATTTATTTAAAACACTTATATGCTTGCCCTTAATCCAAATCAGGGTCCAGGGCCAGCAAGGTATAGACTGTGCTGAGTTTTCGTGATTCAGTTTGCACTTTGCTATACAGTCCTTACCTGACTCTCTGCTTTCTCTGGACTGCTCGTCTCCCCGCCCTGCATCTGAGGAATCACCACTGGGGGTGGAGGAGCTCTCCTCTTTTTCATTTCGGTGCTTCCAGTAATTCCTGAGATGTTCCCCAAAGACTGTGATGGACCCAAAGTAAAGGAACGTGAATCCACTGAAGAAGAATATGGAGCTGTTGCAACTCCCTGTAAGTAAATAAATTCACAACCTCATTAAAATCTCTTGAATATGACATTTCACAGTCAGTCTCTAAAATATATATCTTGGGAGGGGGGAATGCCCCCTCACACTAACCCATCTTGAACACCTTCCTCTTGTGTTTTTAGATGCGTTAGATGTTGCTGCTAATACAACGTGTTGAAGAAATGAACCTATGCTGCCAATTCTCGTAGTAGACCCGTATAAAGTAAGTGGCACATAAGCGGCACACAAAACACTACCAAACCATTCTATGTTCTAAATCTTATATTAATAATCCAAAAATTGAGAGAGCTATGTACAAGATCTACTATAGAAGCCACAAACAGAAAACTCATTCAAATTGTGCCCAAAAGGCAGATTCAGTCTTTATAGTTCCTTTAGCCAGGCTCCTGTAGATATCAACAAAGGTAAGTTTGATCAAACTTATCAACAAGACTTATCTAACTCTTGTGCGTCACATCACCAACACTTCGTTTGATTAAACTTATCCTCGTTGATATCTAACCCTTGATAGCAACATCATCAACACTTCGTTTGATCAAACTTACCTTTGTACGGAGCCTGGCTAAAGGAACTTTAAAGACTAAATCTTCCTTTTGGACACAATTTGAATGAGTTTTCTGTTTGTGGCTTCTGTAGTAGATCTTGTACATAGCTCTCTCAATTTTTGGATAATTAATGTAAGATTTAGTACGTAGAATGGTTTGGTAGTGTTTTGTGTGCCGCTTACTTTATACTGGGCTAATACAATGTGGCCAAATCTCCATGAAGAGGGAAGTCACTCTCCCACTTCCCTCACCTGTCTGGATCCCACCTTCTCAAAGGATGGAGAGCAACAGGCCAAGGGGAGCTGCGTATGCCAGAGTGTGAGAGCTGGGCTGATGCTGGAAGCTGGATACACAGAGACATGTCTTGCTGTGTGCTGGACTTTGGGGTTCCCCTGGAAACCTGGTGGGAAAATCAAAGGGGGTTCCTAGGCAGAAACTTTGTGCCTGAGCAGAATGGGGTGCTGTCCCATGAAGGAGACAGGAGGAAGCTAATGGGAGCTGGTGGAGGCCTTTATAAATTAACATCATTTACAGCTTCACTCCATCAGAGATGGGCCTTCATTGGTATGCTCTAAACATGCCTCACTATCATCTTACAGACATTAAAAATTCATGAAAAATATGGATTCAGTCCCCAAGAACTCATCCATGTCCTTTAAAGGACAAGGATAAATATCTTTGAGCAAATATGTTAGAATTCTAAGAACAAAAATTTAATTCTAAATCATGCAAGAAGAACATGTTTAATATTTAAAACTTAAACATGACATAAAAATGCCACTTGTGAATATCTTTGTATGCACTTGATTTCTTCTTATATCTCGTTCCATTCATACTAAATTTCCTTTCTTCATGACTGACACACAATGAAGCTTCCTTTCCAGTCAGCTAGCCACAAATCCCACAAGACAGGCCAGTGCAGATATTACACCCCGACCCTTTGACAATGATACAGGCCAAGGCCACAATTAACGCATGTGAAAAGTGGAGATGCAAAAACTGAAAGTGGCAACATCGACTTCACTAGACAAAATGTGATACAAATGTCTACCCTTTGAAAGCATGCGTAGTAGGATACAGAAATATTCAGGAGAGGGTTACCTGGATTGGACAGCTTTAAAGGGGAATCAAGCAAATTCATGGATGATACAGCTGTCTGGATGATTACAATGGCTGGATGATTTCCAGTATCAAGAGGAGTGTGCTTCTGAATACCAGTGGAAGCATCTCCCTTGGAAGGTGGTGGACTCTCCTTCACTGGAGGTTTTTAAAAAGCTGGATGGCCATCTGTCATGGATGATTTAGCTGAGATTCCTGCATTGCAGGGGGTTGGACTAGACAACCCTTGAGGTCCCTTCCAACTCTACCATTCAGTGAGTGCTACTGTACTCATGTCTACAGGCAACTGCTTGACCACTGGGAGAACAGCATTCTGGCCTATATATACTTTTAGTCTCATCTAAGCAGGTACACCGGTAGGCTTGTGCTGAGAATCAAGCGCCATCGTGGCTTATGATTCTCATTATCAGAAAATATACAAGCCATAGTTTACTAATTCAGATGAAACAGCAAACTGTACCTTGCCACAAACTGGGATTGAAAATTGCTAATTTCTGCACACAAGAGGAGGAAGTACAGTGGTACCTCTGGTTGCAAACGGGATCCGTTCCGGAGGCCCATTCGCAACATGAAAAGAGTGCAACCTGAAGCGCCATATCTGCGCAGGTGCGCAGCGCAATTTGGTGTTTCTGCGCATGCGCAAAGCGTGTTTTAGCGCTTCTGCGCATGCGGTGAAACCCAGAAGTAACCCTTTCCGGTACTTCCGGGCTGCCGCGGGACGCAATCTGAAAAAACGTAACATGAAGCAAACGTAACATGAGGTATGACTATATACAAGTCCAAATCTCATCTGAATGTAGTCTTTCTCTGGCAAACTGTATGTTATCCCAATTTCTCTCAGACAATTTGAACTCAGCTCAGACGCTCCACTAAACTTAGAAACAGACAAGACATGAAGTGGGAGATTCATTATAATTTTATTTTATTTTAAACATCAAAGTACCCAAGTGATCAGTTAGCAGTCTTTGTGCTCTAAGCCTCTTGTACTTGAATAAGGTCCTGATTTGGTTTTATTTAAATTTAGAATATTTAGACTATTACTCCTCTCCCATCCAAGGTTTGCTAATCTCTGTCGCCAGCTGCTCAAAATGTTTACATTTGAAGGACTCTATCTATATGACCTTAACGAATCTCTACTCAGTATCTGATCTTAACAGATGCCAGACGGAAGGCAAAAAAATGTCTCCTTCTGGAAACTCTTGATTAATTGTCTTGAATGTGTTTTTAACCCCAGTTGGTCAAATATATTTCCATTAGGATTTTAAACAATGCAAACCAGTTACTACAACTGGTAGGCCAGTTTCTAGTATTATCTGAAACTCTGTGGATCCAACATAAAAACCTGGAGTTGGAATTCAATTACACCAGAGTATGTCATTAGCAAACTGAGATTCTACTAAATTTTATGTTAACTGTGCAACACCTATATTAATTACAAAGCTGATGATCATCACCTCCCACTTTCATAGTCTGAATCCAAGACTATTTTAGCCATGCCTAAGTATCTGGGGATGACCAGCAGGATTTTTGCTATCTTTCTTTGACCATTTTAGGTTTTTAGCAAATCTTTGCCCTTGCCTACCATTCCTTTCCAAGCTTTTGTAACATTTTATATGTGACAATCCTGTGCCAAATTGTCTGTTCCCATGGAACTTGTTAGCCCGACCCCAGTATTTCGCAAACCTGAATTCGTTGGGTGGGCTGGGGGGGGTGTGGTACATCTGAGGGGGCAATAGAGGAGAGCCACTTGACTCAAATGAGAAGAGTCCATGCCAACATATAGAGGACATAAATAAATAAACAAACAAACTTTGGAACACTGATCTTTTTCATATATTTATGTTTCTATACAGTGGTGCCCCGCAAGACGAATGCCTCGCAAGACGGAAAACCCGCTAGATGAAAGGGTTTTCCGTTTTCCGATGCGCTTCGCAGGACGAATTTCCCTATGGGCTTGCTTCGCAAGACGAAAATGTCTTGCGAGTCTTGAGATTTTTTTTCACTCCCCACCCCCTTTTTCTAAGCCGCTAAACCGCTAATAGCCTTTTAGCAGCTAAGACGCTAAGCCGCTAAGCCTTTAATAGCCACTAAACTGCTAATAGCGCTAATCCGCTAATAGGGTTGCTTCGCAAGACGAAAAAACCGCTAGACAAAGAGACTCGCGGAACGAATTAATTTCGTCTTGCGAGGCACCACTGTACTTGATAAGTATATCCCAGGTCGATTTATTTTTACTGAATGTACTTTTCATGGTCTAATTTAATTTTAATGACATAAAGAAACTTGCTAAGTTGGTTATTTGAGTGTATTCCCTGTGGGGAGTATATAATATAATGGGGGGGAGGAGGGGAGAGAGAGACCTTGTTAGTCTTTTGCAGCAAAGACACCAAGGGTCTAACAAATTTACAAAGACTAACAAATTTAAATCATAAGGTTTTGTGAACAAAAAAGCCCCAAACAAATCTATGAGATAGTGAATAACCACCACCCCTCTTCTTTGTTGTTGGTTAAACAGGACTGAGTTCCATCAGAACTATGAAATAAGACAATTGCACCTCAAATTGCTTGCACTTAGTGCTTGATTAATATTATTGCATCAGCACCACCCAGAGGCCATGTTAGTACTTACATCAAGGTACGGTTCACTTTCTGTTGTGGACTTTAAAGGTTCTTCACTGCCATAATCCCCAACCGTCCTCATCATTGAACACTCTTCTGCCTAGAGAACAAATAAACACTCTATATGACCACTCCAGAAGTGGTAAATACATTACACGCTGCTAGCTAAAAACAACAGACCATTAAAACACACCATGGATGGGAAAGCTAGGAACCATTTGCCTAATATCTGGGAAAGCAGGCCATGATGGGAGCTGAAACCAGGACTGGAAAGGATTCCAGTTCATGCTACATTCTGGAGTGAACCTTCCCCTTTTGCTCTCCTCAGACCCATGCTAGGCTCAAAATGCTAATCTGTGGATTACGCCACATAATCAATGGAATGAACTGTGTGTGGGTCCACACAGCATTTACGGGGTGACTGGCTCTTTATTTCTTCAGAATACCAGCTGACAGAAACCACAGGAGGGGAGAGTCTCATTTCTTTTGACCTGGTCCTCACCCATAGAGAGGAACTGACTGATGAAGCAAAGATTTCAGGGAACTTTGGGAGGAAGTGATCATGTCCTCTTGGGTGTCAAAAGGGAAAGCCGAGTATAGCAAGATATGGATTCAAGACTTGAAGAAGGCTGGTTTCAAAAAGCTGACGGAACTACTGAGTGAGATTCCATGGTCAGAAACGCTCAAAGAGAAAAGAGTGCAAGATGGATGGGAGTTTCTTAAAGGTAAAATATTGAACGCACAAAGGCAGACAATTTCAACAAGAAAGGAAAGTTGGAGGCACCTAAAGAAACTGGTGTGACTGCATAACAAGCTTACGGATGAGCTGAGATGAAAGAAGGGTATGTCTAAGAAATGGAAGAAAGGAGAAATCATGAAGGAAGAGTCTACAGAAGTAGCCAACAGTTGCAGGGTGAAGTTCAGGTGAAGCTCAGAATGAACTCAGGCTTGCAAGAGGAGTTCAAAATAAGAAAAATGTTTCTTTGGCTATGTTTGAAGCAAGAGGAAGAACAAGCAAGTAGTAGGTCCCTTGCATGGAAAAGATGGAGAAATGTCACTGGGTGCCAGAACCGCTAAAACCTCCTTGCCTCTGCTGTCATTCAAAAGGAAAGAAGGCCCAAGCTGGTGAAAGCAGAATCATAGAATTGTACTAGATGACCCAAGTTCTTCCTGATGTTTTGTCAGAATCTACTTTCTTGTAACTTGAAGTAATTGGGTTCAAGTCCTATCCTCCAGAGCAGGAGTAAACAAATTTGTTCCATCTTCCATGTGACATCCCTTAAGATATTTGAAGATGGCTATCATATCTCCTCTCAAATCTCCTCTTTTACAGGCTAAATATACCCAGCTCCTTCAACCGTTCCTCATCAGGCTTGGTTTCCAGACCCTTGATCATCTTGGTTGCCCTCCTCTGCACATGTTTCAGCTCGTCAATATCCTTCTTAAATTGTCGTGCCCAGAACTGGACACAGTATTCCAGGTGTGACCTGACTAAGGCAGAACAGAGTGGCACTGTTACTGCCCTTGATCGGGACACTCATCTTTTGTTGTTGCAGCCTAGAATAGCATTAGCTTCTTTTTTGCTGCTGCTGCTGCTGCATCACACTGTTGACTCATGTTCAGCTTGTGGTCTACTAAGACCCCTAGATCCTTTTCGCATGTACTATTGGCAAGCCAGGTGTCTCCCACCTTACACTGCTTTCCAACTGCTCTTGCACTGTGCCTCTGAAGACTAGAGAGTGTCTGGAGTGAGGTGGCCAAGAAAACCATGGTTAGGCAAGGCTGTTAGGTTCATACATAGGGCCAAATCATAGTTAAAACAAACCACAGTTCAAAAAAAACCATCAAACCATGGCTTCACATCATGGTTGGTTGCCAGAAAACAAAACCATTCTTAGTCTGCTGGGCTGAGCTTAGGTGTTCAAACAAACCACACACTGACTAAAGAAAACCACAGTGGTATCCTGTGTGAATTAGGCCATACCTGTTAAAATAAGAGAAAGTGGTTTCCTGCTATCCATTCTTAGAACAGGCATCAGCAGTCACTTTGATTCATTAAGTTTGATTACAGCCATATACCTAACAGGTACAGCTATAAACAGGTACAGTGCACATGCAGCAATGGAAACAATTACTTTAATAAATTAAACTACCTGATAGTGTCTGTATGGTCTTGTCATGGCCTTTGGCTAGTACAATAAAGCTTATCTGCATCTACAATAAATGAGGGGAGACATTTACCTTAATGTTCATCTTATTAGTCTTGAAAAATCCCAGAAATCGTTTCTTTTCTTTTTCTGTTGTGTCACAGCTAGTTGAGTATCTTCTTGTTTCTGTAACACAACACAATGTGTCATAACTACTCCATCACAAATAATCAATTAAAGAATTTAAAAATCAGGTTACTAACTTTGAGGGTAGAAATCAGTGCTACACAGGTTTAACAAGTGCTATTTCAACTTTACACATTTGATGTCTGGTCGGTTGAAATCACACTAATTCAAAGCACAGAAGGCGGACAGCTTGAAAGCTCTTTTTGTACAGGGTTTTTCCAGCGCTTAAATGCTCCCCACAGAATGTAACCCCTGCACAGGAGGAGATCGTACTGTACACAGATTTATACACAAATTCATTCTAATCAAAGTTACTGCAGTATTAATTGCTCACAGGAGGGAGAGGTCATGCATTGTTTTTCCAAGATACTGATTTAGACCTAACTTTAGTTACTTGCATGTTAGTCTTAAACTTTGTTATTAAGCATTCAGGATTAGAACTACTACTAAAATTCTCATATAGTCACTACTGTATTTACCCAACCAAATGTATATGTAAGTTCATGATAGGTCAATATCAAATGTTTCTTTTTTTTAAATAGAAATTTATTAAATATTTTATACTTATAGAAGAAAAACAGTAAAGGCAAAACAATACACACATTCATTCAACAAACAATACATCAACAACAAAAGAAGTAAAAAAAGAAAAAATGCAACAATACAACCTAAGAAAAAAGAAGAAAAAAACTCAAAAACACAAATCCAAATTTTTGTATCCAGATCTTTCATTATTTCCTTGACTTCCTCACACCTCCCTTTTTTGTATTCTGGTTCAAATTATCTGATTCAACAAATCCTTTCCCTCTTCTTCAATTTAGTCTGTAGTTTATCATAACATAATTTAACTTTCAATTTCCCAATTTAACACATTAGCACTTAATGTTCATATAATTCTTAATAACACTTCTGCTAAAACCTTATAATTTCATTCCAATATTCATCTAGCATTCATCAATTTTGCAATATTTCTGTAAATATGCTTTAATTTTTTTCCAATCTTCCTCCGTCGACTCTTCTCCCTGGTCTCGGATTCTGCCAGTCATTTCCGCCATTTCCATATAGTCCATCAGTTTCATCTGCCATTTTTCCCGGGTGGGAAGCTCTTGTGTCTTCCAATACTTTGCAATGAGTATTCTTGCTGCTGTTGTAGCATACATGAAAAAGGTTCTATCTTTCTTTAACACCAATTGGCCGACCATGCCCAGGAGAAAGGCCTCTGGTTTCTTCAGAAAGGTATATTTAAATACCTTTTTCATTTCATTATATATCATTTCCCAGAAGGTCTTAATCCTTGGGCACGTCCACCAAAGATGAAAGAAAGTACCTTCCACTTCTTTACATTTCCAGCATTTATTGTCGGACAAATGATAGATTTTTGCAAGCTTGACTGGTGTTAAGTACCACCTATACATCATTTTCATTAAATTCTCCTTTAAGGCATTGCATGCCGTAAATTTCATACCGGTGTTCCATAACTGTTCCCAGTCAACCATCATAATGTTATGTCCAACATCTTGTGCCCATTTGACAATATCAAATGTTTCACCATGACACATTTGGTAATGAGGCCACAGACTGAACCTTGTTTAACTGTTCACATTTCTCTAGAAAAGTTGGATGAGAGTTTGCTGAATTGCTAAACTATGGGCCACATTATAGGTGACACCAAATAGTCTGGTGTGCCTGCCACATTAAACTATAGGTAGAATAAACCTATAGAATAAACCTTTAATGTAAGCAAGCCATGTTGCTGCATACTGCAGGAGTTTGGGAAATTTCACTCCTTACCAACTGCCACTACATTACAAGGAAGCAAGCCATGGTCTAGCTCCGGGGTAGGCAACCTAAGGTCCGGGGGCCGGATGCGGCCCAATCGCCTTCTCAATCCGGCCCGCGGACGGTCCGGGAATCAGCATGTTTTCACACAAGTAGAATGTGTCCTTTTATTTAAAATGCATCTCTGGGTAATTTGTGGGGCATAGGAATTCATTCATTATTATTTTTTCAAAATATAGTCCGGCCCACCACATGGTCTGAGGGACGGTGGACCGGCCCACGGCTGAAAAGGTTGCTGACCCCTGGCCTCTAGCTTGTTGTGTAATTCAAACGGAGGACTGTGCATTGTCTACCTCCAAACAAACCGCGAGCAGAAACCAAAGACAATGTCCCATCGCCATCTAGCTGCCAAGTCCGGTCAGCTTGTGTGCATGGAATGCAGTGGTGAATCATCTTGCCCTTTGCCTCTGGTGGAAATAAGTCTTGGAGCAGCCCTGCCGCCCCCTAATGCTTCTCTGCCCCAACCACCTTCTCCCCTCACTGCCCCTTTATTACTTGCAAACAGTGCCCCCTAAACCTGCTTTCTTGAGTGCCAAACTCTTGCTATGCTTAACAATGCATAAAGGGTGAAGCTGATGGCTACAAAAGGGGACCAGAAAATATCATCTGCATTGTGCATATATGTCTCAGTCTCAGTCAGTTTTATTGCACATAGCCAAAGGCTGCCGCAATGTACACAGAATTATTTGAAAATTAAAAGAAAATATACTGAATTGGTAAAAAAAGACTTAAAACATTTATATTATTAAAACATTACGTACTCTAAACAAAGCTATAAAAGTACCCCAATGTACAAATAAAAACATTAAACAATAAAATTCATAAGCTAAAATAATCACATGGTCACTAATGTTAAAAACAATATCAATTAATACAGTGTGCAATTTATACTCAGAGTTTGGTGACTAAGATAGAGCATAGCCTGAGGTAGATAGATAGGATCAAATAAATCCATCTCCTTTACAGTTAATGGCTACCTTGGCTATATAATTTGCTCTAATTTTCCTAGCAGCAGTTGCAAAAAGTGCTACCCGCCAGGTCACATACTTATCTGCATTGTGCATATATGATACACTCCACAATAAGTTCACAAATGTGTTACTAACTTTTTAAACCCATGTTTCCATAGAACGAAACCATTTCTTTTTCTTTTCTTTGTTTATTATTTCTTTATTCACTTTTTCAGTAACCGCCACCAAAGAAAGAAAATACATATGGTACAACGCAAAGCATAATTGCGCAGTCCAAGCACGGCTTATTAGCTGAATGAGTCCTTCCAGAGTGCCATGCATGGTTGGTGGCGCCACAGGTCTGTCTTCCTTCACCACAGAGGTAGCAAAACAACACCACTGTTCTCCAAAGTCACTGTCAAACCCACAAGCCCCTTTCAGTGGACTGGTATGATTCTTTAACACTGCAATTTTCCAAACACTTTGTCAAGGACAGACCCTCGTCTGTTCTCCAATACCTGCTAATTGTGCAACAGCAACCTTAAAGAATGCTAGCATATGTAAGTTATTATTATTATTACTATTACTATTACTATTACTATTATTACTATTATCATCAAATATCAACAACAATGCTAATGGGACGGTACAATAAGCCAACTGACCCAGGATTTTTTCACACTCTACAAATACCACCTTGCACAATATTTGCGGCAGGACTAGCATGCGAAGTAATTGTGCCTATATTGTTACAATTGTGCCTATATTGTCCTACGGGACCGCCTCTCCTGGTATGCCCCACGGAGAGCCTCAAGGTCCACATATAGCAACACCCTAGTGGTCCCAGGCCCTAAGGAAGTTAAATTGGCTTCCACCAGAGCCAGGGCCTTTTCAACTCTGGCCCCGGCCTGGTGGAACGCTCTGCCTCATGAGACCAGGGCCCTGCAGGATCTGATTTCTTTCCGCAGGGCCTGTAAGACAGAGTTGTTCCGCCCGGCCTTTGGCTTGGAGCCAATTTGATTCCCTCCCTCCCTCTCTTTCTTTTTTCTTTTCCTTCTCCTCCTGCGATGAGGCTACATTTTAATATTTTAATGTTCCATTATTTTAATGTTGTATTTTACTTTTGTTTTTAAGTTGTAATCATTCATCTTGTTTTTATTATTGCTTGTAAGCCGCTCTGAGCCCGGCCTTGGCTGGGGAGGGCGGGGTATAAATAAAATATTATTATTATTATTATTATTATTATTATTATTATTATTATTATTACAACCCTTCCACAACTCTTTAGTGAATGAGTGGACAATGCAGCAATTTTTCAGCAGCATAAAATGCCAACTATTCAGGGACCATTTCTGCATCGCTGCTTATACTGACCTCAACGGTTTACTTTGCCGCAACCTGCTCTAGTTTATTATTATTTCACTTACAAATTGCTTTCCATGGAGCATCTCAAAACGATTCAGAATACAAAACACATAGAGAGAAAGCAACTACATATTTAAGAACAGCTAAATCATCTGCATATATAAACACAAATTCTCTCACACAGATTTTTTATTTAAAAAACCTCAGTTCAAAAACAATAATAAAAATAAAATAATAAACCTTTAGTGTCCCTACACCACCTGTGTGGTGTGGTGCAAAAACAATGGAAATCCAATGTAAATATAACTAGAATCAAACTATCCACTTAGAAGGCCTCTTGAAATATGTACGTCTTCAACAGGTGCCAAAAAGTTGAAAGAGAAGACATCTGTCTGATATCTAATAGGAGGGACTTCCAAAGAACAGGTGCCGCTGCACTAAATATCCAATTTCAGCATTGTGCAGAATGAGCCTCCTGATAGGATGGGGATTAGAATGCTGTGATCAGTTAGGTATGCAGAGGATGAGACAATTTTGCCATATCCTGGTCCCAAACCCTATCAAATAGAATTACAGTTCTACCTTGGTTTACGAACAGCTTAGTTCTCGAACCTTTTGGCTCCCAAAAGCCGCAACTGTTCCAGTTTGCGAACTATTTTTGGAAGCCAAACGTCTGACGGGGCTTCCACGGCTTCTGATTGGCTGCAGGAGCTTACTGCAGCCAATCAGAAGCCGCGCTTTGGTTTCCGAACATTTTGGAAGTCGAACTGACTTCCGGAATGGATTCCGTTCAACTTCCAAGGTACACCTGTACTATATGCTGATGTATTAAAATGAATTCAACAGTAAATCAAAGCAGCGCAGAAGAATCAATGTGGCACAAATAAAGACAAATATTTAAAGACACACATTGACATACCCTCCGAAAAGTTAGCTTAAAGGCGCACAGAAAAGTTAAAAGTCCATATTATAAACTGCCACCAACCTGGACCGCGTAAGCTTAGCAATTAATGGCAATACTCATGCCAGCTACTCTTTACAATTAATTATTACAGAATTTTACTAAGACATATGGCACAAGGAGCATTAGCCCAAGTGCTTATTATTTTATTAGAAATAAGAAAGAGACAGTTTGAGGACTGAGAAATCCAAACAGGGACAAGCACTGCTTATTTTCTGTGAATCTATTAATGATCTGAAATGTTTGGTTTCCTTCCATACAGGTTTCAGTTTATAGATGTTAATGCTTGCCAGCTGACATTCATGCTCATGCAGAATTACAATGAGCGGCATCTCCCTTACAGCCCACTGTTGGTGTCATATGCTGGTCCAGCCAGCTCATATCTAGGGCTGGTGGAAATGCCATGAGAGAAGCGCCTGCCGCTGGCACCTTCTGCTTGACTTGCCCAGGGGTGCAATCATTTGGGGAACAATTATGAGTGCGAACATGGGCGTGATTCCTTCTAAATGAAGGAATTGGAGGAGAAGGAAGAAAATGCCAATACTATCTGAAAGACTTTGGCCACCTACTTGATCATTGCAGCTTGGCTTGTGTAGTTACACTGGACAGAAGGTTTTGTACTTTGCTGCTTCAGAGAAATTGACTAACTAATTAAAAACTATTCCAAGCCAGCCCAGCCCAGTGGAACACTTGTGAAATTCATGTTACACGTGAACAACGTATGTACATCCTTTTCAGGCTCATGTTCCTTCCAAGTATCAGTTTATTTGATGGGATTTGTAATATTTTGTTTAACTAGAGTTGAATGACATAACCTTCCTAGTTCTGGCAAATTATTATTGCTGTGAAAGAACATTTCCTTCATGTTTTCAATATTTTATATAACCTTGCTGTTACACCTTGCTGTTTAAGATAGAGAAAGAAATCTGTTTTGCATTACTTGTAGTGCCAATGTTGTGTGAAGATGTGAGCAGTAGCTCTTATTCTAGGTGTGGGGAACCTGAGGCCCTCCAAATGTTTTTGGGTGGCAAATGCCATCACCCCTGAACCATTGGCCATGCTGGCCGGGGCTAATGGATGCTGGGAGTCCAACGGCATCTGCAAGGCCACGGATTCCTCACCCCAGTCTTACACAGTGAACCTCAATGCATTAATCATCCAAGCCATGCAGAAGAAGAAGAAAATAAAAGGGAAACTCTCTCTCCAAGTCTCATTATACAGTACCTCTATTGTTCAGAGAAGGTTCAGACTGAGCTTTTGATGAAAGAACTGGAAAGGACAGGAACAAAAAGGATGAAAAAGGAATAATTAAAAGATGCAGAACATAAAGCCTGATTTGCTTTCATGCATGTCACAGGGCTGAGGCACTTTAGCTAAATGCAGGTGCTCATCAACAACCAGGAAACTGCAGTTAAAGATAAAAAGATTCAGAGAATGACCCCGTGTCCCATCAGAAGGACTCAATTCATTTTTCTTTTGGCGCTTGCCTTACAACTTCACTGAGGCTGAATTTTCCACCACCTTCCTCGTCCTCTTCATTGGCCTTTCCTGAGAGCCCTTTGCTGCCCAAGTCCCAGCTGCCAGGTTTTGCCAGGGCGGTTTCTTTCACACGCTAGCTTCTGGAGGAACCACTTCTTCATGCAACAACACAGTGAAAGTATGGAATTCGTGACAAGATGCAGGGATGGCCACCAATTTGCCCAGCATTGAAGGGGGTTAGACAAATCCATGTAAGATAAGGTGATCAATAGCTACTAACCAACCCCAAAGCCAGGAATTATACCAGTTGCTGCTGATCACAAGCAGGAGAGGGTTATCTGTGAGAGGTCTAGTACTGTGGCCCTACCTTATTTATGTACCCCTATGATGTTATAGACTATAATTATTGTGTAATGTTTTATTTCTGACTATCGGTCGAATAAAGAAATTGATTGATTGAAGCAGGAGAGGGCTATAGGGCTCATGGCCTGCTTGTGGGCTGACCATTGGCATCTAACTGGCCCCTATGAAAAAAGGATGCTAGACAAGGTAGGCCTTTGGAGTGGACTGACCTAGGAGGACTCTTCTTACGTTCGTTGTTCCTGCCACCCCCCTTTCTTCTTCCCGTTTCCCTTGTAAAGCCTACTTTCTGCAGTTGTGGGCAAGTTCACAGACCTATTTCACAGTTAACTGCATAAATTCAGTCAGAAGACTCTAAAAGGTTTGCTTCCAGATGAAAGCAATCGGAGAGAAACCCGCTGCAATGTACAGTGGCTAAGAAATTGAGCTGTGAACCAGGAAATCCCTACATTGAACTCAAGACACATGAAACCACTATCGGAGGCTGAAAGTTTAAGTGACAGAATTTGAGGGAGTTGAACTACTTGACCATTTTACTTCTGACCATTGACCCACTTGAAATGGTACCATCGAACTGTTTTTTTTCTCCAGCTGCGGAGGGGAAGAGATGGGTACCTTCACCTTTCCCCTCCATGGTGGAAATGCAGGGAGTGACATTTTGAGAGGGGGAAAATGGCATTTAGGATTAAGATGGGAAACTGCATGGCATAGCCCCTTCCATCTCCAACCTCAACCACTCATCTGCAATATGGGGATAATTATACCGATCTCTTATACCGGTGCTTTTTTCTGGGGGGACGCAGGGGTATGCATACCCCTAAGCATTTTGTGAATCTTTGAACTTTTGTCCAGTTATGGTATTTATTTTTTCTGATTTGAACTATAAAATGGGGATTTTCTTGAATCAAAATGAGAGTACCTCTAAACATTTTCTTTTAGAAAAAAGAATTGCTTGTACCTATCCATCTTGTAAAAATTACTGAAATAATGTGTGTGCTTTCAACACTCTAAATGCTAAGTATTATTATCACCATATATTAAACAGAATGAAAAAACCTGTTTCTAGGAAAGTTGCTTTCAAATCCTAGCTAAAGTCTGGGAGAAGTTTGAGGGCCTTCAGTTTTTAACAACAGCTATAGGAACCTAACTGACAGGACGTTGTTGACAACATGAGACAAAGACTGCAAACCATAAGGCTTATTGTAAAAGCGCTTCATAAATAGAATGGAATGGCAAACCGGGGAGGGATTATAGATCAGAAGAAAATATCACAAGAAAGTGTCATTTTTTTCTAGTCTGCAGTTGTTATTTTTTCATTATTATGTCTCTCCCCACCCCCACATCTGAAGTGAATGGTGTATGATCACACAACAATAAGGTAATTAATTACATTATTAAATTTGACCACAACGAACCAAGTAACATTTTTGTGGAATATGAACTGCAGGAGAATGGAAACGGTGCTGCATGTTATGCATAGAGGATAGAATGAGGAAAAATGCCTTTTTACATTTGTAGTAACACTCCAAACCAGACAAAGATTTGGTGTCACTCACATGAAAGGCTGCTGCTTCCTTTCCTCCACTTTCCCTTTCCTGCCTCCTGTACCTAAAAGGGTAGATTTTATTTTTAAAACAGCTGTTTTGTGCAAGAGTAGTTCTTCGCTAAAGAGCTGTTTTAAATATAAACGTATCATGAATGTTCCTTCAGCAACTATCAGTGGAAAACAACGGGTGCCTCCTTTACTTTGGGGCATGGAAACCAAACAAAAGTAGGACATGTGGCAATAGACAGCACCCAGCAAAACGTCACCACATGTGTAAAAACAACAACACACACAATGTGCTTGACAGTTGGGTAACCTTATTTTACATTGGATATTTCACCCCTTATTGGACTGCCCAACGAGAGGGAAAATCCAAATTTAGTGGAGGGAAGGCTTGGATGAGGAGAGACAAACAGCTTCAAATCCACATTAAACTCTAGTTCAGATGCATTAAGAGATTCCCATTGTCATTCACATGCATGTTGTTTAGGCAATATGGTATGCTATAGCATCCTATATTCCATAGTTAGTTCCAGCTTCACCACAACCTCAGAGTTTAATGTCTGCCAGGGATAATGTGAAGAATCAAAGTCCTTGATTTGCCTGTTAACATGGAGTCTATGCAACGGAAGCTACCATTCCATGTTCCAAACAGCCATCTGCCAAGCAATATCATTCATGTAGAATGACGGAGCTGGAAGGGATATTGGAGATCGTCTAGTCCAACTCCCTGCCACAGGTAAAGCATTTCAAAATACATTTCCTTTCAGCCAATTAAGTGAGACAATGGGCAGGCCAAAGACTAACTCTGTATTGGTGCCA
Organism: Podarcis tiliguerta; assembly: GCF_965153285.1. Classification (NCBI taxonomy): domain Eukaryota; kingdom Metazoa; phylum Chordata; class Lepidosauria; order Squamata; family Lacertidae; genus Podarcis; species Podarcis tiliguerta. The sequence continues at coordinate 4,168,062 of NC_139546.1, read as the reverse complement.
GCACAATATTGAACATGGAGGCAATGTGCCATTGTGCACTACAGATGTGGAGCAGCCAAGCTCTGAACAAAAATTACCAGTGGCACTCACTGTATGAAGGAGGCACTGCTAAGAGCAACTACTAGCGGACCAAGGCCTTCACCTATAGAGTTCCATACCATCAAATCTGAAGGTCCCTGACAGTTCTACAATGGGCTTAGATACCATTTTGGGAAGACTGCAAAAGACAGTAAAGGGACCCCTGACCATTAGGTCCAGTCGGGGACGACTCTGGGGTTGCGGCGCTCATCTCGCTTTATTGGCCGAGGGAGCCAGCGTACAGCTTCCGGGTCACGTGGCCAGCATGACTAAGCCGCTTCTGGCGAACCAGAGCAGCGCACGGAAACGCCGTTTACCTTCCCGCTTTGCACTTTGACGTGCTTTCGAACTGCTAGGTTGGCAGGAGCTGGGACCAAGCAACAGGAGCTCACCCCGTCGCAGGGATTCGAACTGCCAACCTTCTGATCGGCAAGTCCCAGGCTCTGTGGTTTAACCCACAGCGCCACCCGTGTCCCGCATACTACTACTACTACTAATAATAATGCCACAGCCCAAAATGGATGAGACACCCCCTCTTCTCTCTCTCTTTCTGCCACCTCTTTTTCCCTTCCTTGCTCTCTTTCTTTCTGCACATTCCCTACCGCTGCTCTACATATCAGTGGTACTCTTTAAAAAACCCTATGCCTTTACAACCCCCAGCCTCACACCCACCAAAAAACCCCAATTAGTGCCATCTGGAAATATCAGTACAGTTTTCTCAGTGTACATTAATAAATGCATTGACTTACCTCTTTTCCTATCCCATGCATAGAGCTCCTTTATTCCCAGTTCATTCAATGACTTTGTAAGTTCCAGTTCCTCCCCAGTGAAGGTGTCTCTCAGGAGGACAAGGCATTCCTGACTGACCTCACATTTCTCACAAATCACTGGGATGATGCTTTGGAGAGGCACCTCGGGACTCACTCGGACCACTGCCTTTTGTGTCTTGAGATAGTTTACGACCAGCCTCACTGTTTTCTAGGGAAGCAAAATAGAAAAGGAAAAGCCTCTGTGAGCCACAGCTCCTCAGAAGGTGGTGCTTTTGCACTGCAGTTGCAAAATAGATTATTCATACTGGCAAGAGGGTTAAAGAAAGATCAAGGAGTGTCATATTCATTGCACAGGAATGGCATTACAGAAGCAGAACAGGATTCCTTAGAGCTTTCTCCGTGTAGGTATGCATCAGCACATTTTAATCGCTTATGAAATACCTGTATACGCAACGCTGAAAAACAAAATTATTGTGAAGCACATAGCAGTTATTCAAATATTAGATGGAGAGAGAGTATATGAGCAATAATAGCCTTGGACTCTAAGCAACTTGTTCTACAAGGCAGTTGCAAGACCTGTAGATGAGAACTGTCCAGTTGTTTCTATTATGGAATAAAAGAATTAAAGGGTTGGAAGGGACCTGGGAGGTTTAGTCAACCCCTTCAATGCAGGATCTGAAATGTTAGGATGCAGCTACTGTATTGTATTCCCTTAGTCTTTGCTTAAATACCTCCAGCATAGAGGGGTCCACCATTATCATGGCAGTTGACTACTGTCAAACAGTAAGTTCCTCCTAATGTTTAGCTGAACTGAGCTCCTTTGCAATTTCCACCAATTGGTCCCAAAGCAACAGGGGACAAGTCTGCTGGTTCTTCTGATTTGATTATTTTTGTACCTTGATACCAGGCTTTACATTATCTCTACTGAATTTCACATGCTGGCTTTGGCCAGCAGTTCCAGCCTGTAAAGATCATTCTGAATCTTGGTTCTATCTTCTGTGCTGTCAACGATCGCTCCCAGCGTTGTGCCATCTGCGGTTTCAGTTCCTAACCATACTTCCTCTAGAATGATACTTAACTCTTAACCTCCACCAGGTGGCAGAATTATTCATTATGTTGCAATTTTGTCCATTTCACCTGCCTCCTTCCAAAATTCAGAAGTTATAATAAGGTTATAGAGATTAAATAGGAGTTTTTCCTCATCAGGACTCCCACAGTTTTCTGTTAGAAAGACCTAAAAGCCAATGTTGTTGGCATCTGCCTGTCTCTCTCTCTCTCTCTCTCTCTCTCTCTCTCTCTCTCTCTCGTGAGTATGCCTCCAGGGGTGGAGTCAAACCACTTCATTAGCAGTGACCTTCCCAGGGCACAAGCCTGGGCAGTGGAGATGGAGGTCCTGAGCTGCCCAGATGACACATTGGCCTTGCTGATGTGATCCAAAGGAAAACAGAGCAGTGTGTTTGGCACCAGCTTGGCTGCAGGAGTTGCTGGAAGGAGGCATACAAGACACCACCCAACCATCTCCAATCCAGATATGTGTAGGGTTTACTCCTTAGCCTTTCTTCTCCTGAAGTTGTCGTGCGAGGCGGCAGAGGTTTAGGATCAGAGCTTCCCTTCTCCTAGAAGGGCTACCTTCCCAGGTGAATGAGCCGCATCTGCTCCTCATTTCCATCTACAGCTTTTGCAGAAACAACCTTCTTGACTGTTGGACCCACTGTTGGTCTTGTCTGCTCAATCCACCAAGCCTGTCTCTGCATGCAGGGGAAGTCCCTAACTCACTGGGGTTTGAGATCCATCAGCTATCCTCACTTGGTTTAGCTGGCCAGTCAAAGCTGTTTCCCAGGGTGTGGCCACTGTCACATGCTGACAGCTTCTAGCAGCCACAGGTGAGAGCTGAATGAAGGGTGGTGACCAAGGTGGACTAACTACCCCAGGAGCATGATGTGCCCCCACCAGAATTACTACCCCTCCCCTAACACCCTAAGACCCCTTACAATACAAACAACAAAAGACAGTCCTGTTGTCTAGGCCTAACACAGCCTTGAACAACTCATCCTCCAACGAGAACCCAAACTTCTAGGAAACCAGGAGACCAGAAAGAGCCCCCCTCCCCGTCCATAAGATCCAGGGAGAGCTCTCACCAGGCCCACATCCAGGGAATGCCCAGGGGGAACCTCAGGGTGGATCTCTGCCTTGTCTGTGGCAAAGAAGTCCCTGTCTAAGCTGTATGGGGAGGCTAAACCACCTGTTAGTCCTTGAGAGAATCAGCACCAGAAACTGCAAGCTCAGACAGCTGGCCAGTAAAGGAGCATAGACTTGAGACCACAATGTCACCATGCTAGTCAACAGTACAGTGGTACCTCGGTTTAAGTACTTAATTCGCTCCGGAGGTCCGTACTTAACCTGAAACTGTTCTTAACCTGAAGCACCACTTTAGCTAATGGGGCCTCCTGCTGCTGCCGCACCGCTAGAGCACGATTTCTGTTCTCATCCTGAAGCAAAGTTCTTAACCTGAAGCACTATTTCTGGGTTAGTGGAGTCTGTAACCTGAAGCGTATGTAACCTGAAGCGTATGTAACCCGAGATACCACTGTAAAGGGTTCCTTAAGCATCTGGATTTGGACAGGGTCTGGAAGGCTACTCTTTATAAAACTTCAGTTGAAGTCTGCTAGTAGCTGGAACAACACATTCCTCTTAACTACTTACTCATGCAACCAGACTCCCCTGCAGTTGTCCTGCCCTCTGACTGAGTGGTGTACACACTCCTCCCCCTCTTAATTTTATCCTCACAACATTTCTGTGTGGTAGGCTTGGTTGAGAGACAGTGACAGGCCCAAAGTCACCCAGTGACTGAGTGGGAATTTGAACCCTGGTCTCCCAGGTCCCAGTCCAGCACCCGAACCACTACTCCACCTTGGCTCTGGATAGAAACCACGTGGCCTTACAGACCTTGCTGGACTCCAACCACACCTGGAAGGCCACAGGTTCCTCAACCTTACTTACAAAATGACAATTCAACTCACAAAAGGCCATAGTCAACTCAAAATAAACCTGCAGTAACTACCGTATTTTTCGCTCTATAGGACGCACTTTTTCCCCTTCAAAAATGAAGGGGAAATGTGTGTGCGTCCTATGGAGTGAAGACGCCATAGCCCCGCGACCCTCTCCCGGCTGGAGAGGTGACGCACGGCTATGGCAGGAGCCTTTCCGCTGCTCCCTGACCTGCTCTTTGGGGCTGGTGGTGGGCTTCACCCCGCCAGCCCCAAAGAGCAGGTCCAAAGGAACCTGAAGCCTGGAGAGCGAGAGGGGTCAGTGCACACCGACCCCTCTCGCTCTCCAGGCTTCCAAGGTAGCCGCCTGAACGCACCTTAAACGGCACCTTGTTTTAGAGCGGGAAAACAAGAGGGGGAAAGTTCTCCCCCTCTCTGCGCAGTGTCTCCTGCCGCTTCGCTGAAGGGGCGCTGGGCAGAGAGGGGGAGATTATTTTTTTCTTTTTCTCCCCCCTCTAAAACAAAGTGCGTCCTATTGTCTGGTGCGTCCTATGGTGCGAAAAATATGGTACTTATTGCCATATACCCAGTCTCTACACTGGCTGTCAGTTAAGATTACCATAACATCGCAATAGTAAGCTCCATGCCAAGTTCAATACTGAACACATTGGGGGGGGGGGGGAGAGACTGTCATCAACATTTCTTGACATCTGGCAAAACAGTTATGCAGCAGAAAGTTCCAACCTCAGGAATTTTGGGCGGAGGAGGCCGCTTCGCCTTTCCTTCAGGAACCTTCTCCTTCAGAAGTATCTTCCATACATCCAGTGCCCCTATCAAAGTGTTTGGCTTATAACTCAAAGTCTGTTGGGTCCCTGAAGACTGCAGCTCCAGGGTGTGATAGGCTGGATTTAAGTGGTACCGGCTGCACAAGTCAACCAAGAGGTCCATCACAGCTTTACTGGAAGGGAAAACAGAAAAGGCTACTTAGAACCAGATTTAATAGAACACAGAAGGGTTTTCACGCAGGTAGAGAGAGCAGATTGAAACCATATCCAGATAGTACACATACACATATATAAAAATCAACCTGGACTATTTCAAAATAGCCATGTTCTTCAAAACATCCATTGGGAAAATTTGTGCCTCTTTGTGCCTCTATTTGCTGACATGGGCATAGCCAGTGTTGAGCTCAAGGCAAGAAGCCCTGAACCTTTTCCTCATGGCCAGTTTGTCTTCACACCAGAACCACATCCACAGATCAGCTACTGAGTGGGTTATAGGGATGGAGAGACAAGCTTGACTGCTCTCATCCATCAGCTGCGTGACGGCTCTTGCTCATTAGCTATGAACAGGGATGGGCAAATCTACCAATTTCAGTTTCTCATCTTTCCAATCTTAAATTCAGTTATCCACATTTCCATATCACATGGTTTATTTTATTTTTAAAAAATATCCTCATGAAAATTCATCAACATTTAATACAAAATTCTCATAATTATATGTATTTTTGCACGCAATTCTGCCTATATATTTTTTTACAAAGCAGTTTTCTGTAACACAATGCATTTTTGTATGTTATTGTCACTAATACATGGATTTTTAATGTACACTTTATCCCAGTACATGCATGTTTGTACACATTACTCAGCTGCAGAACTTCATTGCAAAATTCAGAGAACTGCAAACTTTTAAGGATGCACTGAAGGATTGTATTGTGTCAGAAAGTGTGATAACTGGGAGGTTTGCCTTTAAATGAATCAAATTTCTGTCCCATCCCTAGAATGGAGGAGAACCCACCAAGCCTCAAGCCCTTCAGCCACTAAAGGAGGAGTCTGAGAGAAAACCCACACAATGGGAGATTTTGCTTTAAAACACCAACTGAATCGCAACTCAGCCACGAACCAAACCCAAAAGAGGAAGAAAGCCAATGCGAAGGACAGAGCCTCATGAAGCCTGGCCAGAATGTGGAAAGTGTAGAGAGCAGGGGCCCAAAATGTCCCCACCCACAAAGCCTCCACACCACCACTGGTGGTCATCTGGGTAGTGGAGATGCCTTCACATGCCCTCCGCAGTGGCAAACCCACCTTACCTAGGGGTTGGGGGAGTGAAGACCACAAAGTCCTCCGTGTGACCTCTGGGCAACGGCTAAGAGGCAATGAGAGGCCTCTACATAACCTCCTTAATTCTTGGACATGTACTGGATTGCTCCACACCAATCATATAAAATGCTGGACAACAATTTGTTGTTCTCCCAACCATTACTAGATTTCATCTATTCTTAGTCTAACTGCTTTTCCTCAAGATGTTTGTTTGTGTGGAAACATCCCTTTCCTGGTCTTTTAAATTTTCCTCATGTGTGCTTTGCTTCAGGAAAGGATGGCTCTCTTCAGATATATGCACAATGCTTCAGAGGCAAAATGGTGTCCTATACTATGCACTGCACATAATTAAAATTAATAAATACGGTAGAGAAAAAATTGATTATATGCATATAAATTAGCCTCTCTGCATGCTGGATGAAATACATGTGCACTAAAAACACTAAAAACAGGAGGCGCTGCTTAACCTAACATGCACTGCTAGATTATAAACAGCGGGGGGAGAGGGAAAACCTGAAAATTATTGCATTGTCTTACATCTCTCCTCCTAAAAATGACATCAATGGGTAGATACAAATTGTTCCAAATGTCTGAAAGCCTTACCTGCCATGCACAGTAGTTTTCTGTTCTTCTCCATCTGGAAAAACTACTATAAAGTCCACCGTCCTGTTAATCAGATTTTCCTTCATATTTATCACACCCTGATCAGGCAGTGCTCCCAGGTCTGTAGGTAATTTGTGTTCATTATTAACTGTACAGGTGGCAGGAGTTTGGTTTGGTGGAGGTGGAGCACGAGCCTTCATTCTTCGTCTGAAAAAGAAAACAGTAGGAAGTTGGTTTGTTACATGCACATGCTCCAAAAGAGCAGTCGATACCACCTGCCCAGGTGATAAACACCTGCTTCCTTTGGACACTAACAGGCTGTATTACTTAGATTTTAGTGCTTCATAGCACACTTCCAGGACAGAGTAGTTAGGATCCCTTGGCAACCCACTCAGGAAAAAAACACTTTACCGCAAAAACCACAATAGAAATTCCTACATTTTAAGCAACCCAAGTACTCAAAGCGCCCGGAGTGAGGGTGAGACAATTTCAGTAGGGAAACTGGAGGGGGCCAGTTTCATCAAGCCTTAGGTACACCTCTGCAAGAGGCCTAATAAGTCTTTGGATCATACCTTTCTAGCTTCATGCCATCTACGAGTCTTTTATAAAATGCTGAAAGCACAGAGCTGAGGACAGAGCCCTATGACTCAAGTCCTCCCTTTGGGCTGACACAGAACCATTAACAAGCATTCCCTGGGTGTGGTTGTTCAACCAGCTGTAGTATCAACCTTGCAAGTAGTATCGTCAAACCCACATTCCAAAAATGCAATATAGTAAAAACTCAGACAGATGCAGCAGATAAAGCAGAGACCTCAGAGTTTGTCCTAGGCCTTGCTGAAGTCCAGATATACCATGTTTGTGGCATCCCCATGATCTACCAAACAAATAACTCTCATCAAAAAAAGGAGGTAAGGTTGCCTGGGATGCCTTCTCCTTCATAAACCTTGTAACCAAAGCTTTCTTTTCTGGAGGATCATGAGGTACTTAACGATCTGCTCGAGAAATGTGGCCAATGTTGACATCAAGCAGTGATTTGTAATCCACTAGAGCCATTCCCCACCCTTTGATGACAGGGGACAACATCTGCACATCTCCAGGCTTCTGGCATCTCCTCTGATCTCAAATATTTCAAAAATATTCAGAATTCTCAAAAATTACAAGCAGCATCTCTGATGTAACACCTTCAAACTCATTCAACTCCCTTGGGCTTAATTCATCTGACCCTAGACGTGTGAATTTACTGAAAGTAGCTTGGTGTTCACTAACCATCTTCTTACCTATCCACGCTGCAAATCCCTCCTCGTGTTGTTGGCTCTTGTTGTCTTAAATATAATTTTATTTTTCACTATTCATCCAAGAACAAAGCAAAACATCAAATAATACACAGTATAGTTCAGATTTAGTCTGCATCCATAATTTTCCCTTGTGCTTCTTCACGGTGCCAAGCATTGATAATGGCAGTAGACATCGCAAACTATTATTCAGGCAGGGAATATAACATAGTGCCAGATTTCCACAAAATCACTCTCCAGTCCTTTAGCCTCCCCTATTTGTTCTGCAAGTTTTTCTGTTACAGCTGCACTTATATTACAGAAATACATACCCTTCAATATCTCTTCTAACTCTGCAGTGATCCTTTATTTCTTCCCAGAGCCTACTCCATTTCATAGATCCTCCATTTGCCCTCTCTGCAAATAGTCCTCTAATTATATCCTCAATCTGCCTTTTTGCCCCTAGCCCAATTCACAGACATGGAAAAACTCAAGAGAAGTACACTTTTTATCTTTAATTCCATCTGCAAACTAGCCTGCCTGAAATCCACACTGCTCTCATTAATTTGCAACACCTCCTGAAGTGTTTACCTAAGAAACAGATTGACTCCATAATCCCTAAACAAAACTATATAAAAGATTTGCATAGCAAGTCCCTTGCTACTATACTATTATTCTTACCTCTCAGAATAAGCTGCTTGGCAGAAAATGCAAGAATTGTTCCTCAAAACAAAAATAGCATGAATACAATCCCTAAGATTTATGAACACCGAGATCCTGGAATGTAAAAAGAGCCATACCCTTTGGACCAATAAGGATCTTAGTTATTTATTAATAAAGATCACTGACAATGTAACCTTGGCATACCAAAGCCCAACTAACAGACGGCACCCTGTCAAATGCTTTTCACAAGGCAATGCTCATAGCCTTCATTTCCTCACATCAACTCTGTAAAGTGACATATATACAGTTTTGGTGAAAAGTGCAAGCCTGGGGTTTTCACCTTCAGCTTGTAAGCTGTACAAGACACAACAGAAACCTTCCAGTGAGGTACTAAAGTACCTGGGTAAAGGTTCTCAACGTAACCTTAGAGAAAGTCTCTGGAAAGCAGTGCTACACTATGTGAAAGCTTGTTTGTCTGAACAGCATGAACACTCAAGAAATGCATGCATTCAGTAGTTTGATAAACAGGAACACTGCTTATACAGTACAGGGTTCCACTAGCATGAAAATACACAAAAGGAGTTTCCACAGGTGTGGCAGGTGAGAGTTCTGCTCCCATGCACTTCTGGTGTTAAAATTAAACCACATTATGTCTGCATGTTTGCCATGATCATCTATAGTTTGGCCCCCAAACAGTATTTGGCTTAAAATCAGTCTGGGATGTGAATGTCAAGTTTCACTAGATACACCCATTTCAGATCCTTTCCCTCACTACCAAAACTGAGATGGCAGAATTCATGCAAAAAGGGCTCAGAGATGCTAGTTCTGGGCTTCCTATCTGAAAACGTCTACTGCCACATGGCAGAACTAGTCCTGGAATTTTGAAAAGCAGAGTTGTGCTGCTTTCAGAGGTGCATAAAACCATATTATTAAGCGGAACAGTCACATACATTAAGGGGTGCAAGTGAAATATTCATATGTGAATCCAATGACACCTTTAAAAAAAGATGTCATCACTTTTCTATCATCACCAGCTATCAAAATCTGTACAATGAATGATAATCTCACCTGAAAAAATCTTATCTCAATTGTACTAAAGTGGCGCTGGGTAGAGAGTAAATTCCACTTAACAAGATTTTGTAAACTGCTTTTGTTATCAAGCCTTGTCCTGCAATGTCCCTTCTGTTCCCTGCCTAGTAAGCTTGGGCAATTGCTCAACGGTGCTCTGTGCCACACACGCTGCCAACTTAGGCAGGACTGATCAGAGTCTCCCCTTTTGCATTTTCGCTCTCGCCCCCCCCCCAATATATTTTGAGCGGATTATTGTTAATGCCCAGTTCCTGCCGCTCTCCCAACATGTTCCTCACATGCTCTTAGCAGTCTTTGTGCGGGTGCGGAGATCATATAAATCTCAGTACATTTCAAACTGCTAATGAACCAAACATGCATCGCCAGTGAGGTAATGAAGTGTCCTGCTTTCACACAATAACCGTGTTGTTGCTGGAACATTATAATGAATAGATGCCTCGGCTGCTATTATTAGGAAATTCCACAGTTTGAATTCTAATGGGATTGGGGTTTCTTGTATTAAACGTTTGAGTGCCAGCTTTCATTTCAGGCTATATTTTCCTCAAACACTTAAAAAGATGTTTGCTGGAAGAAAAACACGGTCATGCCTAGCCCTGAGCTAGCACCAGGCATGGAGTCCTTAGAGGACAGACTGGGCACCACACAGGTTGAGGGTCTTGAGGAGCAGGCAGGGGCCCCTGAGCCCAACGCTGATGGTCCCCTGGAGGGGCCCTTCACATATCTAGTGAGGAACCCCTGGAGCTCCCATTGCTGGAAACAACATAGGTCCCTAGCTTCAAGGTCCTGATTCTACCCACTCTCCTTTGCTGTGTTGTACCTTGCCACACGCACACACACAAAACATACATGCATACATGTATGTGTGTGTGATCTTGATCTTGGACTGTTTCCCAATTTGTTTCTGGATTACTTTTGGAACTAGATTGATTACATTTGATTTACATTTGAAACTAGATTGATTGGAACTGTGCTTGATCATGGTTTGTTTGGACTGTGCTCCACTGGTTATCTCTGTCGTCACTGGTGAGTAGTTCGGCTTATATCGTCTGTAACTGGGATCCCTGCCTCTGAGGGCATCTCCTGGAGTGTTACAAACATTCCCAGAGAGAATAAGCATTATACATGCAGACATTGACACTTGCATACACTGCATTCATAATGTCAGTGTACAAATACCGTATTTTTCGCTCTATAAGACGCACCAGACCACAAGACGCACCTAGTTTTTGGAGGAGGAAAACAAGAAAAAAAATATTCTGAATCTTAGAAGCCAGAACAGCAAGAGGGATCGCTGAGCAGCGAAAGCAGCAATCCCTCTTGCTGTTCTGGCTTCTGGGATAGCTGCGCAGCCTGCATTCGCTCCATAAGACGCACACACATTTCCCCATACTTTTTAGGAGGGAAAAAGTGAGTCTTATAGAGCAAAAAATACGGTATCTGATATTTCCTTACTAAACCAATGAAACAGAAACTGGCATGGAATGCACGCAATCACAACAGTTGTTATCCATTATTTTGCTAATGCTTGTACTGAACAATTTCTGAACAACTGTGCTCATACAATTTCTGAAGGAATGAATAAACGTTTTGCAGTGCTGAAAGCTAACATGTTAGCCTTCTGGGCCTACAGACACTGGGGCTACCCAAGTGAATAGCAGCAGCATCTTACTCACAAGCCTGTTTTTCTCTTTTATTATCATCCCCATCCTGCAACTAATACACTGCTCATTTTGTTACTCTGTGTGCCCCCTTCTCTGGCACAAAGCAGCCCCAGTTTGTGCTTCCCTGGCTGTGCCCAAGTGATTTGTTTAAACTCAACCTATCAACCTATTCCTATGACACATAGGTCCCGCTATAGGAACCTAATTACCTCCTGAGAAATGGTTCATAAAGCAAGTGTTGTTATAGAGATGTGAACATTTCCATGATTTCTTATGAGGAAAATTCCAATGCACTTCTGACCCAGAAAGATTCACCCTGAAATGATTTATATAAAAAAAAACCCTGAACATTATTATGATGAATAAAATCACAAACACCATTACCATTATGCCATATACCTGTATTTATTCAACAAACAAGTCAAACAATGAAAAACAAACGCTTCACCTGCCATCATGGTGATGTCAAGTGATGGACGGGGGGCAGCCCCACACACCTGTCAAAGTGACCCCTGGGAGACCATAGGATCTTGGCTGCCAGCTGGACCCAGTTTCTAATCCCACTCCAACCAGTCTTTGAAGCAATCCGAAATGTGTGAAAAGTGGATGGAGCAATTTTTGTTATTCCCTATTAGACTCACATCGCCTGCCAACCTAGCAGTTCGAAAGCATCCCCGGGGGCAAGTAGATAAATAGGGACCGCTTACTAGTGGGAAGGTAAACGGCGTTCCGTGTGCTGCGCTGGCTCGCCAGAGCAGCGATGTCACGCTGGCCACGTGACCCGGAAGTGTCTCCGGACAGCGCTGGCCCCCGGCCTCTTGAGTGAGATGGACGCACAACCCTAGAGTCTGTCAAGACTGGCCTGTACGGGCAGGGGTACCTTTACCTTTACCTTTATTAGACTCACACAGATGAGGCATCTGATGTTGAAACTTTTGCTCCATCATTGGAATGAGATCTGATATATCCTATGGCCCCTGAAATGCTCTAACGGGGACTCAAAGGACTGCAGCTCAGTTGTTTTTAAGCTAGGAAAAATATGTGGGTTGGGCTTAAATTCTGCACATCCTTTTCCTTTTATATTTAGTCTGTATAGCTAAATATATGAACACTAACATGATTAAATCCTCCACAGCCCTTGTGACTTATGACATATATATTTAGTAATTATACCTATTTATACATAACTGAATATTAATCTTGAAGACCAGTTCAAGATATCATTTATTTTGGGCTCTTCCAGAAAAAGTTTCTTTGGGGGAGGGTGATCACTCTATTTCAGGGGTGGTTTGAGGTGTTCCAGCCTGCCTGGTTCTTTTAAAGGAGCTTGACTCACCTGTAGCCCTCCAGAGGTTTCTGAAGTCGAACTCTCATCTGCTTTAGCCAGCATGGCCAATATTCATGCAAAACTTAGAGGTCCTTGCTTTAAAGTTATTATCATCTTGGAATAGCAGCATTTAATCTTTTGCTTGTTTTAGGTAAACAGAAAACAACAGAAGCACTTATAAAACGAACTTCCCATTCTAAAATGTATTTTATATAATTGACTTTTTATTTTTATTCTTGGTATATCATATTGTTGTTTTATTGCTGTGGCCGATGGCTGGTGCAAATATTCATTTATTTAATCATAACTTCCCATTGCTTTTTGACACACATACTATTACATTTTTTTAATCAAATATTTTTTATTCACACGCTATTACTTTGGCAGGCTCCAGAAAGCTTCAAATTATTTTTGGTCATATGATTATTTGACTTGCCTTTTAGCCTTTGGTGCAATCTGATACAAGCTGTTGGTGGCCTCATATCAGCTATGGAGCCCACAATTCAACCCCTACTATATATGTTTTAGGGACGCGGGTGGCGCTGTGGATTAAACAACAGAGCCTAGTACTTGCCGATCAGAAGGTTGGCGGTTCGAATCCCTGCAATAGAGTGAGCTCCCATTGCTCTGTCCCAGCTCCTGCCAACCTAGCAGTTCGAAAGCACGTAGTGCAAGTAGATCAATAGGTACCGCTATGGCGGGAAGGTAAACAGTGTTTCCATGTGCTACTCTGATTCGCCAGAAGCGGCTTAGTCATGCTGGCCACATGACCCGGAAGCTGTATGCTGGCTCCCTCGGCCAATAAAGCGAGATGAGTGCCACAACCCCAAAGTCAGTCACGACTGGACCTAATGGTCAGGGGTCCCTTTACCCTTTACTATGTATGTTTTAATGCACAATGTAAAAGCTTTGAAAATATAGAAAGCACCTTTTTATTAGCTAAACTACCACTATGAAAAATCCAGAAAAAAATGGCCCCAAACTATAACTGTTTGTTTATAATAATAAAAATAAACTTGTACACTACTGTTTCGTTTAAAGAAACCCAAAGGGATTTACCAGAATTATATACCCACCAAAAAAACCTCTCCCAAATTTAAAACACATCACTGACTGTGAAAGAAAGTAGTATCTTAACTGTCTGCAGAAACCTGGTAGCAAAGAAAATATTTCAGCAAAAATTTAAAGGCGAATCTAGAAGACACCTGCTGAATCTCTATTGGAAGAGCATTCCACACGTCGAAGTCTCAGTTTCACCACCAGGACACGGGACACCCTACACTATCCTGGGAAAACCCTTTAATCCCAATTTTATTTTATTCTTTGGTAGGTTTACTAAAAGAAAAACACACACCAATAAATGCATTTTAGAAAGGGGCAAGATTAAGCATGGATGCACAAAGCATTTAGCAAAATAAAAACAAGACTCCTTGCGCTCTGCTCCCTCCTTCTTCCTACCCAGGGCGGTCTGCCCCTCTGCCTGCCCCTAAGAGCCAGAGCGTCATGTGGGGCTGGGCCTCAGTGGCGGCAGCCTCTCCTCCTCTTCCTCCTCCTCACCCTAGAAATCTTATGGGGAATCAAGATCTGTTGGGAGTGCTAATGCTGTGAGCCCTTCCACCTTATTCTCATGTTGTAGATTTGTGTAAGTGAGACCATATATCCTAAAGACACTACAGTCACCTTAATTCCAAGGAACTCAAACCCTGGGTAAGCGCCTGGATCCGATCAAATCTATTGCTGCTCAGAGCAATAATATTTTGTTTTGATTAAGGGGAAGGACAGTCTAGAAATTATTAAATCGGGGCTTTCTGAGATGCAGGAATCTTGATTTATTTGTTTTATCAGCAAATTAGACTTGCAATTCATTAGTCCTTGAAACGACCTCTTACGAGTGTGTGCTTCTATTTTGACTGTCGAGACTGAACACTGTAAAATAAATATACAAACATTTGTCCTCCATTGAGTTATCCAATGCACGCTGCTACGCCCATGTCCTGAAGGACTGATCCAAAATAACTGTGGCATTAATATTACACAACTGTAATTTTAGATACTGCTAGAGAAGCAGGAAGAGCTTTCAGGAGTATGACTGCTGCAGTTTTATAGCATCTCTATACCTCAGGAATTATCTAGATACAGCATAGATATTTAAAATGCTTGTGGAAGAGCCACAGCTACTGGGGGCGGTGTTAGCCAGGTATTTTGCCCTGGGTGAAGCCTCCAGAGGGGCACCACTGAGGCTCTCAACCTCTCTCTCTCTCTCTCTCTCTCTCTCTGTGTGTGTGTGTGTGTTTGCAAATGCACCTGGGGGCTGCCAAACTGGGCTTTTGACCTGGGTGAAATAAAGCCTAATTTTGCTCCTGCTTGTTGATTATTGCAGCAAAAAATGTAATCTAAAATGCCTCCTACACAAGGAACAACTCACTAACTGAAAACTACTTACCGTATTTTTCGCTCTATAAGACGCACCAGACCACAAGACGCACGTAGTTTTTGGAGGAGGAAAACAAGAAAAAAATATTCTGAATTTCAGAAGCCAGAACAGCAAGAGGGATCACTGCACAGTGAAAGCAGCAATCCCTGTTGCTGTTCTGGCTTCTGGGATAGCTGCGCAGCCTGCATTCGCTCCATAAGACGCACACACATTTCCCCTTACTTTTTAGGAGGGAAAAAGTGAGTCTTATAGAGCAAAAAATACGGTAGTTTTTGCATTTGAACATTCATTTGCATCTCATTGTCTGTAAATCATCCACCCAATAGTTGCATAGGAAAAATATTATTTAAAAATGCACTCAGATAGATATGTTGACTGTGGCTTTCTCCCACTAAACAATCCAGAGCCCACCCATAACCAACATGAAAGTTCCAGGAACTTTGTTGGCCTTCACATTTCATACTTAAGTTCTAGCTGCTGCCTAGCATTCTAAAATTAAGTGAATAAAACTCCCAGACCAGGGGAAGCTTGCCCAATGGATTTCTGAACCTCAGGGTACTAAGAACACTGACAAGCCTACAGTGAGGGGGGAAAGTATTTGATCCCCTGCTAAATTTGCCAGTTTGGCGAACCAGAGCAGCGCACAGAAACGCCATTACTCATTATAATGCACATCAATCTCTGACTTTTGTCTTCTGGGTTTCTGGGGGTTTTCCTGTTGTTATTCTGTCTCTCACAGCTACAATACACTTACCATTAAAATTATGGACTGGTCATTGCTTCGTCAGAGGGCAAACGGGCAAATTTTGCAGGGGATCAAATACTTTTCCCCCTCACTGTACCTGAAGCTTGTTTATATATCAGTAAGACTCACTAAGCTCACTGAGACAACCTCAAGTATATATAAAATAGTAGTCTTCATGGTGTATTAAAGGGCAAAGAAATCAGTGAGAAGAATAGGTCAGTTTTTAACTGGTGGCACAGGACACTGTTGTATTACAACTGTTACTAAGGGCGGAAGGGCACACAGGTAACTCAACTTTGGGCTGCTAAATTGTAAGTTATGAGCGTTGGACTAGATGACTCTCTCCCGCTGTGCAAGAGCGCTGGCCACCTCCTATGGACAGGGAGCGGACCTGAGTGAAGACTGCTGCCCTCAGGTCTGCTCCCCAAGCCCCACCCCATGGCTGCCACAGAATGGGCAAATTTCAAAATTGGGTCAGGCAGGAACCCAAGATGTTCCACGGCGGCCGAGGAGGAAGCCAACAGCTGCAAGCATGATGGCACTGCTCCGGAGAGTAGCAGAGCCACAGCGACGGATCTCAACCGCCGCCCACCCCGGACCAGGTAAACAGCCATTATAGGGAATTTACAACTCATGGCTGTAATACTTATGTAACTGTTGTAATTGTGTTATTTGTATGCAGATGGTACAATATTTTTAAGGCTTAATGAACTATGAAGTCAATTAGACCCCACACACATTTTTTTTTAGGTTTTCTGCACTTTACAAACTCTTGGATTGTTATAATTGTTTGCTTGGCGGGAACCGAACTATGAGCATTGGTTTGCACTAAATGCTAAGCTAGTACTCTGGTTTGTGTCTTCCCAACATAATTAAGAGAGGGCATCAGTGTGCCTGAGGGTCCTTGCTAGTTCCAGGTAAACTGTAATTTGTTTAGATTACAATTATGTACAAACTAGGCCTTCTATTGAAATATACCGTATTTTTCGCCCTATAGGACGCACTTTTCCCCTCCAAAAATGATGGGGAAATGTGTGTGCGTCCTATGGGGCGAATGCAGGCTTTCGCTGAAGCCTGGAGAGCGAGAGGGGTCAGTGCGCACCGACCCCTCTCGCTCTCCAGGCTTCAGAAGAGCCGCAGCGCCAGCCCCACAAGATCGGGGGACAGCGGGGAGGCGGAACGCTGCCATCCCACTGTCTCCCGATGTGGTTTGGAGGCTGACGGCGGGAGACGTGTGCTTCTCCCCGCCGCCAGCCCCGCAAGCTCCGGGGACAGCTGGGAGGCGCAGCGCGTCTTCTCGTTGTCCCCGGACCTGGTCTGCAGGCGGGCGGCGGGGAGAAGAGCGCTTCTCCCCGCTGCCGGCCCCACAAGCGCCTGGGGGGGGAAAATAATTTTTCTTCTTTATTTCCCCCCAAAAAAACTTGGTGCGTCCTATGGGCCGGTGCGTCCTATGGGGCGAAAAATACGGTAATCAGAATTTGTATTTTCCTTGAAAGAAAGAAGGTTTTTTATATGTGGCATTTAGTAATAAATGGGGGGGGGGGGGTCCTTTTTCACTGATCCAAGCTTTGGATGGGATTACTTAAAACAAGTTGCCATGCATTATCCTCAAAATCAGGTTCCTGTGCAGAAGGCTGCTGTGTGTGAGTTAAGAACTAGCACCTGGGTCTGGACATTCAAATGTGCACACACCAACTAAACAGATGGTGAGTTTCACTGCCACCAATTGCCTATTTTGAGCTGAGTGTGGGGAATGACTGCCCCCCACCAACAGTACCAGGAGATTAGAATGATCAAAGATGGCAGCAGGGACCCAATCTTCATCAGCTGCATGTATTCAGATCCTAAAATGCAATGCATTCAGACCAGTACTCTAAGCATCTATGGACAAATGAAATACTGCATAATGTGAATACGATGCAGATGTTGGAGTTTCAGAGAGAATTAAACTTATTAGGTCTCAAATGGCATGCCGTTTCTGAGATAAGGAAGCGTCACAACAAAATAATAATTGCCATGTATAATTAGCAGCTCACTATATGGAGTTTCGCTCATTTAACTAACAGCCCGAGGCAAAAATATTACGCATTTTTGCAGCAAAGGAAACATTTGCTAAAAAGCACTACAGCAAGTGCTGATACAGCTTCTTAGAAAATCCATACCTTTGAACATTCTAAATTAAACAACCAGTAGTTCCAGTCATTTCTTTAGCATTTCATTATTGTCCCATGCGCAAGCACAAAAATACTACAATAACTTTATAATTAGGAGAAAGCACACTCTTAAAAAGCAAACCCATCAGAATAACGCAAGCCATTATTCCATCATTGACTGCTTTTCTTCTATCGAGGAAAAGGGGTTCATTCATTCCCTCTCAAAGACACAGCACTTCCTGACTACTTTAATTTCAACATCAAACAATTCAAAGAAATTTAATACAGGGATGCCCAGGGTGCTGAATGAAGTAGCTTGTGATTTTCTGTTTAAATATAAACTCATAAAAGATGTACAACTATCCAAGTACCATAGCACACATCCAGCCCGGTGCTATACATGGTGCAAGGTTCTGCTGCAATCTGAGCTTAAACAGTCTTACTAAATGATCCTAACACAGTATTTATATTCGGAATAAAAGCACATTCTGATAAAATTGCAACCAACCTGTATGCTAGTGAACTCTATCCAAAATACAGACCTTACAATTTACAGCCTTGGTTTTCAAACCTTTATACTTTCAAGGAGGTGTTTCCACATAGAATAGAATCATAGAATCATAGAGTTGGAAGAGACCACAAGGGCCATCGAGTCCACATGAACCTCTCTGCCAAGAAACCTCTATGCATCTGACACAAAACCCCAGAATGTTGTAGGATTCTGGGAACAAATTATGAATTTTCTACATGAAAATCACTGCCATGTAGGTAATTGTTCATAGTATTACATACAGGCTATTTCACAGTGGTTTAAAGTAACATCAAAAACATGATGATAAAAACAAGACGTGAAACAACCAGTTTCAGCAACGGCAATACCCAACACATAAAAGGAGCTTGTCGTCCACCATAAAAGGAAGGCAGCCCCAAAGGCTTTCAAAGAAAAAGAAAAACCACACACACTTTGGCCCTCACCCCCAAAATGACACCAGGGAGGAAGCTATGCAAACCTCTCATGAAATGGTGTTCCAGAACATCAGAACTGCTCCTGAGAAAGCCTATTCTGGCTGGCCACATTCCAGCCGACGCCCAAGATGGAGCATGGCTTAATTCTGGCATCTCGCATGCCAGTAGGGTTCATATTTCCTGAAATAAGCAGGACCCAAGCAACCCATGGTGGTTGTTGTTGTTTTCTTTAAAAAGTACAAACCAGCACCTGGATCCCAAATCACACCGGCTTCTGCACCTCTTAGCAGGTAGGCTGCTGCATTCTGCGATGACATTTCTACACTATTTTCAAAGGCAGCCCCAGGCGGAATGCATTGCAGTAGTCTAGTATAAAAGTCACCAAACCATTGAACCATAAGCCTCAGAAAACGAGTGAAATGGCCCCATAATCCTGGAGATGGCATTGGTATTTGCCATAATGTCCAATTATCTGCACCACTTTTATATCTCCAGATGACATATGGCTAGGCACATGACAGAAGATAAAATTCTGTTTATGTGATCCTCATAGATGCCTCCCCTCAAAATCAGGGAGCAACGATCACATGGATTGGGCATAAGCACATTGGGGTACAGTCCCCTATTCAAACATTATGTACAATGGGTGGATTTTTAAGGCAAAGCCAGATATAAACAACTGCACTGGGGTGGAGCCTCACAACTCTCTGGGCAGGGATTGAATCGTGTCTATTTAATTTTTAGTATTAATTGCTCTCTCTTTCATTCCCCCCACCCCACCCCAATATAATAGTCTTGTGTTAAATTGGTTTATAAAAAAATCAGGCAATGCAAAGCACACTGGAAATTGTACCAATCTACTTATTTTATGGAAATCACAACTGGGAAAGCCTGCAGTCCACCCCCCCCCCCAAGCAGGAAGACCAGGCCCTTTTTACACTGGGGTTTGGCGCTGTGGTCTAAACCACTGAGCCTAGGGCTTGCAGATCAGAAGGTTGGCGGTTCAAATCCCCGCGACGAGGTGAGCTCCCATTGCTCAGCCCCAGCTCCTGCCCACCTAGCAGTTCGAAAGCACGTCAAAGTGCAAATAGATAAATAGGTACCGCTCCGGCGGGAAGGTAAACGGTGTTTCCATGCGCTGCTCTGGTTAGCCAGAAGCGGCTTAGTCATGCTGGCCACATGACCCGGAAGCTGTACACTGGCTCCCTCGGCCAGTAAAGCGAGATGAGCCCCGCAACCTCAGAGTCATCCGCAACTGGACCTAACAGTCAGGGGGTACCTTTACCTTTACCCTCTTTTAGTAGGGCATGGCTCAATTATTTCTAAAAACTCAGCCCTCAACTACTGGATGACAAGGAGTGACACTGCTTTTTGAAAACTACCGCAGCTAACTTGAGAACGTTTTTTAATAAACAGAGACTGAACTGGATGAAGTTTACCTGATTGTTGGAAAGGCAAAACCCAGCAGTACTTACGACTCAGAGCTTTTCAAAACAGGATTTGCACTATCTGTCTCAAGTACAGGCTGGTGGCAGCAGTCAAACAAATCATGATCCAAGGCACTGGCCTGAGACGGACCCTTATGTGCCAGGCCCTCCTGCCCCCAGCCCCACTCCGCCCTGCCTCAGATGCTCTGGGTGGGTAGCACAATACCTGGGCTTTCAATTTGGAGTCGCTCAGTTGCTCTGTGCTCTGGCCATGCGTGCTTCCCAGGCATTGCACACTGCGTAACTTGATAGCAGGCACAAATGTCCACAGCAGTGCTACTAAGGAAGAGAGACAGCAGTGGGTGTGGCGCTGCCTAATTTTGTGCTGGGGGGGGGGGGAGAGAACATATGATCAGGCGTCCCTCTCTTAATAGGGTAATGTAATGCCTCATGATTTGGGACTACCACCGTTTTGCACCAACGGAAACAGCAGAAGGCATGCTTTCTTTGCTCCCCCGGCAATAAAATAAGAATAAAACAAAACCTTGCAGGGGCCAGCTGCCTCTTCTGTGGAGCATGGTAGGGATGGCTGGTGTGAGAGAGAAATGATGAGGAATGATTTATAAACAGTAAACAGCTGTCATGGACTGGCTGGATGCTGAGGGGTGGTGAGAGGCATGTGCCAGGGAACGCTGAAAGGAATCCCCAAGGGAAGAAGAAGACTCAGAGCCCAGCGATTGGTGGTGGGACGACAATGAGTGGTCAGAGGGACAGCAGACAGGGAGGAGGTGGCATAAGCCATGGGTAGGCAAACTAAGGCCCGGGGGTCGGGTCCGGCCCAATCGCCTTCTAAATCCACCCTGCATGTTTTTACATAAGTAGAATGTGTCCTTTTATTTAAAATGCATCTCCGGGTTATTTGTGGGGCCTGCCTGGTGTTTTTACATGAGTAGAATGTGCGCTTTTATTTAAAATGCATCTCTCGGTTATTTGTGGGGCATAGAAATTTGTTAATTTCCCCCCAAAAAATATAGTCTGGCCCCCCAAAAGGTCTGAGGGACAGTGGACCAGCCCCCTGCTGAAAAAGTTTGCTGACCCCTGTCATAAGCTGAAGATGCAACAGGGTTTAGTGAGCTGGAAGAGGCTGGAGCAGAGAACAGTCCAGAAGCAGAGGCAGAAGCAGAGGCGGGGGGGGGGGGGAGAGGTGATGAGATATGCTGAAGAAGCCAGGGGGTCTCTCCCTCCTACTGTGACCAGCTCCCCACCCCTGGTCTCTCAGAACCTGCAGAGGTATGGAGGGCAGAGCAGAGCTGGACAAGGTGCCAGTGTCTCCAACTGCTTGGGAAGGGTCCTGGGGAGGAGGAGACTTAGAGAGCTGTGGAAAAGTGGGGACCTTCAACTGCCTCATTGGGGCAAAGTCTACTGGGAATAGCTGTTGTGCTCATGAGGCCTGAGCTGTTTTGTTTCTTTGAATAAACAGTTAACTTCACGGACACCTTGTAAGTTATTGCTGGCCTGCTCCCAACACCAGCCCTGACAATAGCATCTCCTTTTGCAAATAAAACAAGAGAGCCAAGCAGTCAACAAACCAGAAATAAACAATATTGTCTTTAAAGGGGGTGGGAATCCCTTTGAATAGAAGAGCTATTGTGCTGGATCCATCCAGAGATCCATCTTGTCCAGCCAGGTGCTTCAGGAAATGCACAAGCACAGTCTGAGGCCAATAACCCTTTTTCGGTTGCTTGTCTCCCCTCCTTCAGCATATCCAGGGGTAGACAACCTCTGAACCAGGAGGATGAAACATGTCTATCAAATGATATTTAGCCAATTGGTATTTTAAAGTTCTCTAAGCCAGTGGCCAAAACCATATGATGTGTTGTGTGGAAAAGTCAGTTATCTCCTGCTGCGCTTCAATTCCACGGAGGGATCTCAAGTTCTAGTTTTACAGCAATGATGAAAACCTTTGAGTACCAGGCAAACAAAGCAGCGCTTGTTAAAAATATCTAAACTACAACTTGTAATTTCTTATCTACTTTCTCAGATCTGTACCATGCAATTCTCTATATGTTTACTCAGAATTAAGTCCCACTATGTTTGCCGATCAAGGGCCAGAGGTTCGAATCCCCGCGACGGGGTGAGCTCCCGTTGCTCGGTCCCTGTTCCTGCCAACCTAGCAGTTCAGAATCACGTCAAAGTGCAAGTAGATAAATAGGTACCGCTCCAGAGGGAAGGTAAACGGCGTTTCCGTGCGCTGCTCTGGTTAGCCAGAAGCGGCTTAGTCATGCTGGCCACATGACCCGGGAGCTGTATGCCGGCTCCCTCAGCCAGTAAAGCTAGATGAGCCCCGCAACCCCAGAGTCTCCGCAATTGGACTTAATGGTCAGGGGTCCCTTTTCCTTTACCTTTTATGTGCAGTGTGTGAGGCTTGCTCCCTAGGAAGCATGTTTGGAAGGTTCCGTGATTTAATTCAGATAGCTTTAAGAGTATAAACACCATGATCACAAAGGCAGCACAGCACAATCAACAGAAGGGAAAAAATAAAATTTTTGCCTATGTTTTGGTTCAGGACGTTAGACCATCAAGGGGCTGCACTAAGGACAGTCCACTGATAATTGTTTGTCCAAGGGCCACAAAAACCCTGCAAAACTATCCAACAGCTGTTTTTTAAAAAAGTAATAACAGCAAACATGTGCATTTATAAACAGCAATTTTTACCTTACATATATTGTACATTGCCAAGACCCATAACTGAGTCCAAGCATGGTGTTTTCTAAAAAAAACAACCCAGTAATAATAAGGAATTGGTCCCATAATGCATGTCTAGCCTTCTGGAGCTGAAAAGGTTGCTGAATGTCCAACTCACTCAGTTCTTCTGGGGTAGGAAGAAGAAGGTGCCTTCTTTGAAACACAGCAATCTCGTCGTGTCACCAGAGCCCAGCAAAATCAGAGGTGGCATTATCAAGAGGCTCCAGAATCAGGTTAACAGAAAGAAAGTCAGAGTATCGTATGTGGTATGCAGTCCATGTGGATTTCTGCAATAATCATCTTTTTTAAAGATTGTATTCAGGAACAGGCATACTGTACAACATTTTTAGTCCAATTTGAATGCATGTTTTTCCCACACACACAAAATCCGTGAAATTGCTTTGGATTAGAACTCAGTTTGTTCCTATAAAAAACAATGTAAATGCAAATGAACTTAAAAGAGCCCAACTTTTGATCCTCTCAAAATATCAGAATCCATGAAAACCTATTTCAACAAGAATACAGTGATACCTCGGGTTAAGTACTTAATTCGTTCCGGAGGTCCGTTCTTAACCTGAAACTATTCTTAACCTGAAGCACCACTTTAGCTAATGGGGCCTCCTGCTGCCGCCGTGCCACTAGAGCACGATTTCTGTTCTCATCCTGAAGCAAAGTTCTTAAACCGAGGTAATATTTCTGGGTTAGCAGAGTTTGTAACCTGAAGCGTATGTAACCCGAGGTACCA
Source organism: Podarcis tiliguerta (assembly GCF_965153285.1). Lineage (NCBI taxonomy): Eukaryota > Metazoa > Chordata > Lepidosauria > Squamata > Lacertidae > Podarcis > Podarcis tiliguerta. Next base: position 4,144,299 of record NC_139546.1, on the reverse strand, counting down.
CTGTAGTTCCTCTCAGATGAGGAACTCAGAAGTGGTATGTACATGAAGCAGAATCAATGGAAGTATTCCAGAAGTTACAATGCACTATTTTAGAAGGCAGATACAAGACACATAAAAGCTTTATGCAAAATGAAAATCTGCCACATTAAGGAGAAATGTTCTACCCCATCCATCTCCATGATTTTCCTTTATTAGATATTCCTTGAATATCATCATGGAAATATGTCTATGCAGTTTTGGCATGTAGAAACAATGCAAGCTTCCTAATGCAAAGAATTGTATAAACAGAAAGAAGGAAGTGATCTGTACCCAAGGGAGCGTTATCATGAATCAGACTTAATGAAAATATAGATTAGCTGTCCATTATTTAGGATATATGGAAATCTAAGCCTTACTGTTAACTGCACTTATATTCCTTGTCATTGTTGTTAAAGAGAGTGTTCTTTTTGTAATTGTTTATACTGAACTGTGTACATTTTATTCATAAGTTTCTGAAGATTGTGGTGCTTTGGAGCTTTAATATAGAATTGTACGAAAAATATTAAGCATTTACAGAATAAAGCCCAGTTGTAATATTGCAAATTCCCGCATGGTGGGATTCCAAAACGCCTTTTGTGTAATCAGTTGTAAGCATTAGAATGACATGGATCCGAAGCAGCAATATACTATATGTTATCTGAGGGAAAATTGTAGTTGGTGAGAAGTAAATATTTTTGATATTTGTTTTTTTAAGAAAGCTTTTTTAGTCTGTTCTACTGCTTTTAAGATTTGTATTTAAGATGGGTCTAGAAACTGCACTTTCTAAGAGCATGTTTTCCATCTACTAAAGCACCTAGTTGTTGCATCTCACAAGTAAAGTGAGCCAGTTTTATTCAATGAAAAAATGTTGGTAAACATATATTCAGATGATGCCCCAATGAGACCTTGCACAAGGGAATGATATTCTTGTATGTCACAGAAGACGACTGTGTAAGTCAAAACGTGTTTGCTGCAATCATAAACTTCAGAACACATCTGATATCACCTTCCGGATAAAACTGATCTGTGCAATTATACACATTCAATGTATCTTATTTGTGTGAAGCTCTATACCGTTTGTTAACATTATTGTTTATAATTTTATCTCTCATTGAAGTTTTTTTAGCCTTCTATATTGTGTTTACTGAGTACCTTGACTTTGGTTTTTTTTGCACTGATAAATGCAAGTGGTGAGCGAATAAATCATTTACCTGAACAGGAAGTCAGGAAAACAGCAGTTAATAAAACCAATAAATACTGTAAAACAGCAAGATTGATTTAGAACAAAGTGAGCACAAACAATACATGATTAAAGGTTAACTCCTCTATGTAACTGGCAGTAGCAAGTCACACATTCTAAACATCTGATAAAGATGGCAAGATTCCAAATGGCTGAGTCTCTGACTCGTTTTAAAATAAAGACTGGCTTCAAATTTCAGTTGCAGCACACCACACAATGCTTTACAACAGCCTTCAGCAATCTAGAGCAGCTTTGGACTACAATTCCCATCAGCCTCAGCCAGCATAGCCTGCTGGGAGGGACTGGTGTTCTGTTTTGGACTACAATACCCATCTGTAGGGCACCAGATTTACAAGAGGGAGGCATTTATCTGCACTAATGCATGATGTAAAGGTTTTCAATATACCAGGCAAGACATCTTACACAGCCAGCAAATGATAATACTATTAATGATTTAGCTAGAAACATAAGTTTGCATTCCACTTCTGTGGAAAAGTGCAGAATGAAAGGACCCTGAATCTTGCTTATATGTCTTATAAGCAAGTGCTATTGTATGTAGAGTAATCCTGCTTAATTTTATTTTGGTCTAGCTCTTGCCTCTTTGAAAGACCAATATTCTCAAAGACATAGTAATAATTTGTGTATCAAAATACTACCATTTAAATGCAAGATACATGCCAGTAAAAAAAATCCAAAAGGTCTCCCCCTTTCATCCACTGTCTAGATTTAGTAGTAAAAAGAAGCAAATTCCCACCAGTATCTGATGTTAAAATTAGAAATTCAATACTGGCTCAATTAGGACTGAGGGGGGAGTGAAGAGACGAGACCACACCACAGATCACAAGTTCCCTGTGAAAATCTGTGGCGCCTCTTAGTATTCCCACAAGAGAGGGTGGCCTATGCACCTGTTACAGTTTTAAATACACTAAGAAGTATACCTTTTGATTGATTTCTTTAAAAGTGAATTTTGACTACATAGCTAAGTGTCTGGAAGCCATCTTCAAAATTCTTTTTACTAATCAGCAGTCGCATGATATTCTCAAAAGAGGTCTGGGACTAAGAGTGCTTCCACACAGGAGCACTATCTTGTTCAAATTTTTTCGTGTGCACAATTGGCATTTGAGTATCTACACATCCTTGTTTCTTCAGTCACAACATGGACAGCTGTATTGCTGCCTACCATACGCAGCAGTGGTGGAGCCTGACAAAAATGAATCAGCTGCAAGTTTCTGTCCCTCCCTTCAACTCCTCCTCCTCTGAACACTTTCCCCCCATTCTGGTCCTGCATGCAGCTATTTCAGTACCTGTGCATGCACGCCTATAAAAAATTAACGTTTGCTTTTGTGCTGTTGCACAGTAGCTGCTATCAGCATCGGTTATCCTGTTTCACAGGGGGCAAAATGGAGGCTTGTACTCGCGAGAGAGGCAATTCCATTTGTGTTGTCTACATTTTAAAGACTGTGATATGCCCAAGACTTGCACAAGAGTGATAAAAAGTGCTGGTGAACTTCAATACTACCGCTGACAGCAGAAATATATATAAATTGATATTCTGTGGAACGGAAAAATCCAGATTAAGTCAAGAAAATCTATGGGTTGGCATTTTGTTTATGTCCCCCCTCCCCCCCCCAATGGTGGCAGACGCAGGTAAAGCTGGCGCAATCAGCTGGCAATGATTGACATCACTTTCTCCATCTTTGGAATTTGCTAAATTCTTTGTCGCAGCATTTCATTGTGGCAAGGAGTTCCGAAGCTCAGCTTTCCCAAAGCTAAGTACAGAGATTTGCTCTGGAGTCACTAGGTTTGTCCACATAACAACTTGATCTGAAAAACCACTGTTTTCCAATTTGAAATCGGCAGCTCACATTCGTGCACATTTGAAGTTGAATGCTTCGGTTCGAATTTGGACTTCCGTGTCCACACCTGTGGGTGGCGACTTATCCAATCAACCAATAATGCCCTGCCTGCTCATTTGTTAATTCCACCCTCCACACACTTTCCTGTCCTATACACGCTATACTTCTAGCTGAACTTGGAGGAAGTCTGAAAACGTTTCTGTCACTCGTGTCTCTGCAGTACTCAGCCAATCCTAATCCAAAAATATAGCTATGGCAAAGAGGTCCCTCCCGTGTGTTGCTGGGCAGAAGACACGTGACTGACAGGGGGCTTCTACTCCATCTGTTGTTATGAGGGCTGGCCAGGGTTCTCAATACCGTAATGGGCTAAGACAGCCTGAGAATGCTCAGATCATAGTTGTCAACTTTCAGGTTTGAAAATAAGGGATCAGCAGCCTCGAAAGTAAGGGATCAGCAGCCTCATCTGTCCAAGGGACAGTCTACGGGGTATCTAACAATCCGGGATAGCAGCAGGAAGCAGCAGGAAACAGCACTGGAATATGGGAATTTCCCGCAAAAAAGGGGAAGGTTGACAGCTATGGCTCAGATCTCTTTTCTTCACAAGTCGTGCCTCAAAGCAAATTCTTCATAGCTGGCCAGGAGAAGGGTGCGGTCGCTAATTTGAATAGCTCCAGCTTTGTTAATAACAACAATGGTAAACAAAATGTGCATCAATATTTTATTTTGCTTAATAATCTACATTAATTTTGTGAATAGAGGAGGAGTCTTGGGAAGAGAAATGGTGGATGGCATCTGTGTGGGTGAAGCATCCCCAATGGTGAAACAGGTGTACTCAGTGCATGCTCATGCCATTTATTTCTGAGGCTTATAGTTCCTAATTGTGCCTTCCTGGACCAAGCCTATGGGAGGAGGTTGCAGGTTGTGAGGAGTTGGTGGTGTGAACAGTTAAACCCCTGAGGCTGCATCACACTTTGGGTAGAATATTGCCTGACATTTTCCTTATTGGTAAGCCAATTGGCAAGAGCCTCCTTGTATTTTTAAAAATAAACACACCAGAGAATCAGGAGACTGAATTGAAAAATCCTCCTCTGTGGTATCATTTCAATCAAAGGGGTAGCCAGTGAGCCAGGGCTCATAGCTGAAATAAAAGCAATTGTCAAACTAGCTTTAAAAGCTAGCAAAGTAGATTACCAGGAATGATGCATCTGATGAAGCAGACTTAGGCCATAACAGATGTTCTTATTTTAAGGTACTGTTACTTTGCTAAAATTGCACTATAATATACTTTACAGGGCTGTTGTGGGGATAAAAACACTTTGAGAAACATTAAGTGCTTTTACAATAGTAGGATGATGCAGAGGATGATTCAGGTGAGAACTCAATGGGCAAAACCTTCATGTATTTTGGGATCAAAAATTGTAAACTGCCTGCACAGCCCACCCAAGCAAGCTACTCTTAACAGACAGCCACACACAGGATTTGCCAAGGACCTACATGTAAAGTCCAGAGTTTGTAAGCCAGAATGTCTTGGTTGTCTCACAAAGATTCTTTTTTCTTTGATTTTTGGGTTAAGCTTTCTTATGATTCCAATCCTTACCCCTCCCCCAATTAAAAACTGGGAGCGGGCTTGTTTTTATTACTCCTCATTCATTGGTATAATGTTCACATCCACTCCACCATTCCTTCAAGGAGTTCAAGGCGGCATTCATTAGTTCCTTTTCCCCAATGTTACCCTCATAACCACCCTGTGAGGTAGGATAGGCCAAGAGACAAGGGCTGGCCCAAGTGAGTTTCATGGCTGCTTTTAACCTTGGTCTCCCGGGTCCTAGTCTATTTAATATCCCTCCACCTCACTCCATATTCTGTAAAAAAGGTGTACAAGTTAATAAGCCAGAAAAGGGGAATAATCTTTCCCCACTGGTCTGAAAATTTATGGCGTCCCTTGCTAACACTCCTGTGTGACACATTTAAGATTAACCCATTAACTCCACTCCTGTACAGGGAGTAATCCCCATGGAATTCAGGGGAGCCTATTTCTGGGTACCATTTCTTTGGTATTTGGTATTTCTTTGCACACTAGCAATTGTGAAGCAGCGACCCCTTCTGAATCAAGGGAATGCACTTAAATTCTAAGAATGAACAAAACTGCAAGATTTAAGTGCCCACTGTTTCTTTGCAAAGGTGGAGAGATTCAGAATAGGTGAGGGCCACACAACTTTCCTCCCAGTTAACTAGTCTGAACAAGCACCAACTTGATGAATATCCACTTTATGTTTCTCTTCTGAATATATGAGATTTGACAGGAATTGGATCTATGGCTTCTTTACCACATATCCACCTCACAAACCCTTACCCAAACCACATTTTCCCCTTCTGACTTTTCCTATAATGCTGCAAACCAAACTGTGGGAACCTCTGAACTTGAGCCTTTAAGGCCCACAGATATGCAAACAATGTATTCTCACCCAATTATTTAGAGCATGGGCAGGCAAACTAAGGCCGGATCCAGCCCAGTCGCCTTCTAAATTGGGCCCGCGGATGGTCTGGAAATCAGCGTGTTTTTACATGAGTAGAATGTGTGCTTTTATTTAAAATGCATCTCTGGGTTATTTGTGGGGCATAGGAATTCGTTCATCCCCCCCCAAAAAAAATATAGTCCGGCCCCCCACAAGGTCTGAGGGACAGTGCTCCCTGCTGGAAAAGTTTGCTGACCCCTGATCTAGAGCCTTGGTTTGATCGCAAAACCCAATCAAGGTACATAAGTCGCCAAATCCAGCCACTTTCTTCTAGCACCAGAGGGAGGAAATCCAAAAAACACCTCCCCTGCTCCTTGCACATAAAAACACCCTAATGATTAATTAAAATCATTAACCAATTGCTGCCCCTTTCATGTCATGCAGAACCAGCTGTCTGAGGCAAGAACCTCACCCTGCCAAATGGTATAGCCAGCTCTGCTATTATCCCAACTCGCTCGCCCAGTTTCGTGTGAAAACAACCCAGTTTTCCAAATCCACTCCTATACATTTATTGCGCCGTATAAAATACCTTTAGGAGTCTTAATGGTGTTGAGCAGCTAATTGCTCACATCCCACCGTAGACTTTCTCCTCTCTTTGCAATTGCAGCCCCCCTTCGGCCACAACGGGGTACCCCCTTGCCGAGGAATCCCCAGAATGCCCCCCCAGGCTGCTCCCCCCCCCTCCGTTGCGATGGCACAGAGGATGCTCCTCGAGAATCCAACTGTTGCCGCCTCGCTCCCATTTCCGCGGAGCCGCCGTTTCCAGCGCGGCTTTCCCTCGGGAGCAGCCGCCCGCCCCGCCTCCTCGGGCAGCCTCCACCCCCCTTGCCGAGCGGCCTCTTCTCCCCTCCGGCCGGAGCCTCCTCTTGGCAAGCCGCCGCGCCCCGGAGCCTGCCCTTTCGCGGCTCGTCTTTCACACCCGGCCGCCCTGCCAGGCTCGGCTCCTCCCCGCGCTCCGGGCAGCTGAATGGGGGAAGCGAGCGAGCGAGCGGACGGGGCGGGCGCCGCCGAATCCCCCGACGACGCTCTCGGGGTCCGCGGCGCCTCGCTCGCTCGGTGGCCGCCTCGGGCGCGCAAAGCAGCAGCAGCTGGGAGAAGCCGGCGCTAAATCTTGGCCGGCGCTCAACCTTCCGCGCGGCGCGCAGCCGACGGAGCAGCAGGCGCAAGTGGCAGCTGCTCCGCCGCCCCCCGACCCAACAGTCCCGCTCGCGGCTCCTTACCCGCTGGGGGGCTTGCAGTTCCCCGGCTGCAGCGCCGCCGCCGCCGCCGTCTCCATGGGGGGCGCCTCCTCCTCCTCCTCCGCTGCCTTCGGGACGGAGCTGGGTGGGAAGCCGGTTGTGGGCTCCAGGGAGGGGGTTACAAATGAAAGACAAGGGCCCGGGACTCCGCCGAGCCGATTTCGTGGCGTCCGCGCTGCCCTCCCTGCTCACATGGTGCCCTCCGTCTCCAGCAAGGCGCCTAAAGGGGAGGCGGAGAAAGGGAAGGAGGAAAGTTCAGGCTGGCGGCCGCCGGGCACCCCAGCAGCGAGCTTCGGCGGGCAGCCCGCGAAAGCCCGTCCAGGGACCCGCAGCGCCCGCCCGCCCGCCCGCTCTGGTCCCTTAAGGCACCTTAAGCCTTTGACAACGCCTCCGCTGTCCAGGCGGGCGGGGGCGGAGAGCCATGCAATATGCATGCGTCTGCCCAACAGGTATTTTCTTTCCCGGGCCGAGCACGCACCGGCTCGGCCTTCAACCACAAGGTGGAAGGAGCTGGAGCACAAGCGCAACTCGCTCGCGAAGGTGCAACAGAAGCGCGCGCGGCGAATGGTTAGCCCGGGAAACCCAGCCATAAGCGGAGAGCGCGAGGGGGGCAATGCCTTCTGACAGCCGCTCGGGGCTCCCTGCAGACGGGCCTGGCGCCTCGTCCGCTCGGGGAGGGAGGCTTACCTTCTCCACCAGCGCGCCCCGAGCCCGACTGGTCAGCGGAGCAGGCGCCTGGCTGGGACCCCGGGATTTCCAAAAGGAGGTTGGAGCCGCAGGAAACTAAGCTGCGCGACGCCGGCCAGCGCCATTGCTGCCAAGCTGCTTACCTCGCGGCTCCCCGCCGCACCTCCTCCTGCCGCCGGACAGAGCCGCCGTCTCCGCCGCGCCGCGATGCCCGCCCGCCCGCCGGCCCAGCCTGGAAGTTCAGGCGAGCGGCGGGGGGAGGCGCGAGCGGCGCGTTTCCATGTGACTGCGCGGGACAAATACAAACAGCGGCGGCCCGAGGAATCTCCCGAGCCCGAGGCAGCAAGTGGCGCGCCCGCAGGAGGCAGCAGCAGCAGCCCGCCCCCGGCCGGGACGCGCCCACGAGCAGAAGGCGCCCAAGCAAACCGGGGAGAGGACACGCTTGGCTTGCATAATCCAGACTCGAAAGGGAGCATTACTCGCCCTGGAGAGTACAAAGGCAATTAGTATAGGTTGCGCCTGACGGTGTGGTCTTAAATTAAGTCAGGCAGGCAGCAGATCTGGGTGTTTCCTTCTGACAGACACTAAGGCTGCATAACTGCGTAGCGTTGGAAATTGGCAAGGGTCTTTTTTTGACCTTGGGCTTTTGCGCATAGCAGTTTGCAGTTGTGCAGGATAAGGCCATCTAAAGCAGCAGCTGTTATCCGTAAAGCCGGGCATGTCGTCAAAACTAGTGTTCCCTGGTGTGTTTCCTCTGGCTGGCTGCCTCCCAGGCTAGAAACTGGTAGTTAATATACTGATATACAGAGGATATAATATATTGGCATCCAGAGTTATCGTACTACCTTCTGTTTTGCCTATTTCATTCATAGGTAAGTTAAACATGGTAAAGGAGAGTGGCATAGTCCTGGGGAAAGAAAGATTGACACTGGGATCTGCTACCCTAGTGGATTCTGTTGCCTGAGACAGTCCCCTCACCTTGCCTCAGGGATGGGCTGGCCCTGGGTTTGCCCCAATAGGAAGTGACCTGAAAAGCTCTCTGTGTATGCGGAGAAAACGCTTGAGAAATGCATTCCTGGCACAAAACAAGTTACAACCATTCCAGCAAAATGCACTTCAGGCGGACATGAGGATGATGGGTGTACAGCACCTACACAAGGCACCTACGTCTAGCACTGAATGCCCATTATCACACAGGGTGTGCATGCCCTAAGGCTGCAATCCTTAAGTGCACTTACTTGGAAGCAAGTAGTATTGGACTAAATAGGACTTACTTCTGCGTAGACATGGGTGGAAAATGGAAGCTTATTTACCATATTTATTGATTTTCTGATATAACAAAACTAAAAAAAAATCCAGATCAACTGGTCAACCCACAGGAAATCTAATTATATTAAGATAGGTTTTGTTCAAATATAACATTTACACAAACACAATGTAGGTTCAATTCTGAGTGCTAGTTTTGTCCTTCTACAGTTTGAGGCCAGATTGTGAACCTATCTAGACATTAAAGATCTGCTTGGCTGTTTTTCTAGACTCTGTCCTTAAGATCAATTTGGTTAGCAGGCATGAGAGACAGTTTAGAAGTAGTGCTCAGGTTGTGGAAATCCTTCACTACCGAGCTGTTTTTGGGCCCATAATCACAAGCCTTTCAATAGGCTTTAAAACTGTGTTTCAGATAGCTTCCTCTTAAAGTATTATGTTACACTTACTGGTTTAAATTGTGGAGCACATGAAATTTTGTTTGTTTATTTATTTGCTTCCAGGGCAGTTCACAGTATCCACACTAAAATAACAATAAAACCAGTAATAGGACAATGATAACATCCATTAAAATGCTATACAATGCGGTAACTGTATTTCTGCAGCTAGGTTTTTACAAACTACACAGATGACAAACCTACTGGTAGCAAAGATAAATAAAACAGGAATAAAAGGAGAATTTCTGGATGCTGAGATCCAAGCTTGGGACAAGTACTCTTTGGCTCAGCACCTTGTACGTCTATTTCCAGTATTCCCTACTTTTAAAATGTTTCGATCTAAGCCCTGATGTCTCTTACATAGTTTCATTTAATCACACTGCGTCCTGCACCTTCAAACAGAATTCTTACACGGGTAACTCCCCATTTGCACATGCTCTATTTGTGCAAGACCGCACACACTCGTGGTGCCGAGATCCCGGAAGCAGATCCTGTAAACAGAGAACACTCCAGAGAGTCCTCTTGGCTCATGAGGACACCCTCCCCAGCCAGAGGGGCAGCAGGGCTTTTTCAGCTGAAACGTCAGCTGTTAGGTGGGGAGGCTGAGCAGCTTCACAAAGCCCTGCTGTCCCTCCGGCTCACAAGGAGACTCTCCCTGGAGCCTGAAGAGCTCCTCTTTGAGCTTCGGGGTGCGTCTCTTTGTGAGCCACTAGGACTCTAGGGTGCTCCCCCATTATATGTGATTTCGCATATGCGCACAGAGCCCCAGAACAGAACCCCCACATAAATGGGGAATCTCCTGTACATGCATATTTTTCTCATTGCTTTTCTGCATTTGAGGGGAGTGTATATTCTAGACAGAATGAGCATTGTTTCTCATCTAACAAATTTTTGCAGGCAAATCATTTCCCTCAATGCAAATGTTATGTTAAAACGAGGCAGCATTTTATGCCAGGCAAACAAAACAGAATTCTTCACCTTCGCTCCAGCTGTCTTTCAATACCTCAATTGCACATTCATTTGTTTTCATTTGAACCTATGCTAGGTAGATATGACCATAGGGCAGAGGAGGGCAGAAGGTAGATTGGTATCTCTTAGTATGTGTCTGGGTTATTTTGAAGCACATTCCCAAGGATTTCTGGACTGTCAACTGTTTAAGAATAGCAGCAACAAAATGGCACCCCACAGGTTTAGCTCCTTGGGCATCTGCCAAGACACACACTGCAACAGGGCTCTCTGTCCCTGCTCCTCTTCCTCCTTGATGTGCCCTTTTCTGCTGTGCAGTGGTGAATACTGGGCCTACAGTGAACCAGTAATGGAATGTGTAGTAATGACCGGAGACGGGGGAACTGAAAAACCTGGATGCAGCAGTGCCTCAGTGCCTCTTACGAGATACTACCAGGGCATTTCCCAAAACTTAGAATAACAGCTCAGATTACTAATTATTTTCATGGAACAGATGGAAATAGCTTACTCCCCCTGACAGAGAAAATTCTGTTGTATTGGTGCTAAAACTGAGTCGCACACTCAAATACTTTTGTTGCTGCTACTGTACAACAGAACACAAGACTAGTCTTAGTTTATAAAATGCTATACATTCCTTATCTCTGTCACTTCAGATGAATGACAGCTCACAGAACGGACAAGTCATTTACCACCTGTCTAAGTAATGGGTAGGGACGCGGGTGGCGCTGTGGGTAAAACCTCAGTGCCTAGGACTTGCTGATCATAAGGTTGGCTGTTCAAATCCCCACGGTGGGGTGAGCTCCCGTCGTTCGGTCCCAGCTCCTGCCCACCTAGCAGTTCGAAAGCACCCCTAAGTGCAAGTAGATAAATAGGTACCGCTTTATAGCGGGAAGGTAAACGGCGTTTCCGTGTGCTGCGCTGGTGCTGGCTCGCCAGCTGCTGCTTCGTCACGCTGGACACGGAAGTGTCTTCGGATGGTGCCGGCTCACGGCCTCTTGAGCGAGATGAGCGCGCAACCCTAGAGTCGGACACGACTGGTCCGTACGGGCAGGGGTACCTTTACCTTTAAGTAATGGGTGCTTTGTATGCAACTTAATCCCATTCTGAGTGAGCATGCTCAGGCAATTTTGCGTTTGCAAGTGTACATTTTCTATGATGTCAAATAATCTATGATACAAACTTTTATCACATATCACCAAGGGTTTACACTTGGAGCAATGAAATGCCATGAGTAGAAATGGGTTATAATAGAGTTAAACACTGTCTCCAGTTATTATGGGCTGGAGTTAAGACTTGTTAGCTTGCTCTTATAATTACTTTGATTTTTCTATCCGTTAACCTGCTAATAAACAGTCTTTTGTTCCGGGCCTACAAAGTGAGTAATCCTGCATTATACTAAGTAAGAACTTAATACTATGGCAATGCCATTATGGTATCTAATTTCATTATGATAAGATTCAGTCCTGGAGTACTGCTATGGCTGACAGCTTTTAAGCATGAAGATGGAAATTCTGAAAGTTCGTGATAACAAAGGCACATTCCTCTTCCTGTTTGGCCCTGGTGTCATACTACTTGGAACGTGTAGATATGTATATGTGATTGCAAAACAGGTACAACTATTTATGGGTGTGCCTCTGAGAGCCAGAACATGTAAAATAGTAATAACAACAATAAACGTGACACTAATATTTCCTAAGCAACATACTAAACCTTAGACTCTCATCTCAGGCTGCCATTTAGGATTTTAACCAGGTGAGGAATATGATTCTCAGCTTGTTTTTAAAGTCTAGGTAGGCTTAACCCTATGTCTCCCTTGGCTCAGAGCAGGGGAGTTGGGGGCAGACATACATAGGCTGCTGGTATTCCCTCTCTAGCCATGCTCGGTGGGGCTTACGGGGAAAGGCATCTGTCAGGGGAGCAAGGACAATGCCCCCCAATCTTATTTATATGTCCACTTTAAGATAAGGGTAACTGTGACTATACCTTTTAGTGCACTTCCCATATCTATTTTAAGAGGTTAGTCCCGTGTTACATATAAAGGTAAAGGGACCCCTGACCATTAGGTCCAGTCACGACTGACTCTGGGGTTGTGGTGCTCATCTCGCTTTATTGACCGAGGGAGCCGGCGTACAGCTTCTGGGTCATGTGGCCAGCATGACTAAGCAGCTTCTGGCAAACCAGAGCAGAGCACGGAAACACCATTTACCTTCCCGCCGGAGCGGTACCTATTTATCTACTTGCACTTTAACGTGCTTTCGAACTGCTAGGTGGGCAGGAGCTGGGACTGAGCAATGGGAGCTCACCTCGTTGTGGGGATTTGAACCGCCGACCTTTTGATCGGCAGGTCCTAGGCTTTGTAGTTTAACCCACAGCACCACCCGCGTCCCTGTGTTACATATAGTTCTTTAATAAAACTCTCTTGAACAACTCATCTGACCTGCTTATCGTTAAACAGGTATCATTACCATCCAGTCTGTTCCCTGTGTCCCACTAGACTTCCCCAGCTCCTTCCCTCATTCTGGGACTTTTTATGCAAATCCCTGTCCGTCATCCTGCATTCTGCCTAAGGCACAGCAGATAGCTCCTTCCCTCTCACCAGAGACTGAGAATGCCGGGGACAAGCAGAAGAAGACGCCTTCACCCCGGTATGGCTCCCCTTTATCACACACACAGCCCAACAGGACAATGACAATAATCCACCAACAGCATACAAATCAATATGGCTAACCTGATCCAAAACACCCACCCACCTCACTCACACACGAAAACAAAGATCACCACAGCCAATCACAAGCAAACAATCACACCCTAGGCCAACCCCAACCTCTCTCACCACCAAAGGAACACAAGTGAACAACACAAACAACGCTGACCCCAAACTCTACGTACATTAAACATAATAGAAACACCGCCACCCGACCCCACCCCCACCCATCTTCCCTCTCTCCACCCCCCTTTCTTTTTTCTTCTTCTTCCCCTAATGCCTCAACAAATGAAACGGATTTGTAAAAATGTTACATGGAAAAACAACAATGAGGCATTACACTTACTTCTGTAAAACAAGAAAACCCTTATTAAAAAAAAGAAAATAAAAAAAGAAAAAAGAATGCCCCACCTTTCTTCTCCCGCAAGTCCAAAAGTGGGCCAACCCTTAAAGGACCAGGCGCCAGCAAAAGATTAGAATGTTAACTGAAGCTTGCATATACAAAAATAATCACATTTCATTTACTTGTTTGTTTAGAACTATCCAGTTTTTCTACCAAAATTCTCAAGGCAGCTTACCACATTATCAACTGCCATGAGAACCACATAATCAAAACAAAACACAAACTAGCCCCGAAGGAGCTGGCATCTGATGTTCTTTCCTACAGGAATAGCCCTGTATGCCAACCCTATCATCATTAGGGAGCGTTGCCTCATGGGTGAGAGAAAAAAGGATGTGAAGCACTCACATATTCCATAGTACTTTCCCACAACGTATTTCACCTCTGGTACTGAAGTGCCAGATTCAATGTAGTAATTTAGAATGAATACTTTACTAACAAGCAGACACCCATATAGGTGCATTATCCATCAGCTGAACTTAACCATCTCTATCTGAGCAAGGTAACTTTCTATTCTTCTTAAAGTCACAGCAACATATCAGCATGGGCGTGTGTGCAAAGGGGGTGTTGCAAGATAGGAGAGAAGGGAAGGTGTGGAAATGGGGGGTGATCTGTGTGCAAAGGAGAGTCGAGGAAAGGGGGAGAGTGGAGCAGAAATGGGGTGAAGGTGAAAATGAGGGTGCTAAAAGGGCTGCAAAACAGAGGGAGCAGAAGGCATGGGAATGGGAGTGAAAATGAAAGCAGGGGCACGAATGGAACCACAGCATACTTGAGATTGAAACATAAATATTGTAAAACTAAGTTTTAAACAGGAGTTTTAAAACTACTATAGAAAATGTTCATTTTTTTATTTCAGTCTAGTTAGTGATGCTATATATATCCTTTGGAATCAAGGGAACAGATGCACTCCTCCTTTAAAAACATGTTCATGGGCCGGCTGTCTTTAATCAGCCTGGTTGAGTTTTTCTCCTAACACTAGAAGTCAGGCACACCCAATGAAGCTGAATTTATAGGCCATTTAGGCTAAACTAGTTGAAGCGTAGGAGATCCATGACTAGCTCTTTCATGACAGATTTCTTTAAAAAAATGCTAAACATAGCCAGGGGCATAGCATGGGTTGGTGGTGCCCAGGGAGGAGATGAACAGTCTCATCCTCTACTAACTGAGCTATCTCTCAACCTATCCACCCTTGCTCCACACCAGCTTCAGATTAACTCTCCCTCCCCACTGCTACAGCCCCAATCTAAATCAGCCCCCACATCTGCTTTTAACCAAAGAAGAATAGTTCAGATGATCAAGCCATGGATCTTCCAACATTTACTTTAGCAAGATCATAGAACTGTAGCGTTGAAAGGGGGTAATCTAATCCAACCCCCTGCAGTGCAGGAATCTGAAGTAGATCCTATCTGACAGGTGGCCATCCAACCTCTGCTTAAAAACCTCCAAGGAACTGGAGGTTTAAGTCCAGTTCATAAATCAATAAAATTTAAAGCTTTTCCTGGACTGAACCACTTTGGTTGGACTGCTGGAAGGCGAATAGTGTTTGAATGTTCTCCTATAGAAAAATTAACTGCATGTAGACCATTAGCATACCATGGAGGAAGTTTTACCAAAGCCATCTCCTTAATGTGTTCCTTTTATATGTACAGTAAGTGTGTGTGTGTGTGTGTGTGTGTGTGTGTGTGTGACAGAGAACCTGAAGGACCCAACAAAACACAAATGTACACCTGTGGCCTTAAAGTTTCCTCATTTGACTGTATTGACAATGATCCCATGGCTCTCATGGTTACTCATATTTTTCAAATGCTGAGCACCAGGCATGTGAATGTACAGTCACACCTATATATCAGCCCAAATCTCCAGCAAGTAAAGCCAAGGTTTACACAGAACTATGCTGATTTATACAAGTTGATTTTTCCAAGCTGTAGAAAAATGTCACCAAACAAGAATTTCTACTTAATGTCCGGCCACACAGATACAATGCATTCAATGGAAATAATTCAGCTTCCATAGCAATATGTAGGCACATGGTGCCACCTAACGAGGGCCGGCACATACAAATGGGGCAACCACCTCAGACAGCAGAAGCCACAGGTGCAGCAGATCCCAAAGTCGATCTTTATTTCCCCCTCGTTCCTGAAGCTGATCTTCACTCACCCTTCTTCCCTGGCAGGGAGCACGGAGCCATTTTGTGGTTCCCTGAGGTGCCAAAAGGAATTGGGCTGGCCCTGCATCTAATATTACGTATGCTTATCCAGACGTCTTCGTTAAGTACAGCGGTGTTTACTCCCAGGTATACGTGCATAGAATTGTAATCTTAAGATGCTGGTTAATTCAATAAGGCTAATTTTATGTAGGATATTAACAATAAATGAGGGAGCCACTGCTTTTTAAAATATACCTGACAACAACAGACCAAAAACTATTCTTGGTATCGGTCGCCTTTACAACGCTCATCACAGTCCTTGTTCCTCTTATCTCAACTCGCTGGATGGAGCAATAAATGTACAATTAAATAACTAACTCATCACACGCCTCCATTATCAATACTCATTTATTTATTTACATTTATATATACTGCCCATCACGCGAGCATCATGAACCACAAAAATACATAACCTAATAGCAAACACAACACACCGCTCTTCCATGTATGTTTTAAAGCAAATATTTTCCAATATCAAATCTGCGTGTCAGGATGAGGAGGGCTCTTCACCTGTTCCCTCTTCCCAAGCCTGCTCTTCTCTGCTTCCACTTGCGCCCATTCCTAGACATGACTGATCCTTCTCTGAGGGCGGTTTTCTTTTCCTTTTCTTTTTTTTGGCCTGAAGCTCATAGAATCCTAGAGTTGGAAGAGACCACAAGGGCCATCGAGTCCAACCCCCTGCCAAGCAGGAAACACCATCAGAGCACTCCTGACATATGGTTGTCAAGCCTCTGCTTAAAGACCTCCAAAGAAGGAGACCCCACCACACTCCTTGGCAGCAAATTCCACTGTCAAACAGCTCTTACTGTCAGGAAGTTCTTCCTAATGTTGAGGTGGAATCTTCTTTCTTGTAGTTTGGATCCATTGCTCCGTGTCCGCTTCTCTGGAGCAGCAGAAAACAACCTTTCTCCCTCCTCTATGTGACATCCGTTTATATATTTGAACATGGCTGTCATATCACCCCTTAACCTCCTCTTCTCCAGGCTAAACATGCCCAGCTCCCTTAGCCGTTCCTCATAAGGCTCCGAAGCCCCGAGGAGAGAGAGGAGAGCTGGGCTGCCTTCGCCTGTCGCGGCTGCGCTGGGCCTTAAATCTCTTTTAACTCCAGGCGGATTGGCTCGCCTCCAGGCTGCCATGTTCTAGACCACGAAGCGGAGATGCCTTCAGGGGCCCGTTGGCAGCGAGGCTCGGCGAACGCGAAGCTCGGCGCTGCCTGTTGCCACGACCTCCCAAGCGACACATAAGGGCGACGCGGATTGATTGGTTTTATTTCATTTCTTTCTACAGAGTCTGTCACGGCTAAAATGGCCGCTGTTTCTTTAATGCGAATAAAGCTGGGTCAGCATGCAGCAGCTTGTATATATAAAGTGAGAAATGTTAGTTTGTGCTGAGGCTGGTGTTTGGGTTGGTTGGTTAGTGCTGGTGTGTATAGTTACTCAGTCATGTTTTGCACAAAGACTTTTAAGAATAAAACTCTGCAAGGATATTCTCGTGGACTCTTTTATGCAGACAAGGGTCCGAGGACCAGGCTGAAGAGACAAAGGGAGGTCAGAACCCTTTCCTTCTGTTTTGTTTTTTTTTTTTGCTTTTTACAAACCCTGACAGAGTCAGGGTGTTTTACTGGGACAAACGAGCCACACCACAACCAGGATTCCTTTCCTCCAAGCGAAACTCGGCCCGACGCCTTGCAGGTGGCAGCACTTGCTGCTTACTGACCCAAAGGAATCGGGGCGGAGCAGATGTATTCTTATTTTGGGCGCCTCATTCCGCCCCCGCCCCGCCTTTCTCTTTTTTTAACTGACACCTGACAGACGGAAGGCGGGGCCAACGGCTGAAAGAAGCAGCAGCAGCCGCCTTTAGCAACGGTCGCCGTTAACCTTTCGCGCACGCGCAGCTCACAGCCGACACCGCGCACGCGTGCTGCGCGCCTGAGTCCTGTCGGGGGCGGGGCTTATATAGTGTTGATGCAATGTGGCGCAGGCGCGCTTCAAGCCTGTCTGTCAGAAGCTTCCGGGAAGATAGAAGCAGCCGCAGCTGCCCAGGTGAGCGGCTGAGGGGAGAGGAAGAGGGACGGGCTCGCCCGCCTCCGGTCCTGAGGGAGAGGAAGGCGCAGCTCCTCTCGGGGATAACTGGTAGGTGGGCTAGTTCCGAGTTCGG
This sequence comes from Podarcis tiliguerta, assembly GCF_965153285.1. Lineage (NCBI taxonomy): Eukaryota > Metazoa > Chordata > Lepidosauria > Squamata > Lacertidae > Podarcis > Podarcis tiliguerta. Next base: position 4,126,611 of record NC_139546.1, on the reverse strand, counting down.
GCGCTTTGCGGGGAACGGGCGGCTGCTATTATTGCCATTAGAATTCGTTAGTCCCTCTGTCTTGTCCAAGCCAAGCCCAAGCCCCTTGCGAACCAACCCTTCCCTCATACAGTATATACTGTTGCAGCCAAGTGGGTGGAGGGGGGGGGAGAAAAAGCATTTAAAATAATCATACTTCAAACCAAACAAACAGACTAACCCCCTCAAACACATAGGTAAATTAAAACCAAGTGGGAGAAAGAAAATGCATTTGAAACAATTGTACCAATGTAAATTATGCCCATATACTTTCTTGGTGAAAAAATATTAATATGGAATCAAGATAAAAGATGGACTGATAACTTGAAACTACACTGTTCAGTGATACTCCATACAATTGTGTGGTTTTGTTCTGTGGAAGAAAGCATAAACAAAACAAGGGGATACAAGTAATGCAAGGTATGAAACAGCTCTTCCACATACATCTAGGGTTGTAACAGGCTGGGTGGGAAAACACCTTACATGCATGCAGGTGAATAATTTTTAGGCAATTCTATTCCAGGTTCGTCAAAGGGGGGCAGTTGCCCCCTTGGTGGTGTGTATGTGTTTTGTCTCTTAGCTGCTAGATAATGTAAGGAAGCAAGCAGCACTGACACTTTGGAACTCCCTGCTTATTGATATTAGGCAGGTGTCTTGAGTGCATTATTTCCAGCGCCTGCTGGAAGACATTCTTTTTTAGACCAAGCCGTACTCAGATGTTTATAAAGTTTGTATGAGTGTTATTGGGGTTTTCACTTTTTGGTATGTTTTCTCAATAATGGTTGTGAATTTCTAAAGCGATTTTATTTTTCTCTTTTTTGTAAAGCGCTTTGAAGATTTTTCTACAATCTAGCAGCAATGTAGGGCTTTATTATATGTAGGTAAAGGGACACGGGTGGCGCTGTGGGTTAAACCACAGAGCCTAGGACTTGCCGATCAGAAGGTCGGCGGTTCAAATCCCCGCGATGGGGTGAGCTCCTGTTGCTCGGTCTCTGCACCTGCCAACCTAGCGGTTCGAAAGCACATCAAAGTGGATGTAGATAAATAGGTACCACTCTGGCGGGAAGGTAAACGGCATTTCCATGCGCTGCTCTGGTTCGCTAGAAGCGGCTTAGTCATGTTAGCCACATGACCCGGAAACTCTACACTGGCTCCCTCGGCCAATAAAGCGAGATGAGCGCTGCAACCCCAGAGTCGGCGACGACTGGACCTAATGGTCGGGGTCCCTTTACCTTTACCTAAAAGTTGAAAAAAAGGTAAAGGACCCCTGGACGGTTAAGTCCAGCCACAGGCAACTATGGGGTGTTGCACTCATCTTGTTTTAGGCCAAGGGAGCTGGTATTTGTCCACAGACAGCTTTCCAGGTCATGTGGCCAGCATGACTAAACCGTTTCTGGCACAATGAACACCGAGAGAAACCAAAGCATACGGAAATGCTGTTTACTTTCCCGCTGCAGCAGTACCTATTTATCTACTTGCATTGGTGTGCTTTCTGTCCGGACACCGAGGTCCAGCGCTGAGGGCCTTCTGGCAGTTCCCTCGCTGCGAGAAGCCAAGTTACAGGGAACCAGGCAGAGGGCCTTCTCGGTAGTGGCATCCACCCTGTGGAACGCCCTCCCACCAGATGTCAAAAACAACTTCCAGACTTTTAGAAGACATCTGAAGGCAGCCCTGTTTTGGGAAGCTTTTAATGTTTGACGGACTATTGTATTTTAATATTTAATATTTTGTTAGAAGCCGCCCAGAGTGGCTGGGGAAACCCAGCCAGATGGGTGGGGTGTAAATAAATTATTATTATTCAAACTGCTAGGTTGGCAGGAGCTGGGGCAGAGCAATGGGAGCTCACCCCTTTGTGCAGATTTGAACCACCGACCTTCTGATCGGCAAAACATAGTGACTCAGTGGTTTAGACCACAGCTCCACCTGCAACCATACTATCGTTATAGGACATGCATAGTTACTAATGACTTACCACTTTTTTTTTAAGGAAGCTGTGTGTAACACCCACAAGAGAAAAATAGGTTTTACTTTGCAGCCTGTGGTGCTGTATGCACGCTTACAGCAAAATGGTCTACACACTACATGATGCTATCCAATTTCTGTACAGAAATAGCAAATCCATATATGAAACTCTTCATGTGGGAAGCAGACTGCAGTCAATTTCTGCTATCTGCTTTATTCCCCTGTTGTCTCCATAGTATGTTCTGGAGTTCTGTCTCCTCTCCTGCAGGAAAAACCCAAGATGCAGTGAAGGTAGTGTGTCTCTGGTGAAAACAGGCACAACAGTTTGAGAGTAGTGGGGCCATTTTGGATTGAATGTAGTGTATTTATATTGTAGGCCTGAGCTCTGAAAAAAACCAGTCCTGCAAGTTTGAACAAGCCATGCAGGCTTAAACACGTTTAATAGAGCAAGGGGGAGGAATGAGCAACACATGGTGTAGGGAGAACTTGGCTATGCAGACAAGTACTAATTACCTTCTCTACCTCCCATGGCTTCACCAGTTCAACTTCTAGGAGTGAAATGTTGCATATGTTAACATTTTTATATTGTTTATAAAATGTATGATAGGCTTCATGTGAAAGAAAAAAGGTGTATAGCCCATCTGAAGCATGGGCGGGCAGCTGATGGCTTTGTTGGGTGTTTATTTGCTGGCATGCACACCTTTCATTTCAGTTGCAAAACTGGGAAGAAGCTAGGCTTATTCCTCCTTGCCCCAACTGTAGATGTGCTGTGTTGTCTTTGTTTTTTCATACCACACAAACATTTTGAAGCATTTTAATATTGCTTATTTCCCCCGTTTTTAGTATTATAACAACAAGACATCAAACTGCTGAAATCCCATACAGTAAAATTATTTTGTATGATAGAAAGGAGTATATTACCATTAAATATATTATTATATCAGAACAACAGGAATGCAGGTACTGCCACTTTTGAGGCATTTGAAATCATTACAGCCTGATTTTATGCAGAGTCAAATGTGCTTAAGCTTGTAAATTTCAGTATGTTAAGCATTAGTTTGCTTTCTTACTCTCTTTTGACTTTCCCTCCATTTTTATGTCCTTCCAAGTTATTTTGTGGTCATCAGTCCTCCTTGCCCCCTGAATTGGGCTTCTCCCCTCTGCTCCTCATGAGCTTTCATGCATGCTGTGCTGAGAGTCCTGCTGCCCTATGCAGGGTCGTTCTCTGGCAGCGGCTGTTTGCTATTGTGTGAGTGTAGAGACACACACACCCCAGTCCTGGCTGAACTGCACTTCCCAGGATGCTGAGCAGTGTGTACTTGTAGCAGGGAATGCTGGGAATTGTAGTCGAGCAGAATCTGACAGCCATGTTGGGGAGTTCCAAAGTTATCAATCAGGAAACCCAGAGTGAATGGATACTCAACCTCACATGGCTTATCTGGTATCAGAAAAAAAAATTCTGTCAGTATGAGCCTGTGAAGATGAATAATCAATGAATAGATATAAAATGGAGCAATTAAACTGCCTGTCTCTTTCACTGTTGTGTTGCAAGCATTTACTATGCAGCTGTCAAGGTTCATGTGTTCTTAGTTGCTTAACTTGTCTTTGTCACTGGCAACTGGGTTGGGTCCATTGCTTTTTATAAAAGATGTGTAAAGTCTCTAAATATTTAATTGCCCTGTTTCTTCAGTGTCCCTTGATATAGAAGCACATCTTCCTTTTAAGACTTTGCTCCACAATGGAGGAGACTGGCCGAGAGGCAGTTGCAACAGCTGTGCAGAGAGTTGCTGGGATGCTGCAGCGGCCAGATCAGCTGGATAAAGTGGAACAGTATCGTCGGAGGGAAGCACGGAAGAAGGCTTCAGTGGAAGCTAGACTGAAGGTATGAAACCTCAGTCCTAACCTTGTATTACAGCTGAGGATGTAATAGTCTAGGTTATATTTGTAAAGTCTTTATGTGTAGAACTATAGTGCTAGAACTATAGTGTCTCCTCTTTTCCCCTTCACTGTGTTGATCTTAATTTCCGAAGTGAGGAACATCTGATTTACCATTGGAGGAAAGCAACACTCCTGTGGCATCTTAATGACTTACCCACACAATCCTATAATGTCTACTCAGAAGTAAGTCCCACTGAGTTCCACAGAGCTTACTCCCAGGTTATTGGGTACGATAAAGGATTGCAGCTAAGGAAGTGTATTGAGGTCTAATGTTTCATCAACCAGAGGCCACTTCATCATATGCATTTGGGCTCTAGCTCATGAAACCTTAATCTTCCAAATATATTATTCTTTAAGATTTCACAGGTCCTTTTTTGGTTTTTGGAATAGCAAACGAACCAAAACTACCACTATGGAATTTGGCATTCCCCCACTCCCTTCTCTACTTCTAATTATTTTAAAATTAGTTCATTCAAGTTGGCTCCCTTGTATGTCACTATCTGTGTTTCCTTCATCCCACAACAGATAGGTTCTTAACTAATGTAGTAATTTAATTTTAAGTTTTTCTTTTCAGGCGGCAATCCAGTCACAGCTAGATGGTGTCCGAACCGGCTTAAGCCAACTGCACAATGCACTGAATGATGTAAAAGATATTCAACGTTCTTTGATTGATGTCAATAAAGACTGGCGGCAAAGTATAAACACCATAGAAAGCCTCAAGGATGTTAAAGATGCTGTAGTTCAGCACAGCCAACTAGCAGCTGCTGTAGAGAACCTCAAAAATATATTCTCAGGTATGAGAATGAGTGGCCTCACTCTGTGGGTAGAATAGAAATGTAATGCTATAGCGCCATTTTCAGAGGTACCATTAAAGACTGCTTGAAGCTACTATTTTTCATGCAGCTATGGCTCTGAAACCAGGCTTGTGTGACATAATGTGATTACATTTCTTTCTGATTTTGCTTTTCAGTGCCAGAGATAGTACGGGAGACACAAGACTTGATTGATCAGGGGGAATTACTGCAAGCCCACCGAAAGCTAATGGACTTGGAGTGCTCTCGAGATGATCTGATGTATGAACAATATCGTATGGACAGCAAGAACACCCGTGATATGAACCTCATTGACAATTATTTTGGAGATATGCAAAAACTTTCTGAAGAGCTGGCCAAGCAACTCTGGATGGTCATTCAGAGGTCTCTAGTCACTGTCCGCCGAGATCCCACCTTGCTGGTTACAGTTGTCAGAATAATTGAGAGGGAAGAGAAAATAGACAGGCGCATGCTAGACAGGAAAAAGCAAACTGGATTTATCCCCCCTGGCAGACCTAAAAAATGGAAGGAGAAAATGTTCAATGTATTGGATCGAACAGTCACCACCAGGATTGAAGGCACTCAAGCAGACACCCGAGAATCTGACAAAATGTGGCTTGTCCGTCATCTGGAAATAATTCGCAAATATGTCCTTGATGATCTGCTGGTGGCTAAGAACCTTTTGGATCAATGTTTCCCCCCACACTATGAAATTTTCAAAAAATTACTAAGCATGTACCATCAGGCACTGTCTTTACGCATGCAGGACCTGGCTTCTGAAGATCTGGAAGCAAATGAAATTGTTAGCCTTTTGACATGGGTTTTAAATACTTACAAAAGGTAAGGGTACTGCCTTTTGGGTGTAGTAGCAAGTAAACATAAATGAAAGAACACATGGTTTTAGATAGATGCATACAGAAGTGGAAAGGTGGATTATATTAGTATATACTGCTGAGCCACAAGCTATTATTATACATTAAGCCTTTTTATAGCAGGATGGAACTCTGGTCCATATAGCCCAATACTAATCAATCAATTAATTACAATGAGCAGATCAAAAGTACGCCAGAATAACTGAGCAGAACAGATTCAAAAGTGAAACATGAAAACGATGATGTTGAGCTACAGTAATCCTTAGTTAGTTCCTGAAGATGGTCCTTCCAGTTTCAGATGATGAGTTCTCTTCTTCTCACCGACACTGACTGACAGAAATTTCGGGTTTTATCTTCTATCTGATATTTAATATAAAATTGAACTGGCTTTTCCAGTAGTTAGGTCAGTGAAGGGCCAACCATGTGCTGCCCAATTCCAGCGTAAAATTTATAAAACAGAAGGACATGTTCTATAGATTCTACTCCTTGATTATTACCCATGAGGAAAGAGAGTTGCCAGAATCTTGCCAGAATAAAAACTTTACAGCGACATGAAGATTTCTATGTTAGGCATCTAACTGGGGGGGTGGGGGGGGGATAATAATTTATTGCAGTTGCACATGGATTCTGTCTGTTCTCTCCAATTCAGCATAGAGATGATGGGAAATCCAGAACTTGCACCAGAGGTGGATGTGAATACCCTGCAGCCATTGCTTTCCCAGGAAGTGGTGGATGAGCTTCTTAGCACATATATGTCAACTCTTACAGTAAGCAATAACAGTAATTTTGCTCACTCCTTCATATGGGGTTGGAATATTCATATTCTTACTTGACTGTTCTCTCACTCCAACCCTGCACAATTCAGATTTTAAAATGCATGTTTGCAAATCAGTTGTACAACTTGCAATTTGTGTCCTTGGCAAACAATTTTCATTCCACTAGAAACTTTCCTAATATGGGTTGAGTGGCAGCAGGCAAAACTGAGTTCTGCTTCATGGGCATTAGTGAAGTGCATAGGCCATTTTAATTTAGTATCCAGATTCAATATATCTGCCTTTCTTTTGAATTTTAATCTTCCTGTAGTCCAACATCATTGGCTGGCTACGAAAAGCACTGGAGACAGATAAAAAAGACTGGCTAAAAGAAAACGAGCCAGAAGCAGATCAAGATGGATACTATCAGACTACACTCCCTGCTATTGTGTTCCAGGTATAAGCAATTGGCTTCAGTATACTGATTGGGGCAGGAGGAAGGGGCAAAGCTCTGAAAATGGGGGAAATGAATAAAATGATTGATGAGGGCATGCTATTCTGCTTTGTGTTTGTTTTGTAGATTGAATTTATTTCAGTTGGCCACTTAAAGCTGCAATCCTATGCACACTTTACAATGAGTAAGCCTCATTGAACACAGTGGAAGTTACTTCTGGGTAAACATTAAACAAGTGCGGTTGAAATATTATTAAAACCTATAATTTGGCACTTAATTATTTAAAGGCATGGACTCCCTTCCCAGGGCGCACCACTGCATTTGGTCACATTGGACTTGTACATTTTGGATCTGCTCTGCCACCACATAAACTCTAGTGTAGCAACAAAAGTGTCGGGCTATGGCTGACATCTATGTGGCATCTTCAAAATGCCCATGACTATGGGCAGAATAAGTTAATAGATGTGCTCGTTGTACAGTGCCATGACTGGGGCTTGGGGCAAAATGTCTTGTTCTATGGGCATAAGTTCATAGAATTTGCCTCATGGCTTCAGTCAGGGTTACTAGCAGGCTGCTGCATTCTTATTAACTGCAATATTGCCTTATTGGTTTGTGTTTTTAGATGTTTGAACAGAATCTTCAAGTAGCTACACAGATAAGTGAAGATTTGAAAATAAAGGTACTCTATTTGTGCCTTCAACAAATGAGTTCATTCCTCAGCAGGTAAAATTAAATGTTAGCTTTCAGTCGCTGTTTCTCTATTACTTAGGAGGGATGTTTTCTCTGCACATATACTACCTAGCAACTAGAACCCCCTGCCTGTTGCTCCCCTCAGCTACACTGTTCCTTAAAAGTAAGACATGAGGAAAGTAGTGTTTAGCTTCCTGCTCCCCCTTGTGACCAAAAATGAAAGCTTTGTACCATTCTTATGTGCTTTGGTCACAGGGTGCTTCCAGATCTGAATTATTTAGCAGCACACAGTCATTGAGCAGCTCGCAGCTCATGCTAAGAGTTTCCCAGAGAGGAACTCACAACTGCTTTGCTGCTCCCTTGTCCTTTTTGCTGCTACAACATGCTGAGCCTGGCTAAGCTTTGGTTTAGCATGATGTCTGAACCAGGGCATCAAGCAGGTAAACTCCCCCATTAAGCACAAGCTGCAACCAAGGTTCAGACAACACACGGAGCCAAACCTTGACTTACTTCAGTGCAGAACAGAAGCAAAGAGAACCAGGAAAGAGCAAAGCAGCTGTGAGCTGCTTTCCAGGAGCACTAATGAAGTCTTGCTAAGCAACGATTAGACCTGGTATGATGTGCAAAGCAGCCCTTTGTGTCTCTAAACCAAATTTTAAAGTGCTGATGATGACACTAAAGGCCCAAATGCTTTAAGACCAGATTATTTGATGGACTGCATGCACCCATATTGGCCTGTCCAGACCTAAAAGATTAGCTTCAGAAGCTCTGCTACCCTGCCTGACTTCAAGATTTATCAGGTTACGTTTTTGTTTTCTTTACTTCATTCCAAATTAGCAGGCACTAGAGATAGGGGCCTTTTTGTAGTGGGTTCAGTTCTGTGGAATTCCACACTAGGTATATATATATAGGTGGCTCTAACAGTTTTTAAACCTGTTTTTAATATAGACCTTAAGGCATTTTTATTTCAGTCCAGTTTAATTAGGATGGTGTGTGCTTGGCTCTCTTATTTTTATCAGCTGCCATGTTGGTGTAATTGTTTTATATATTTGTTAAATGGTTGCTGTATGTTTTGTTTTATGTGAGCTGCCTTGGGCAATTTTTCCCCTTGAAAGGCTGTATACAAATATTGAAATAAACAAATACTTGGTGGTTCATTGTAAAAGAGAAGTGGCGGTATTTCCTCTTCGCTTCTGCAGGCCAGGAGCTGAATTGTTTCTCTTTTTCCATTCTTGGGTTTTGCCCCATTCTCCCTTACACAGGTACAAAGAGGAAGCAAATTTATATAAAGAAGAGCATCTAAGAAATCGTCAGTACCATCTGTGCTATGTTCAGTACATGGTTGCCATCATCAACAATTGCCAGACCTTTAAGTAAGTTCTGCGCTGAGGTTGTGCTATGATTTGTGTGGCAAATGCAGTTTTGCTGCTTTAAAAAAGAGACATACTATTTCTAGTTGAGGACAGCTCTTGAAAACACAGTGTGCATGTTTCAGTGAGGTAGATCTTGAATAGGAAAGACCCAACTATTAGCTGGTCTATATGATAAAAATAAAACTCTTCTCTGGTCCCTGAAGTTTGCAACTCTAAAATCTTTGCAGTTTTAGTTTTGTTTTCTTTATGCAGAAAGATTAAAGTATAAATGAAGAAACTTATTTGGCCCTTTATGCACTAAACAAAAAGTGGATAGCCTGTCTGAAGCATGGTGGCAGGTTATGACTAGATGGTTGAGCCCGCATCTGATTCACTGTTACTTACATCTGCCATGCAAACTGTAAAGCTGAAAGGAAGTTGGGCCTGTGCCATATAAGAAGAACGTGCTCTGTATCTTCTTTTGTGGGGGTGCTCCATAGTTAGGGCAAGTAGCAAAAACAACATCCCATCATTATAACCTTGGAAAAAATGTAGCTTATAAAAATGGCAGTTGTTGAGCTAATAATTTGAAACTTGGCATGGATGATCTTATCAGATGAGGTCTACAACTAGGCCAAATTTCCAATCCATTAAAAAGATTTCACAGGAGCAGCAAGGGTTAAGTATGCTGCTCCTTTAGAGCTGAGAAGAGATAAGAAAACACTCTGATAAGAGTGAAAGCCTTAAGGATGACAAGCAAAATGAGAGAATGGAGGTTTGACAAGAATTTTTTTTTCAAAGTTTTCTTTTAAAAGTTGCTGCTCCGGCCGGCTGTCCCTTCTTCGCTCTCCTAACAATCAGCTCCTTCCCCCATTTTAAAATATTTTATTGCATGGGTTCTGACAGGTTCCAGTGAAGTTTCGTTCAAAGTGAAGGGTTCAGTCACAGCAAAAGGTCTGAGAACCACTGCTCTAGAATGGACTTCATATACCTTCAAATTGCAGGGGAAGGATTGCTGGTGGTAGGCAAAGACATCTGCCCACTGTTACTTGTTTTCTTGGTAAGGAGCCGTCAGTCAGTGTCCAAGGAATCTTGAGGCTCCACGTAACACATTTTGGAAACCACTGGCCTAAGCCAGTTATTGGTTCTCCAAACGTGTATGTCACTCAAGGTGCGTTTGCACAGTCATTTTTCTCAATTGGTAATATCGGGCAAGAGGAACTATTATTAATTCTCAAGCAATTGTACTTAAGTTATCAGAGCTTTGTTGTAGCCTCTTGTGACATCGCAACATATTACCTTAACTGATTGCTTGAACTGGCTCTTGTATGCACCCTATTGGGATGCTGAAGGATCTTGTCTTGTTTGTCAAAGGGAATCTATCATCAGTTTGAAAAAGAAATACTTAACTCCTGTGATGGAAGAGCTTATGACAAGCAGTCATGCATGCATTGATGCAGTTCTGGATGATGTTGCCAAGGAAGGATGTGCAAGCCTGCTTGATGAAGTCTTCATGGATTTAGAGGTTAACTTTTATTTCATTTGGCATCCTCTTTTTAAAAACGTTGAAATAGTATCTGTGTCTATCTAGAGTGGCAAACAGACAGAAATGCCCAGATAGGCTGCTGAGATCCATCTTTGCAGCTACTTAATAGGTAAAACGTTAACACATTCAAGTTTTCTAGAACAGCACTGGGATGTACAACGATAGATCTAAAGTTGAAGGATGTTGTCCAAAAGCGATTCGATCTAATTTTCCCTATGTTTGCACTACTTTTCTTTCAGCCACATCTCAGTGAACTGATGACAAGGAAATGGCTGGCAGGATCCAATGCAGTAGATACAATTTGTGTAACGGTGGAAGATTATTTCAATGATTTTGCAAGAATAAAGAAGCCCTGTAAGAAGGTACAGAATTTGCAAAGTTTTATCTAAGATAGGTACTTAAATAGTGTAGCCTAATAGGATGAAATGACTGGGACGCGGGTGGCGCTGTGGGTAAAACCTCAGTGCCTAGGACTTGCTGATCGCATGGTTGGCGGTTCGAATCCCCGCGGCGGGGTGAGCTCCCGTTGTTCGGTCCCAGCTCCTGTCCACCTAGCGGTTCGAAAGCACCCTTAAGTGCAAGTAGATAAATAGGTACCGCTTTATAGCGGGAAGGTAAACGGCGTTTCCGTGTGCTGCGCCGGTGCTGGCTCACCAGCTGCAGCTTCGTCACGCTGGCCACGTGACCCGGAAGTGTCTTCGGACGGCGCCGGCTCACGGCCTCTTGAGCGAGATGAGCACGCAACCCTAGAGTCGGACACGACTGGCCCATACGGGCAGGGGTACCTTTACCTTTAATGGGATGAAATACTGCTTTGCCATTCCTGAGCATTTATTATTATTTTGACTTTGAATTCAGTTACAGTAAAGTAATAAAAAGCAAGATACTATGAAAAATATCTTAATAACCTGTTTCTGTAGTAATGTAAGACCCCTTGTCTGTAAATGAGCAGGATATGCAAAGTTAATTCCTATGATCCGTTCCACTCATGCTCTTCAGATTTATTTTCCTTTTTAACAAGTACTACCTGTACAAACTGAAATACCTTACAGAACGAACCAATGTTTTTGGTGATTTCAAAGTTCTGAAACTCGAATGAATTTTCCTCCTGAAATTTGCACAATAGATCTTCAATGAGTTTTCTTTCTGAGAACTATTGCAAAGTAGCTCACTGGTCTGGTTTGTGTGAGATATTAATGATCCGTTTGACCACATACACAGCCTCCTATCCCTGACATTTAGAAGACATCTGAAGGCAGCCCTGTTTAGGGAAGCTTTTAATGTTTAATAGGTTATTGTATTTTAATATTCTGTTGGAAGCCGCCCAGAGTGGCTGGGGAAACCCAGCCAGATGGGCGGTGTTTAAATAATAAATTATTATAAATTATGATTATAATTAGCTGTAGTTCCCCAGTTTAGAAAACTGGCAAACCATGGTTACCTGCTTTGGAATAAACCTGGGTTTTGTTATAGATTTGGGAGGACCCCCCCCCCCCGCCAGCTAAACCCTAGAAGTTAATAAATGGTAGGATTTTGATTATTTGGGATGCAAAGGGGAAAATAAAAGCTGCAGTGGAATTCCTGAGCTAGCCTATGCAAAATGACCTGGCCAAGCTAGGACCCTTAAGAAACAATACAGGGCCATTGAGAGCCCTTGAGGTGACAGGAAAAGTGCTTTTTAGCAAGGTGTGCAGGGAAGAAGAATGGGGAGAAAAAAGATAAGAGATCCATCTTGGATAGGCTGGCTGCAGGCTTGCTGGGAGAGATGCTTTTGACTCCAGTGCAAGCCCTGCTTGAGATGACCATGCTGTAAAATATTTATTTACTTACTTACTAACATCAGTTAACTCATCTGTTCCTCTTCTCTTTTGCTTCTACTCCCACCCACTCCTGGCATGCTGCCTTTCTGAGCAGTTGCCCATGAGGGAATGCAGCCCTCAGGCTGAGAGAAGTTTCTCATCCCTGCTCTCAGACTAGTCCATACCCACTGAACAGTTTCTCCCCATTACTAGTCTGCATAGCTGTCATCTGGAAATAAACATGCTCACCGATTTATCTGCCACAGTCAATCCAGATGAAGCTGACAGCAAGCTCCATCCCCTAATAGGTGTCACTAAATCAGTGTTAATTTCTCACTACTCAAATGAATGTAGTGCAGAAATGAAATACTTGTTCCTCTTACAGACTAATATAACACGTACTGGTTGCCAGTTGTATAATTTGAATGTTTCTTTCAGAAAATGACTATTGAGTGCCATCGTAGAGTTGTTGTAGAGTACATCAAGGCTATTATGTTAAAGCGCATTACTTTCAAGAATGCAGAAGAAAGAAGAGAAGGTGCTGAAAGAATGATCAGAGAAGCAGAACAGTTCAGATTTCTGTTCAAGAAACTTACCGCTGTAAGTATAAGAAAACCACAATGTCAAAAGAAGAAATTTTTAGAAAAAATTATAAATTAGCATCCCCACAACCTATTCTAAAATTAGTGCATTAATCCATCTGCTTTGAAACTGCAATGTTAAGCAGTATATAAATTGTTGAAATAAATAAATATTTATAATCTCCACTTTATATTAGGAGTGAGGAACTTCTGGCCCACAAGCCAAACTTAGACTGCCAGGCCTCCCTATTTGACCTGTTTGGGGCAAGTCGCACCCACTTGCCTTTCTGGGCCATCATATCTTATCTCCAGCTCAATTGTGTCTCTTAGTGTACATCCAGGAAATTCAGAGACAACTCGAATGGAGAACAGAAGAGCGTCAGTTAACTAGCCACTCAGTGGAAATAGATAAATGAATCGGCCTCTATCTCTCTCAAAAAAGAAGGACTCAAAAATTGACTGAAGACTAAGTATATAGTGAGAATATGATAGCCCATCTACTTCAAACAACGTATTTGTTTAGAAATTATTGTGACATAAGTAAAACATACTAGTCATACAATAATTCTGTATGTGCAGGATTGCTGAAATGTTTTGAGAGTGGTTTTGATGAAAATGTCAAGTTGAATAAACACTGTAGCCACAGTCCAGCACAGTTAGACACACTTACTCTTACTGTAAATGAGCAACATGTTACCAGGTGCTAGAATGTGGCCTACATTTTTAAACAATAAAAGCAGAAACATGACAAGGTGTTGCTGCTGCGCTGCCAGTTTGTTCTCATGTTCTGCCTTGCATATTAAAGGTAATTTGAGATTAGATGTCCGAAAATGATTATCCATTTTATACTGTTCAATAGGGATCTGGAGAGGAAACAGCAGGACTTTGTGACGTCATTGAAGCTATTGCAGAAGTATTTAAGTTGACAGATCCATCACTACTTTACCTAGAAGTCTCAACTTTGGTTAGCAAACATCCAGATATCAGGTAATACGAGTAATTTCTAAAGTTTTTAACAATGCTTTCTTCCGTTCATGGTCATGAGAAGGTTTGACAAAAACTGTTGAAAGGTAGTTTTATGTCAATCCCTTGATTCCACAATTTAAGGTTACATATGCAAGAAAGGTAAGCATACAAAGTCAGTATCTGAACACACACAATTGAGTCCCCAATTACAAGAATATGTTCTTTTTAGTGCTATTTGGAGTAAAGTTAAAGGTAAAGGGACCCCTGACCATTAGGTCCAGTCATGACCGACTCTGGGGTTGCGGCGCTCATCTCGCTTTATTGGCCAAGGGAGCCGGCATTTGTCCGCAGACAGCTTCCGGGTCATGTGGCTAGCATGACTAAGCCGCTTCTGGCGAACCAGAGCAGTGCACGGAAACGCCGTTTACCTTCCCGCTGGACTTTGACATGCTTTCGAACTGCTAGGTTGGCAGGAGCAGGGACCAAGCAACGGGAGCTCACCCCTTCGCAGGGATTCGAACCGCTAACCTTCTGATTGGCAAGCCCTAGGCGCTGTGGTTTGACCCACAGCGCCACCCGCGTCCCCTTTGCTATTTGGAGTAGGCTTTAGCAAATAGGTTTCTTGAGGCAACACTGCACATTATGAAGAAAATGCAGAGCCCACAGCATCTAATGTGGGGAGGGCTTTGCAGGGTAGTTGTTGGGATGGGCGGGCAACATTTAACCCTTCCTCTGCTTACTGATTTTCTTCTGCAAACGCCCCTCCCCTGTCACTTAATCTCCCAGACTGAACTCCAAAAGCAACAAGCCTGGCTGGGGGTTATGTGCAAGCAACTTCCTTAGCAGAGTTATTTGAATCAAGTTGAGCATCCTCACACTTGCTGGCAGTTCTCCTCCACAAGAGCTCTCCTCCATCTCTGCATTCAGATTCTTGGCAAATGTGCATTTAGGAATGTGCCCTCAGTCCTAAAACCCTGTAGAACCATATAAGATTGGATTAGTGGAGCAAACATAGTTCTTTGTGACTTTAAGGCCGTGGTTCCCAACGTAGAGCACGAGGCCCACAGGGGGGCAATTTGATTTTTTTGGGGGGGGTTGAGAATGAGTTAGACCAAGTTAATTGCCTTTTAGGAGTTCACTTTTTGAATAATAAGAATTATATGTCACCAGGGGTGGGGTGGGGGGCACCATCAGGATAATCCAGAATGCGGCAGCTAGACTGGTGACTGGGAGCAGCCACTGAGACCATATAACACCGGTCTTGAAAGACCTGCATAGGCTCCCAATACGTTTCCGAGCACAATTCAAAGTGTTGGTGCTGACCTTTGAAGCCCTAAACAGCTTTGGCCCAGTATACCTGAAGGAGCGTCTCCACCCCCATTGTTCAGCCCGGACACTGAGGTCCAGCGCTGAGGGCCTTCTGGCAGTTCCCTAAGAAGCAAAGTTATATATAAGCAGAACACATAAGTAAACCAGGAGCTTCACTCCTGCATCATTCAAAAATAGTTCTCAAATCATCACATGCTCCTAAGGAATGCATAGCCCCACTATGTTTACCTGCAAGCAATTTAAATTACTATAAAATTGCTTTCCAAACATAAATGTGACAGTCAGCTCCTAAGCACTGAAGCAAAACCCATCTATAATGCAGCTGTGCTTCTCTAGGGAAGCACATGGTCCCTCTGGTACGTCCATCCCACCCACCTGTGAAAATGTAAAAAGGTAAAGGATCCCTGACAGTTAAGTCCAGTTGTGAACGCCTCTGGGGTTGTGGCACTCATCTCTCTTTACTGGGCAAGGGAACCGCCGGAGCGGTACCTATTTATCTACTTGCACTTTGACGTGTTTTTGAACTGCTAGGTTGGCAGGACCAAGCAACGGGAGCTCATCCCGTCGTGGGGATTCGAACTCCTGACCTTCAGATTGGCAAGCCCTAGGCTCAGTGGTTTAGACCACAGCGCCACCCGCTTAACAAGGCAGTGGGAGGGAAATTATAAGTCACAGAAACACCTTAAAACAGATTAATATAGAAATGTAATTACAACATAAAGATGGAAAGCAAGGAACCAAGTGTGCCTGAGCAGATATGCTGAGTAGACAGTGGTCATCGTGATGGCTTGTGGACCCATATTGTACAATATACAGTGGTGCCTCGCAAGACGAAAAGAATCCGTTCCGCGAGTCTTTTCGTCTTGCGGTTTTTTCGTCTTGCGAAGCAAGCCCATTAGCGGAGTAGTGCTATTAGCGCTATTGGCAGTTTAAGGGCTAAAAACGGCTTTTTAAGGCTTAAGGGATTAGCGGTTTTGCTGCTAAAATGCTTTTAGCAGCTTCAGAAAAAGGGGTTTTGGAGCGGAAAACCCCCCCGAAAATTTTCGTCAATTTTCGTCTTGCGAAGCAAGCCCATAGGGAAATTCGTCTTGCGAAGCACCTCTGCAAACGGAAAACCCTTTCGTCTTGCGGGTTTTCCGTCTTGCGAGGCATTGCATTCGTCTTGCGGGGCACCACTGTATGTCTTGTATATGGTTTGTGGAAGGATTCTCATAACAAAGATAACTGGAAAAATTGGCCTGCAAGCACTCTAAAATTTAGAGTGTCTAGAAGATAAGTTGGTACTCAGGTGTTTAGTGTAGAATGTGTACTCTGTGAATTCCCTGTTGCCAATATTATTTCCGTGAATGGCTTTTGTACTAATGCTGTTCTTCTTTCATTGGTAGGGATGATCATATTGCAGCTTTACTGACAATGCGAGGAGATGCCAGCAGAGAGATGAAGCAGACCATAATTGAAACTCTGGACAAAGGCCCAACCATGCCAAATCCAAACTATGTGCCCATTTTTAAAGAAATTACAGTTCCTTCATTAACTGTGCCAAAGCTTCTTAAGTAATAGCAACATATTTCGGTATAGATCACTTTGGTGTAGTGTTGATATACTGTAGCCTAATCTGGCTTTGCACTTAGAAAACACATGGGAATTTCATGCTGGACTTTTAGTTTTTGTGTCTGATGTTAGCTTAGTCACTTGAAGAGTATGCTGTATTCTGATGGCCAGAATGCTTTAAATTGATGTCTTTGCCATCAGTTGTTTTGACAAACTCTGTCTTGAACTTTTTGTGTGTACTCTGATGACTAACTGAATAGGTTTTAGAAAATGTATTAGGGATGGATTTATGCTTTATTCATGAAAAAATGAAAACTTGAAATTGTTGAGGTACATTGGTTATTGTTCCCCCACCCTGATTTGACAGACTTATTGGATTTGAAAGCAGATGTGTATAAAGGATTGCTAAATGTGCGATGCCATTTGCATTGGGAATGGAGACTATTCAGAGCTTCCCTCTCCCTTCAGGAACATTTAACGCAAACTTTATACATGCTCTCTACTTATTTTCAGTATTGCATGTCATTCCACAACAACAAAATTTTCTATGTGGCTTACACTGAAAAATACTGTCAGCATAAAATAAATAATTAAAGCATGAAATTAAAAAAACACGTCATACTAAACCACCAAGATTCAAATAAAGATTTCATAATTTGTTTAATAGGCATGAGTAAACAGGAAGGTCTATACTTGGTGCCCCCAAACAAAACACATAGGAGCTGCCTGTCACCAAATCAGACTGTCATTGATCCAGGAATTTTGCTAGTGGCTCAAGAACCATCAGTGGCATCGCGTCTTTCACCACCTAAGCCTGGTAAATCACCTGCAACACAACCTGAATAGAGAGCCTCACTACATTTACCCATGCTCTGGTAACCTCCAGATATATATTGGTTCACAAGTGAGGACGGACTGTTGAAGACTGTCCGGAAACTGCAGTTAGTACAAAACATAGGAATGGAGAGACAGAGCTGTGTGTCGTACTGTTGACTATCAAATTTCCAGGTGACTGCTCACATTAATTTCATATACAGTTATACCTTGGGTTGCACGTTTTCAGGTTACGGACTGCGCCGAGCCCAGAAGTACCGGAACGGGTTAATTCCGGGTTTCAGCGCTCGCGTGGGCACAGAAACACAAAATGTCGCGCATGTGCAGAAGCGCCGAATCGTGTCACGTGCATTCGCAGACGTGGTGCTGCGGGTTGCAAATGTGCCTCCTGCACGGATCACATTCACAACCCGAGGTATGACTGTAGATTTTAAATAGCATATGAGATAGAATGGACCATTGTGGGACCCCACAGCTCAAACCCCAGAGTCAATCAACTTTCCACAGTTGTTTCTGGTAATTATGCTGCAGGTAAGAGCAGAACCACTGTAATACAATGACTCCTCGAGACATTGCAGGACACCATGGTCGCTGGTGTAAAACGCTGTAGAATTGGAAGGGTTCTCAAGGGTTATCTAGTCCAACCCCCTGCAATGTAGAACTCTCAGGAGCGACCATACTGTGTTAACCATAAAGAGTGGGTCTTATGATAGCAAGATAGTTGCTTCCAGTCGGGGGCAGGGAATACCCTTATGGAACACTTAATTCACCATTGGAAGGGGGATAACAAGGAAATATGGATTTGACTCTATGCTCTCAAGTTACCTTGTTTATTAACAATAGTGCAGTAATCTCCCTTTTGTCTCCAGTCACAGCAGCCACTATGAAGAAATAATCTTAATTCTTTTAGAGTCGATATGAGCTGAATCTGTATTGTAAGAGTTCCCATGTTTTTGATGTCATGTGGATGACTGAATACAAGACTTATAATCTGTACATGTATTTATCTTGGAACTCAACACTTTGTGTTTGGTAATCGTTTTTACTTTTTTCCATAAACTTTGTAATGGGGAAGAAAAGAGGGACCACACCACTTCCAATTTCATGGCAAGCTGGCATAACATCCTCCCTAATTGGGCATTACAACTCTCTAGACTCACCCACTCAACCCTGCTCCTTTTTCACAAGCCACAATAGGCAGGGATTGAGGGAGCTGTAAGTACCCTGTCCGTGTCCTTTGGCTCCAGCAACTGACATGCATCCACATAGGCTCAAACTACGGACCTCCAATGGGCCTGTACTAGTTGTGAACCATTTTGTAAGTTACCATAAGCTGCCCAGGAAATCTTGAATTATAGAAACAGAGAACTTTTTAAAAACTGCTTTTCAGACCCCATTCATTTTCCAACTCAACAGCATTGAAACTTGTGTTTGCATTTATAATATATTTTTTATTAAGAATAACATAATACAAATAATAGAAATTGGTCACCAGACACAAAGCAAAATACAGTTACTATATTATGTAAGAAAGGAAATTGTAGTAGCAGGTTAAGTTAAATACAAACAGACGTATGAGTACTTCCAAGTGGCAGTGAATGAAAGAAACACAAACCAATCAGCATCAAAAGTATCCCTGCCTGAAATTCCAGCTAGCCCCCTGCCAACCGGTGTCTACAATACTGAGCTGGAGGGACTTGGCATAAGGCTGCTTAGGTGGCTATGAATTGGGAAGGATATAAACTGCACAGGCTTCACAGCTGCCTGCCCTGCTGCTCTGAGTGTAGATGCATCTCCTTGCTGCCCAGCTAAAATGCTAAATAAGAACAGCCTGCTGGATCAGGCCAGTGGCCCATCTAGGCCAGCATCCCATTCCCACAGTGGCCAACCAAATGCCTGAGAAACCAGCGAGCAGAACCTGAGCACAAGAGCAACACACTCTGTGTGTGATTTACAGCAATGTACAGTGGTACCTCGGGTTAAGTACTTAATTCGTTCCAGAGGTCCGTTCTTAACCTGAAACTGTTAACCTGAAGCACCACTTTAGCTAATGGGGCCTCCTGCTGCCGCCGCACAATTTCTGTTCTCATCCTGAAGCAAAGTTCTTAAGCCGAGGTAATATTTCTGGGTTAGAGGAGTCTGTAACCTGAAGCGTCTGTAACCTGACGTACCACTGTATTCAGAATCAATGGTGCCTCCGACTGCGGAGGAAGAGCACAGCCAGCATGGCTAGTAACCATCGATAGCCCTTTCCTCCTCCATAAATTTCTCTGGTCCTCTTTTAAAGGCATCCAAGCCATGGCCATCACTGCCTCCTGCCGGAGGGAGTTCCACAGTTTATGCAATGCGAGAGGAAGTCCTTTCTTTCCTCCCGAATCTTCTCACATTCAGCTGCACTGCATGTCCCCGAGTTATGAAAGAGGAATGCTTTCCTCCGTGCTTCCGCCAAGGCGCACATCATCTCATAAACCTTTCTCATGCCGCCACCTCTCACTCGCTTTTTCTATAAACTAAGAAGCCCCAAACGCCCAGCCTTCCCAGGAGGAGGAGTCTCTCCATCCCACCTTGATCACTTCGGTGGGACAACCAACTTTTTATATAAGAACGGAAATGGTTTATTGAATATTTACAAATAGACTGTTAACAGATAAGAACATTGACAGGATTATTGTAATAACCCGCAGTTTTATAAGAGTATACAGTCATACTTCAGGTTAAAGTTGCTTCAGGTTGCGCTCTGCGGCGACCCGGAAGTAACGGAATGCATTACTTCCAAGATTTGCAGCTTGCGCATGCGCAGACGCTCAAAATGACGTCACGCACATGCGCAGACGCGGCGAATCGCAACCTGAATTGCGGGTTGCGAACGGGATCCGTTCCGGAGCCCCGTTCGCATCCAGAGGTACCACTGTATATTTAAAGTAGATGAACAGATGAATACAATAAGTTAATTTGGAATACGCAGAAAATATAAAAAATAAATTTAAGGAACCGCAGAAAGAGGGGGAAGGATTCAGTCGAGTTTTGAAATGTTCAAACGATTGTAAAGTTATTGAAATGTATAAAGCTGAAAATCACAAAATAAAATAACAATAATGATGAAAGATCATTTTCTAATTCCGCAAGGTCCTTTTCGAGGTGAATCATAGAATCATAGAGTTGGAAGAGACCTCAAGGGCCATCGAGTCCAACCCCCTGCCAAGCAGGAAACACCACCAGAGCACTCCTGACATATGGTTGTCAAGCCTCTGCTTAAAGACCTCCAAAGAAGGAGACTCCACCACACTCCTTGGCAGCAAATTCCACTGTCAAACAGCTCTTACTGTCAGGAAGTTCTTCCTAATGTTTAGGTGGAATCTTCTTTCTTGTAGTTTGGATCCATTGCTCCGTGTCCGCTTCTCTGGAGCAGCAGAAAACAACCTTTCTCCCTCCTCTATGTGACAACCTTTTATATATTTGAACATGGCTATCATATCACCGCTTAACCTCCTCTTCTCCAGGCTAAACATGCCCAGCTCCCTTAGCCGTTCCTCATAAGGCATCGTTTCCAGGCCTTTGACCATTTTGGTTGCCCTCCTCTGGACACGTTCCAGTTTGTCAGTGTCCTTCTTGAACTGTGGTGCCCAGAACGGGACACAGTACTCCAGGTGAGGTCTGGCCAGAGCAGAATACAGTGGCACTATTACTTCCCTTGATCTAGATGCTATACTCCTATTGATGCAGCCCAGAATTGCATTGGCTTTTTTAGCTGCCGCGTCACACTGTTGGCTCATGTCAAGTTTGTGGTCAACCAAGACTCCTAGATCCTTTTCACATGTACTGCTCTCAAGCCAGGTGTCACCCATCTTGTATTTGTGCCTCTCATTTTTTTTGCCCAAGTGCAATACTTTACATTGCTCCCTGTTAAAATTCAGGTGAGGCCACGACCAGCACCGAACTGCCCTCCGGTTGCGGCTTTTCGTTCTGGGCACAGCTTCGCCGCGACCCTGCACGCGTCCGTTCCCACGAGCAGATGCCACGCGGGCACCGCCGTCCGCGCGCAGCGAAGAACCTCCCGCGCCTTGAGGCGGCGCCTGCCGAGGGAAGGCGGCCCTCCCTCCCTCCTTCCCTCCTTCCCTCCCTCCTCGCCGGCCTGAGGAGGAGCCGAGGCGCCGAGGCGTTTCTTTCTGGCGGCCCGAGAAGGAGGAAGCAGCGGCTCCTGCTCGCGACGCAGACCCGGAACCCGAGGTCCCCGAGGGAGCGGCCGCTTTCCTCCGCCCGCGTCCAGCCTGGGCGATGGCGGCGATGGGGAGAGCCGACGCCAACTTCCTGTGGGGCGTCTTCCAAAGGTGAGCGAGGGGCTGCGGGAGGAGGAGGAGGAGGAGGCCCGGGCCGGGGACTCGCGTGGGCCGGCTCGCCGCTTTCGCCGACGCGCCCTCGGTGACTACTCCCCGTTGTGTTTTGCCCCCTCAGGGTCGACAAGGACCGCAGCGGCGTCATCTCGGACGTGGAGCTCCAGCAAGCGCTCTCCAACGGTGGGTGGACGAGGCCTCCCGCGAGGCCTACCTGGACGGCGCCTCCCCGCGCTTCTCCCGCCCCCGCCGCCGCCGCCGTCCGGTTGGTGGTACTCCGCCTTTTCCCCAGGCGGGGACTCGGGGCGGCCTACCGAGAGAGATGGAAGCAGGGAGGTGGGTGGGTGGCGGGTGAAACAAGCATGAATTTTTTTAAAAAATAAGGTTTAATTCAAACTATAGAGATAAACTACGGGGATTATAAATTATTCTTATTAATTTATTTATATTAATAATTTATATATTATAAATTATATTAATTAATTTATTTATATTAAATGGGAACAGCTGGAAGCAGGGCGGTGGGTGGGTGGCGGGTGAAACAAGCATTAATTTTTTAAAAAAATTAGGTTTAATTCAAACTATAGAGATAAACTACGGGGATTATAAACTCTTCTTATTAATTAATTTATATTAATTGTTGTTGTTTAGTCGTTCAGTCGTGTCCGTCTTCGTGACCCCCTGGACCAGAGCAGGCCAGGCACTCCTGTCTTCCACTGCCACCCGCAGTTTGGTCAGAATTTATATTAATAAATAATATCAGATATAATACAATTTATATTAATTATAATTAAATATAAATTTATTTATATCCAACCTTTTCCCCCCTGACGCGGACTTAGGGCGGTTTACAGATGAGAAGAGCTAAAAGCATAGAGAGGAAGCATTGAGAAAATAATTGAACACTGATAGAATTAAAGCTGTATTTCCTCATGATTTAAATTATTATTATTATTATTATTATTATTATTATTATTATTATTATTTTATTTATATCTCACCTTTTCCCCTGACGGACTTGAGGTGGTGTACAGTTAGAAATGTAAACAGTTAAAAATAATAGGGGCTGGGGGGTGGGTGGGAATAGTTTAAAAAACAAACATTAATAGAATTGAAATGAACACTCTCTCTTAGCTGTTAAAAACATACGGACTATTACAATAAAAAGAGCATGGCGCCAGCAGCCCTTTTGGTAGAAGCAGTCTGTTCCCCAAACCCTGCTGGAACAAGCAGTCTAGCTTCTCTAGGGAGGAAGTTCCAACTTTGCCCGGGAGTAACACCTGAAAAGGTCCTCTCCCGCCGTGCCTGTCTCATTTTAATTCAGAATACACCCATGTTGTGCAATAAATGAAACAACCCTAATAGTGAAAGGGCACCCAAAGAAATAGCAAAGCTGAAAGTAAAATTGGCCAGCCCAGGGGAAAGTCATCTCACATACAGTGGTACTTCAGGTTACAGACTCCACTAACCCAGAAATAGTACCTCGGGTTAAGAACTTTGCTTCAGAATGAGAACAGAAATCGTCCTCTGGCGGTGCGGCGGCAGTGGGAGGCCCCATTAGCTAAAGTGGTGCTTCAGGTTAAGAACAACGGATCTCTGGAGCGAATTAAGTACTTAACCCGAGGTACCACTGTATCTTGAGGCTTATAAATGGTGCTGAAAGGTGGGCATTCCCAGGGCAAGAGCGTTCCAAAGAGACACTGCAGTTGATGAGAATGTCCTGTTTCATATCCCCAACAACAGGTATAGGTAAACTTGGCCCTCCAGATGTTTTGGGACTACAATTCCCATCATCCCTGACCACGGGTCTTGTTAGGGATGATGGGAGTCGTAGTCCCAAAACATCTGGAGGGCCGAATTTCCCTATGCCTGCTCAACAATCTCTAGCAAAAGTGGACAGAACAGGATGCTTCCCAAACCTTGGAGGCCAGGGGAGAATAAGTAGCTACTTAAGAGTTTTAAAGGCAAAAGGGGAGGTCGGACTTTGATTAGAGAGACTGGGGCCCAGTTCTTTGCGTAACCCTAATGCTTTGTGTTTTGTGAGGGTGGGGTGGGTCAGTCTTACAGCATTGCCAACTTTGCACAGTTATTGGGAGAACAAAAAAAAGTACACTGTTCTGAAACACAAATGTTAGTAATAATAATTTTATTATTGACACCCCATCCATCTGTATTTTTTTTCTTGAAATACATTTATTTCCTAACCACCTCTCCATAGGAAAGTTCACAAGAACATGTAGATATGTTATGTTGCTATCATATGTATCTCTGTGCCAGTTATGGCTTTCCACTGTGTGTGTACCAAGCGGGGAAACTGTGAATGTTGCTCATGATAGAAAATTGTATGTAATAAGGGGAATATGCTGCAACCTAACCACTGGTTACATAACCAACATAAGGCAGAAAAAGCAAAAGTCTCTGAAGTGCAAAGGGTCCTTCATGTAAGTATTAATGTCAGAAAAATCCAGCTTAACTAACCCTTTTGATTACAAACCTATGGGTATAGGGCAGTATACATATGTAATAAGTAATAATAATTTTTTAAAAACCTCACAATTATTAAGACTGGTTAAAATGAATTTGCTCCTACTTGAATATCCCTTGAAAGCATGGGGCAAAATTGTTGCCCCGATTATTCTTTGAATATTACAAGTCTAGAGGTAACCCAACATGTATTAAGGGGCATTCTTGTCTCTAGGTGATAGCTGGCAAGATAGGAGGACACAGAGTCGTAACTTGGAGTAGTGTGTGAAAAGGGAGGCTTTTGAAAGTAACAGGTTGGACAAAAACAACCTCCTGGTCATTATTCTCAGCTGCTTGGAATCACATTACATTGATATATTGAAAGCAGTTGAGTTTAAAGGAGCTAACATGATCATGAAGGGTTGATTTGTTTATCCCTCCCCTCCCTTTGCATCTTCTCACTTGTTTTTTGCCAAGCTCTACCCCACGACTTGGAGGAGCTTCATAGAGCAGCTTGCTAAATGGCCTACCTCTCACCTCTGTTAAAACCACTTGCCTGGGCCTGCTGGTTGTTCCTCATGCCTCAATTGGTGTTGCTGCCTATGGGGGGGGTGAGACCCCTAAAGGCTTTTGTAAGCATTTATGTATTTCCCTTTAAGACTGCACCACAATTGGGCTTACCAGGGAAGGCAACATAAGCCTTTGAGAGTTTCTACTTCCCTCAAAGATTGCAGGAAGATCAGGCTTAAAAGGGAAGCTAGCTAGCTAGCTAGCTAAGCAGGATCACCTTAGTGCACCAGTGAGCTCCTTGCCTGAACTCAGCAGAATCACTTTCTGTATTGGCTGGTTTGAAGGGGCAGCAGTCCTGCTTAATGCTGGTTTGTGCAGCAGTTCAAAGGATGCTGAGAAGCAGCTGGCTTTTACAACTTAAGGAGCTGCACAAAGCAGCGTTGGGCAAACATTGTATTCCTTGATTCATTACTTTTTGAATTGGGATGGAGCAGTCTTTAATACTGTAAGAATGATAGAATGTAGAATCATAGAATTGTAGGCTTGGAAGAGGGACCCAAGGGTCATCTAGTCCAACCCCCTGCAATGCTTTAAGAATGGTATAATATTTTTTAAATTATTAGTAAAGGAGTATTTGCATTGTATAAAGCTTAAAAAAAAATATGGTGGTGGGGACCGAGAGTGAGAATCAGTATTGATTCTGTCTTAATGGTTCTTATCCTCTCATTTTCAAGAGTTCATAACACTTAGCTTTTCCTGCACACATATTTTAATGATTTGCTTCCGTTCTCTTTTAGGAACATGGACTCCATTCAATCCAGCAACTGTTAGATCTATCATATGTAAGTGATTCATAACATACTTTTAACATTTGGGGGGCGGGTTGTACTCACAAGCAGCATTTTTAGGCGGTTCGTAGTATGTCAATAAAATAGTTAAACAAAATTGTTTCAGTGGTGAGAACTGGAAGAATATTCTGTTTGAAATGATGTCCAGTTGCATTGCCCTCTTAGCCCATTACTATTTACATAGTTTAATATCTGCAACGGGGACCAAAATACTCCCTGTTTGAAATGCATTGCTTGCTTTTTTACTGAGTTGCTTTTGAGTAGTCATATGTGTGGTTTTTCACATGGATTCTGCGGTTGCATAGAGCACAATTTTGAAACTTCTAGAGCTAGATGGCAGATTTTTGATGGGATGTCTGCCCTCAGGGCAGTGTGACCCCAACTTTCCACTCTTCCTTTACTGACTGCTGCAGTGGAGGAGTCTGGTTATGCGATGGTACAAATCACCAGTTGAAGAACCAGTTATAGGTAAGCATTTTGGGGGTTGGTTTTTTCATGGTCTATGTGTATGGGTAATAGCAACCCACGTTATCCAGAGGTGAGGCAAGTGGGCAGGCAACCACTGACCTTGGCATAGCTCTGAAAGGTGTATCCTCTCAAGCTGAAACACTCATACTACAGGATTGACATTGAGGACTACAAACAGAGAGCAGTATAATAAACTTCAAGAACAGAGAAAACTCAAGGAACAATGTGGATGAAACAACTGTCCTTGTTGAGTGTATACAGATTCCTAAGAAAATCTGAAACCGAGCTATTTTGAAGCATGTGGATGGAGACCAAATCTTCCTGAACACCGTGTCAACACTGCTTGCTCCCCCCAACGACTCATGGAAAGTGAAGAGACAAAAGCTGAGACTGAACCCATCTGTTTTTGTTGATAAAATCACTTGTTTACTATACAACCAGTGCATGCAGGGAAGACTGCAGGTTTGACAAAGGACTTTGGGCAGAAAACTGGAAGAACTGCCTTCAGTAGAAAGAACAAGGCAGGCAGGCTTGAGGACTCCATTATACTAATGCAAAATGAGAGATTTAAGTATCAGCTTCTTGGTGGTTGTTGGCATCTGTCTGTCTCGAGACAGTGCCCTTATCCAAACCAAAATCGCTTGGAGAAATCTGTTTAGTGTTTCCGCCACCTTCTTGGGATTAGAGTATAGAAGATAAAAGCTTTGTGCCATCTGCATATTGATGGCACTTCTGCCCAAACCTCCATGATTTTGTTGCTGGGGCTGATGGGAGTTGGACATCTGGAGCACTCAGGATTTCCTATCTCTAATGTAGATATTGAAAAGCCTAGAACATTGGCATCCCAAAGGTCATGAAGTAAAATGGTAGTCATCTAACAGCACCCTCTGGATCCTACCCTCCAGGTAGGACCAAAGCCACTGCAAAAGAATGCTCCCAGGGTGATGTCACATAAGGATTCTACAGTTGATGTGGAAAACTTGTGAAAAGTTAAGATGAACTATCAGGTTTGCACTTTTCTCTCCCATCTCTTCTTCAGTGCTGGTTGTCCAGGGAGATGACCAAAGCAATTGGGATCAAATCGGGGTGTGTTGCAAAGTGTTGCTTTAAAATGGCAGATTAGAAATTTTCCAAAGGTGTAGGATCCAGATTTAGATTTATTTATTTTTTAAATTGCGCTCTCCTTTAAAAACAAAAGCGGACATCACCATTCCACAGCTGATACTCACTGAAGGTGAGTCAGGTTTTCAGAAGCCGAGGTGGGCAAGGAACCTAGGAGTGCATGGTTGGTTTCATCCCTCGTCCACTTCCTCAGACAATAGTAGCCGAAAGGTATCCAGATGGTATCTTTGCTGCCTTCGCTTCTAATGATGTTGAAATTGTGGCATCTTAAGTTGGAGTGAATATGAGCAATTGAATCTGTGGAATGTAATGCAAACTGATCACAATGGAACTTCATTGGTTCCATCTGATGTTCTCTACCAGACCTTTATTAAGCAGATTGCTAACCACCTGACAAGGCTCCTTTGAGCTACATTAAGACATATTGGTGTAGAAATATGATTTTTCTTTGGCTGCAGTAACTGCCATAGAGTAGGCCCTAAAACCAGATCTAACCTGTTTGGTTATATTCATTTTGTGTTCTCCACCAAGAAAACTTTTTTAAGAGTGAGCACTTTGTCATGGGCTCGTTGCTTGCCTGTGTCATATTATTTTAGATTCCGTTTTGGGAATCTGTGGACTTCTGGTGCGTTGAGAAGAGCCACCCTTTAAGAAATCTTTATTCAAAGAAAAGTGTTGACTATACTGAATTATTTTTAGAACCCATATCAGTTTACATAAGAGCTGCTTCTACCACTGTTTCTTGTTTTTCTTTACATTAAAAGGTAAACATCCATATAGTAAACTTTTTAATGAGGTATTTCAGCTATTCCTGTCTCCTAATCTTAACAGAAATGTAATAGAGAATGATTGGTGTCTCATTCTGTAACTTAAATGAATTAATATTCTGAATGTTTGTTTCAGCCATGTTTGACAGAGAGAACAAAGGTGGTGTGAACTTCAATGAATTCACAGGAGTCTGGAAATACATATCTGACTGGCAGAATGTCTTTCGCACGTATGATAGAGACAATTCAGGAATGATTGACAAACATGAACTAAAGCAAGCACTAACAGGTTTTGGTAATTCATTTGTAATTATATTGATCATGTATCACAATCATCTAGGGTTGTCAACCTGGTCTCTACCGCCCACTAGTGGGCGTTTCAGGATTCTAGGTTGGCAGTAGGGGGTTCTATGGCACAAGATGAATCCTTCTTCCATTGAGCACTGGTGGGTGGTAGGGAAATTTTACCATCAAGAAAGATGCAATTAGTGGACAGTAGTTATAAAAAGGTTTAGTACCCCTGATCTAGATTGAGGATTAAACCTTATCAAGTTGAAATATTCCAAAGAGGAAATAAGCTTGTTTTTGTTGTGGTCCTTCTAGAAGCAGTCTGAAAATGCTACCCCAACATTACCATTTTAGAATAATTGTTTAACTGAGAAAAACTACAAGGCTGAAATATATAAATTTCCTCCTAGTTTTTACAAATAGATACAGTTTGGGAAAACAGCTTCATATCACCTTTACTAATTTATTTAAAGGTCTGAGAACTTGGTTTAGTTATTACCAAGGAACAGCTGGAGAGAAAGCATTTATAGCTACAATCCTCTATTCACTTACCTCAGCATAAGCTCCACTGAACTTCGGAAGACTTCCAATAAGTAGGCATTTATAGAATTGCACTGTTAGAATTAGTATTTCAAGAATGATCAAGGATGATTGCACCCTGCACGCTGAAAGCTGTGAGCTGGAGGGACATCACGGCTTACACAGCTGACAAGTGGGGAAGCATGTCAGCTTTTAGGCAGGAGGCCTCTGCAAGGCCCTGCTGTGCCTCCTGCCTCACAAAGGAAACCCTCCCCAGAGGATATACTCTGGGCTCTGAAGAGGGTGTCCTTGCAAGCCAAGAGGACTCGCCAGGGTGCTCCACATTTCTGGGATCTGCTTCTGGAATCCCGGCACTGCGTGTGCATGGTCATGTGCAAATAGAGTGTTCATAAATGGGGAATTGGTCCACAGGACTGTAGTTCCTCACCCCTGCCATACAGTTGAAGACCTTGGAAAAGACTGAAAAAAATTTTTCTTATTAGACAGTATGTTGTTCATCCCATCAATGAAATTAATTTGGTTTTTCCTAATTTTAACAAACCTTTGCCTTCATATTTGGAAAGTAAGGTGACCACACTATGTGTGCAGCATAGCATCTGCTTGTTTTCATTACCAACACATTTTTGCTATTGAATTTAAGTTGTCCTGAGTTTGCATGAATCTCCTGTAGTTTTTATGACTTTGTTGTATTGCTTTGTGGTGTTTTGTGTGGTTTTAGTTCATTCCATCAATGAAATTAATTTGGTTTTGGTTGCAGTGTCATATTGTTGCCTAATTAATCCATAACACAGAAGACTCGTAGACTTTGCATTTTATTTACTTTGCTCCTGAATACCTTCAATTCTTTCAAGGTTATCGACTATCTGACCAATTCTACGATCTCCTCATTCAGAAGTTTGACAGACAAAGAAGAGGACAAGTGGCTTTTGATGACTTCATCCAGTGTTGTGTTGTCATACAGGTAACAAACTGGGCTGTTGAATAGTTACAATTTAGAACGACCAAGTAACAGTAAGTTTAGCATATATGCCAAATAATTTGAAAATCCATTGCCGATTTGAATTTAGTGATAGTGTTTTGTTTTTTCAGGGCTTTTCAGTTTCTTCAGTATTTATTTTGTCACCTTCATTTGTGCTGCCTGCAAAATCTGATTTTTCAGGAAGATGCCAGTTACTGTTTATTTTAACATAGTAAGCAGTAAGAGTGTGGCGCTAAAGACTGCACCATCAGCATTTTTGTTCCAATGAGCAGCAAGTAGTGAAGAATTTTTCCAGGACTAGAAGTAGAAATAAGGAATTTATAAGTAGAATCCTCTAGATTATGTACTCTAGTAATTCAGTTGACCATTTGCTCAGATTCAATTCCTCGTTTCACAAATGGAAGCTATGCTTCAGTAGAAGAACTCAATAGTTTCATCTATAGGTAAATCTGTTTTAACATGTTTTTTTCAGAAATGGACGGATGTCTTCAGACGCTATGATACTGACCAGGATGGCTGGATCCAAGTGTCTTACGAACAGTATCTCTCCATGGTCTTCAGTGTTGTATGACAGCAAAAATTCTTGCGCTAGAATGTGGACCAGAGTTGACAGCTGTCTGATTCCAAAACATAAGTGGATAGCTTCTCACTCTCTCAAATGTTGCAGAGAGGATGTTTAGAAGCATATCATTTTTCTCTATAATAATAATTACTAATAATCATGTCCAATATCACCTGCTGCTTCAAATCTCAGCATTGCATTATGTACATTAATGTTTTGGAACTTTTTGAAATGCCAAACAGTAGTAGCAATGCATGTGCCTTGTTTACCTTTTTATAGAGATTAAAAAAGCCTGACTTGTATCCTGTGTCCATATCAAGGATGATTTAAAATTCATAGGCATTTTAGCTGTACAGCTGTGAGTTACTTGGGGGGATGCATGCTTTTGTTCCTTTGTTTGGGGGCAACATCATGCATACATTTGGTCGCATGGAGGCACTTACCCTCTAGCGGCTCCAGCTCATTCTCTCTGCATTTGTCTGCATACAGCAAGGCAGTAGAAGCAGCGGGAGATCCCATAGTTGTGGAAGGGCCACATTTGTCATTTTGGTAGTGAACTTATGCAGTGCTTCGTTTGCCTTGGTAGCCCAGTGGCCAAAAAAATAATCCCAATATCTACCAAAGCCCAAAAGAATGGTGAGGTTAGGAACAGGGGACAGGGTATAAATGGACCCATCAGGAAAAGTCACTTTGAAAATAGGAGGAAATACAGAAGATGGACAGAGTGGATGGCTAAGACAAATTCAAGTGAGGGTCAATAACTTACTTATTTAGAATGTTATGAATGTCAATTTGTGTGTCCGTTCATGAACTTGGTAATGTTTTAAGTGTAATGGAGACCAAGCACTTCCAATTCTGAATACGCTATATAGTATACGTACACAGTAAACCAGGTCTCTAGTATAGCTAATGTTATTGAGATTTGTGAAAAGTGGCACTCTCTTTCACATTAGAAGAATGGCAAAACTTTAGCTCCACTCTAGAATATATTGTCTCACATTTAAGCAGGTGATGGAATTTATGGTTTCCACAGCTGGAGACTGTCACACGACGTCCAATGGAGAATGACAGACAATACTATACTGGGGTGTATGGGAGTGCCATTAAGATTTGTATACAAGAACAGTAAACCAGACTAGGAGCAGAAGACGATAAAAATAAGAGGAAACAGCAATGCCACACAGACTCTGGAAAAGCTTTTTTTAATTTAATTTTTAATTGTAAATTTGTCAGAGAAGGCTTAGCATTAAGCATGGTTTACCATAAGAGTAAACAGAAAAGTAAGTGCTGAAACTTTAAAGCTTTACCAGAATGTACTTTTGTTAATTATATGAACAGCTACCCACACTTCAGGAATGCATCGGAAACACTTTAATATTTACCTTGGACAGGCTTCAGATGCTATATACAGATTTGAGCCATGTCTTCTCATGGTGAAACAATCTTTGCCAGTTCAGTTGATTGCGAATTCATTTCACTCAGAGCTTGAGCTAATGCATGAATATCAATTTCTAGGATAGAAGAAAAATTGTCAGTTTAATATAGCTTTAAAGACTACAACCACTTCAGTTTTTGTGTACAATAGAACATAGCAGCCATGTTCACATGCCATGCTAAACATGTTTGGACCTCTAACCACACTGAAATTTTACAAAAGTGTTGGGCACACAAATCAGTCAAAGATGGGACTGGCAGCGCTGCCCCACCCCGAGAAACAAAACACAAAGGAGGAAGAGGACAAGGATCATTTAAGTCCAGCAGTGGAGGCAAATCCCACCAAAACATGAATTGAGGCAATTCTCTTTTCTGTTCAGCACTGTAAACAGAAGAACTTCATGTATGTTATACACTAAGCCATTGTAATATGTAACCAGTTTTTCCTCCCCCATTTGCTTTTTCACTGCTGAATCCAACTGCCAACCACCTCCCATTAAGACCACCTCCCCCCACCCTTCAAATCTATTCTTCCAACCAGATCTATGATTGTGTTATTTTCTGTCACTGCACACACACTTAAGAGCTACAAGCATACATACATACTTTGACATTCAAAACTCTTGGTTCTTGTCTTATGGCACAGGTCTTCTCTAAGGGAGATAATACCCAGCCTCCTTTGTGTTAACCCAATAAAGTTACAATATGGCAATATACTTCATGCACTTACTTTGAAGGTCTGGATAATGGGGAACCAGTTGTAGAAGCATGCTTGTCAATGTAGCTGCATCCTTTCCTCAAAGCTGACTCATGATGTTGGCAGTAAGGTCACTGACACATTCACCCCATTACATTATTCAGGTTGATAATTACTGTATGAGCTACCACCACCAAAGGATGGATAAGGCCTCAGATCACCTTCAAAGTTTGATTGCTGGAAGCCCAATTGTTGTGGCCAGCCAGGTCCACCGCTTTCTGAAGAAAAGGAAGGTACAGACATCTGATTACCACTCCCAGGCCTATCACCATACCAAGAGGGAAAATTCGCTTGGTGGTTTATTGAAGGAAGCTGTGAGATGATGCTATCCGGATATGTTCTTGAGTCACAAGAGTCTTGCATACTATCCCAACGTCTTGCTTCACTACATGCCATTCTGTTACCAAGTACTTTGCTACTGTTGAGTTGGTGATATATTGTATAACTCTTTTGTGTTGATGTAAAGCAGGAAGGGGACGCGGGTGGCGCTGTGGGTTAAAGCCTCAGTGCCTAGGGCTTGCCGATCGAAAGGTCGGCGGTTCGAATCCCCGCGGCGGGGTTCGCTCCCGTTGTTCGGTCCCAGCGCCTGCCAACCTAGCAGTTCGAAAGCACTCCCGGGTGCAAGTAGATAAATAGGGACCGCTTACTAGCGGAAAGGTAAACGGCGTTTCCGTGTGCGGCTCTGGCTCGCCAGAGCAGCGATGTCACACTGGCCACGTGACCCGGAAGTGTCTTCGGACAGCGCTGGCCCTTGGCCTCTTTGAGTGAGATGGGTGCGCACAACCCTAGAGTCTGTCAAGACTGGCCCGTACGGGCAGGGGTACCTTTACCTTTAAAGCAGGAAGGCTTTTCTACAGCTGGAGTTGACTGGAAATAAGCAGAAGCAGATTGGTTGAATTGCTTCATCCATTCATTGATTCCACCACCTAAACCTGGCTGATGGATCTTGCCAAATGAACTCTTTAAGGGCAGACATGGTTGCAAGTTCATTCGAACTCAGGGCAAGCGAAGAGGCTTCCCCTCTCATTTGACAGCTGTACAAATCAGTAGGTGTGTGCGAAGTACTTGATCCATGCTGCAGTAGGGACTGTAACTCTGCAAGTCCATTAGACAGACACCCATAATTCCATTTACTGTCTCCTACAAAAAAATTGAAAAACATGACAAAATGCTATATGCTATTAAGCACACACACCAAATCATACTTTTCCAGACCAGCATTTCCCAAACTTCTAGAAGACTAAAGAAAATAGATTCTTAAAATATAGCAGCAACACTCCCAGGGTACTATTTGGGAAGGACTGCTGTAGAGCTAGTTTGCACATAATGCTAATACAAACTATGATTTGACATGAACATGCAGGTTCCCAGGAGAGACTGTATTTCTCTAAGAACCATGAGAATTTTGGCAGGGTGTTTTCCAAACTAAGGTTTGAGATAAATCACAAAATGCAAACCTGTGCTTCCCTGCATAGATTTTATAGCAGCTTCCTAACCATGGCAACTCCACACTAAGTCCTATTGAATTCAAAAGAAGTACTGTTGCCATACAAAGTCTAGATGGGATGAAATGATTATGAAAGCATAAGCATACATGTTATCTGAATTAAGATTAAATGAATTTGGATTGGATTGAATCTGCTGTGATGTGTGATGCAACACTCTCTTTGTGGCAAGGTTGGGGGGATGATTGTGCTGTACATAGCAGTTGCCTCTATAAAGAGCTATAGCCAAACCCATCTGGAGTAGAGAAACAACAAATGCTGGTAACTGAGCTAATTACCTTGGGTATTTCCCCCATCATTATTTCACTGAAGACATCTCTACTGTGATAATCTTTGTGTTTTCCAAATGTCTTCTTGGGCTCACACTGCTTTGCCATTTTTTGTACTGGTGCTATCAGTGGTGGAATAGCAAGTCAAAATTTGGGAGTTGTTGCTATGGCTGAACAGGTATGACCTCACCTCCATCTCAGGTATCTTTTCTAGAATCTGTTAATGGCTGCATAAACAAATTTGACACTTCATTAATGAAATAGAGAATTAATTATAAGTTTTAAATCACAGGCTTTATTGTTTAGAATGAGCTATTCAATGAGCAGCTCTTTTTTTTTTTTTTTTTACAAAAACTGAACAATGTTATAATACTAATGCTAGCAGAAAGATTACCAAGAGAAATACTCACCTTACAATAATATATCTTGCTTAACTGTTTCTCAGATTCTGGTCTGGAAATTTCTTCAGACTGTAGTTTGGTAAACTTCACTGTGGGTGCTCATTTTGCAGAAAGTGCTTTGTTCAAAAGGCTGCTTTAAAGGACTGTAATTCAGTTTAATCCTGTTAATGGACAAATGTATTTTTTATAAAAATCAAAAGCTTGAGGGTAGCAGATTGCTATTCTTTATGACTGATATAGACACAGCACTCTGTAAACAGCAGAAAAACCAGTCTCTGTTCCAATGAGCCTATAATCCAAGTCTTGACTGAGGGAAGAAAAGGGGTAAATAATGGCAACAGCTACACATATTCAAGTTTGGTTTATGTATGTAGGGGAAACTAAAGGACTAAGGCAAAAGTTTCACAGAAAATGTATAATTTGAGGAGCATTTTAAAGTAGGAAGAAGAGGTGGCATCTACAGGAAATGGTAAAAGAGGATACCGGGGCTGAAAGGAGGTGAAGGCCAAGTCTGGTCTGAACAACAACAGAAGTGGTTAATGCTGGCTGCAGACGTGAGGAGACCGCAGGGTGGCACCAAAACAAAGCAGTTTGACCAAATGCAACGATAGCACACCCGGGCATGCAAGCAGGCTGCAGAGGGCCCAGCAATGAAGCGAGAGGCGCTCTCCTCGATTTGCCACAAACATGAGCCATCGGGCGTCTTCAAGGACTGGGCTCAGCGCCTGGGGGGAAACTGGCAAGACAGTGAAGTGGCCCTGAACCAGGTCCAGGGTGAATTCGCCTCAGCGCTTAAGTCTCCTACATAACTACGCGAGGCAACAACTTCAGAAGGCCGCTCACCGCTTGTTTATTAACACGCCGCTCCCCAAGTGATTTAAATCTGGGGCAGCTGAGGCAGTGAACGGGCCCCTACTGAAGGTCTACCACTGCTGCCCAGGCAAGAAGCCCCCTCGTCCCGCGGATGGAGCTCAGCGGAGCATCGCCCAAGACCCCGCTCCTGCCGGCGGGGCAAGGCGGCCGCACTCACGCCTCTCATTCGCCGAGGCCTGAATTCATTTAGTCATGTCCGACTCTTCGTGAGCCCATGGACCAGAGCATGCCAGGCACTCCTGTCTTCCACTGCCTCCCGCAGTTTGGTCAGACTCAAACACTATCCAGCCATCTTGTCCTCTGTCGCCCCCTTCTCCTTGCGCCCTCCATCTTTCCCAACATCAGGGTCTTTTCCAGGGAGGCTTCTCTTCTCATGAGGTGGCCAAAGTCTTGGAGCCTCAGCTTCACGATCTGTCCTTCCAGCGAACACTCAGGGCTGATTTCCTGTTTATCATGGTGACAAATGTCTGCTGTGGCTAGAGTTGTACTCCCTCTGAAGAAGCAGGTTCACAGTTGGGGGGGGGGTCCTGTTCCTGGGCAGCTGGCAGAGCCCCTCTTCGCTGGGCATGGGACTGCCACATTCCCTGACCTCCATAGGAGACTCACAGTCCCTCTCTGCGTCTCTGTTCCTTTTTGGCCACTGTCAAATGAGGGCGATGGCAACTGGACTTCTGATCCTAAGCTGAATAGCTGCCCAGCCCAGCTTCAGTTCCCCCACCAAGTGCCCCCTTCTAGAACCCACTGCTCTCAACTGCCTCCCCCCCAACATTCAAACTCCCTTTCCAAGCCTCCTCCAATCACTACTCTCAACCAGAATTCTGGAATCCAACTTGGGAAGGCTGGCTGCCCTGCTGTGAAGAAGTCCTTCCTGCAAGGACTCTGCTGTACTCTTTAAAGCTACAACAGTCCCAACTTTTGAAGCAGTATTTTATACATCCTGCTCTGTCAAGTCATCCTATTAGAAGCACAAAAGCTTCCAGTTCCTGCTTCCTATAGGGAAAGTGAGCTGCAGGTTCTCCTCTGTTCTAAAAAGCAGGTGTCTTCCCCTAAATGATCCTGGGAATTGTAGCATCCATGGCAGATGACCATCTCACCTCTGCTGAAAAAGGAAGGAGAGTCTACCGCCTTCCGAGGGATTTCTTCCCACTGTCAAACAGCTCTTGCTGTCAGAAAGTTCTTCCTGAAGTTGAGTCGGAGTCCCCTTTCTTGTAACTTGAATCCGTGGCTTCAGGTCCTGAGGGCCACTGGAGCAGGAGAAAACAAGCTTCCTCCCTGTGACGGCCCCTGAGATATTGAGAGGGCTGCATGGTGTGGCTCTCAAAATCCATGTTCTGAGAGAGAGAGAGCAAAATGGTTCTCTCTCCCCTTTCTCCAGCCCAGGCAGAATTATAAGAGGTCAGTGCATCTGGCTGGTAAGAAGAGGGTCGGAGTTTGGAGCCCAGCCAGGGCTGGCTGTGGGCAGGATCCTGACATTGTTAGGGTTGGACTAGATGACCCCTGGGGTCCCTTCCAAATCTACCATACTATGATTCCATCAAGCAGCTAAAGGAACGGGCAGAGGAGCAAGATGCAGAACAAGGGGAGGCACAACCACACACCCCAACAGCACCCTCTGGCCTGACCCACGGTGGCCTCATCCCAGCACACTTTGAAACCCCCCTCCCATTTTATTTTTATTAATTCAGCTGCCTGGCAACCCAGCAGCCTGGCCCCTCTTTGCCAGATGATGTCACAAAGTGCTGATTTGCATGCAAGCCTTACAGTGACCTGCAAGAGGGATGCCTGTCAGATGATGGTGAGAGACTTGCTGAGACAAGTGATAATGAGAAGGAACTCTGAAGGTAGGAGCCCCAGAGGAGATGAGTGGCAAAGAATCATCATCACCATCATCATCATTATTACCATTACCTGTTACAGGTACATGTGGCTTGGCTCCCTGGTTTGACTTGTCCACAGATGTTGTCAGCTTGGCAGGTTCTCAGCTGTAGTCCCCAGATTATATTTTCTGTTGTGAATATCTGGTTGCTTACAAGGTTGAACCACATGGCCTTTCCAGGACTCTATTTTCTTAACTCTAAGGCTGCGTACACATCACACCTTGAAGTCACGGGGTAATTCCATTCAAATGTCAACCTACAGACTCATCGTTCCTAAATATGTTGCAGACCATTTTAAAGAGAATTTCTCAAAGCTTCAGGGTCTTGCCTCTGTGTCGGATGGGTTTTAACAGGAAGGAGAGTATATGTTAATTGAAATTTATCCCTCCAGATACCCACAAATGTGAATAAAGGTAAAGGTACCCCTGCCCGTCCGGGCCAGTCGTGACCGACTCTAGGGTTGCGCGCTCATCTCGCTCAAGAGGCCGGGAGCCGGCGCTGTCCGAAGACACTTCCGGGTCACATGGCCAGCGTGACGAAGCTACAGCTGGCGAGCCAGCACCAGCGCCGCACACGAAAACGCCGTTTACCTTCCCGCTATAAAGCGGTACCTATTTATCTACTTGCACTTAGGGGTGCTTTCGAACTGCTGGGTGGGCAGGAGCTGGGACCGAACGACGGGAGCTCACCCCGCCGTGGGGATTCGAACCGCCGACCTTACGATCAGCAAGTCCTAGGCACTGAGGTTTTACCCACAGCGCCACCCGCAAATGTGAATGAACAGAGTTTTAAAATCACCTCCTTGACAGCAAAACTAAAAGCTTAGGAGCAGCCACTGGGACCATAAAACACTGGTGCTAAAGCATCTATGATGGCTCCCAGTACATTTGCGAGCACCATTCACAGTGTGGGTCCTGCATACCTGAAGTAGGGTTGCCAGCTGGTCCTTAAAAAAATGAATTTTAAAATCCCATCCTTGACAGCAAACTTAAAAGGATAGGAATCAGGCTGCAAAACCTTCTTTTGAGCAAGTCCAGCTATGAAACTAGCTGCCTCCCCCCCCCCCCTTTTCCCCACTTAAGAAAGAATCAGGCATCAACATGGGAACTTTAAAAATAAGCTTTACTTACTTTATAATCATGCATCGGTTCACAACAATAGTAGCATTAAAAACTGTGCAGGAAAAATACTGTTAAACATTTGCAGGAGACCCATCCCCTGAACCCTTGAAATAGATAAAACAGTAGAATTTTGATTAATTGGGATATCAATGAAAGTACAGGCTGCATAACTGTGTCAGACAAGGAATTCCTGGGTTGACTTTTGCAAACCAGGCTGGGGGGGTCTAGCAAAGAGCAAATCTGTTAACACACCTGAGCTTGCTGGGCACACGACCCAAGGGGAAGTGGGGATGAGCCCCAAAGGTATGGTGGGTACACAGCGTTGGTTTCAAGGGAAAGGTCTCTAGCAGGCTTTAGCTCACACAGGGCAGAAGCGTAGTGAGATTTATTTTGTATTATTTGTTTACACCATCACTGCGTGTGACCCTTTAAAAAGAGGTTCCTTAGACTCCTTAATTTGACGCAAGGAGGCAACAGCGAAAGGCTGAGGGTCCAGGGTGGTCCTGGAGTCCTGCGGAAAGACATAAGCCAGAATCCGTCAATTTAGACTTCTGGGTTCCCTGGCATGTCCCATATGGAACCTCTGTGACAACAGGGGGCCTCTGTTTTCCATTTTCCTTTCTGTCTCCCCGGCCCTAAGATAGGCAGGGCACAGAGGCTGCTGTGGTGCCGTGAAGAAGGGGAGGCCACCATGTATGAAAATGGCATTTTGGAAATTGTGGTATGTTAATTCCATGGGAAATCCATTCCCCACATGTGCCAGGAGGTTGTGGCGCCAACCTGAGCAAACAGGGCTAGGGAGGAGGGCAGCAGTACAAGCTAAAGCCACCATATAAATAGAACAGGTAAGAGGAAGGGAAAATTTGCATGGAGCGGGGAGAACACTCTACAAGTTGAGTATACAGTGGTGCCCCGCAAGACGAATGCCTCGCAAGACGGAAAACCCGCTAGACGAAAGGGTTTTCCGTTTTGGAGGTGCTTCGCAGGACGAATTTCCCTATGGGCTTGCTTCGCAAGACGAAAATGTCTTGCGATTCCTGGGGGTTTTTTTCCGCTCCCCACCCCCTTTTTCTAAGGCACTAAGCTGCTAATAGCCTTTTAGCAGCTAATCCGCTAATCCCTTAAGCCTTTAATAGCCGCTAAACAGCTAATCCGCTAATGGGCTTGCTTCGCAAGACGAAAAAAACTCTAGACGAAGAGACTCACGGAACGGATTCTTTTCGTCTTGCGAGGCACCACTGTACATGTTTATGCTGTAGAGGCATTTCTGAAAAAAGGCTTACATGAATAAGACTGATTCGAGAACCGCCACTCAAGACCACGAAATTGCTTCTCCATGCATGGCTCCTTCCCGGCCCTGCTTGGCGCAGAAGCAGCAGCCAAAGTTTCCTCCCATTAAAACATCATATTGAGTTATTTCAGAGAGGGAGGAGACTTTGGCTGCTGCTTCTGTGCCAGGCCGGCTGGGACGGAGCCGAGATGCCCATATGGAGGCCAAGTGGGGAGAGCTTATAAGATCAGGTAGGAGGAAATGCCCCTTCCCAGGTCCCCCCCCTCCTGCCCCAGACTGGGCTAGCGTGGCTGGGAGCCAGGCGTCTGCTGCTGTCTCCATTTGCTTTGCAGCGAGGAGAAGGTTCAGCCTAGGAGCCGCTGCATCCCAGGAGGGACTGGAGCCCAGACGAAGTCTTCTTGTCTCAGAGGTGATGGGACAGGGGGAAGGAGGGGGGGGGGGCTTAGGAAACACACAAGAAGGGCCAGCAGGATCAGGCCAAGGGCCCACTTGGTCCAGCCTCCTCTTCTCCGAGGGGCCACCCAGATACCACTAGCAGTATTTGAGCCCAAGAGCCCTCTGTCCACTTGGGACTTCCTGACACGGCTTTTCTGAAGCATGTTGTCTCCATCAGGACTAGCAGCCTTTGACCGCCCTCTCCACTGTTCAGTCGCCTAATCTTCTTTTACAGCCATGGAACACCTACTTCCGGTTTTGCAGCATTCAGGTTCCAAGTTGTTCGTGAACTAAGCTGTTCGAAAACCGAGGTACCGCTGTACAGGAATCTTCACACGTTAGGCGATACTGAACAATATTACAAATTCCACACTTAAATATAGAATATTTATTAACAAATGCTGGATTTTACATTTTAGGCAGCAGCCGAGTATAAATGTAAGTAATATTATTTAAGATTGTAAGAGTAATAAACCTTTACAAAAAGGCTCTCAATAGTGCTACTATTTTGTCAAGCAGACAGGATGCTGTAATTTTGAGCATACTTTTTTCCTTTCCAGAGGAATATACCAAAATAAGGAATTTATTCTACTTAGCCTCAGCTTGATATATTTTCAGGCCACTAGGACTGATATTATAGAATAAATTAGAAATATAGTGTCTTAAAATAATAGTACAAAGTCTATTTTTGTTGCTTCCTCTTTTACCTTTGCTGATCAGTTCAATAACTCAAATTAGACATTTGAGGTAATATATGTAAATCACAGAATCTATTTTTACATGTGCAAACCAACATTTTAAAGGATAAAAACCAAGCATAGAAACTTTATTCGGAAACAGTTATTTTGCAAACTTTTTCTATTCATATTAATACTGTTTAATCACTTAAAAATGATGCTAAAGATATGAAGATCATAGAGCAACTGGATAATATATTTTATGAACAGTGAGCATGATTAAGCTAAAATATTAGTTGATCACTTTACATTGTGCATTAAAAGTCTGTGCTCCTTCAAATAAACAGCTAATACTTATTTTCATTTGGTAGTGAAATTGTCTTCATAGTGAAAAATGGCCTATAATTTCTCCCCTATTAATACATTTCGGGAACATGAAAGTCATTATTTTCTTGATAGAGAATGTGGACATTTGATTATGATTCTCCCTAAGGAATAAGTCTCATTAGCTGGTATTCAACTAAGTTTTACTGAGAGTAGACTTGTTGAAATTAATGGACCTAACTTAATCATGTTCATTAATTATGATCGATCTACTCTCAGTAAAACTTAGTTGAACATCACGCATTGAACTCAATATTCTGAATAAATATGGATCAGATTACGCTGTAAATTAGTAGCATTTTTTTTGTTCAGGAAGGCAACAGGACACAAGAATGACTAGATTAAATATCCAGTGTTAGTATTTGGGTTTATAAATCAAAAAACAAAATCCTGATTACACAGTGACTTAATTAAATTCAATGTACATTGCCCATTAGAAGTTTTGCAGAGGTGCAATTGTATATTCCATATAAAATATGACTGGAAAGCAAAGCATTACAATACAAATCGCAAGCAAGGAGATATTCAAGTTAAATCATGTTTTACAATTCCGTATTATCGTTCACGCCCCATCCCCAGAGCCCATAGGCTCTGGCTTCAACTTTGTCTGCTGGTTGCATACCCCAACAAACTGAAGCAGTGCTAACAGTTGGACTTAACACCTGCTCTCATGATTCATAGAAGCACCAGGCACTTCCAACTGGAAGGAAATAAACTGGGGTTTCCTGAGCGGCATGAGTAGAAACCGTGCTAATCACCATTTATGCCACTGCAATATGTTGATCTGTAGGATCAGGGGTTCCAGACACAAATTACAATTTAGTAAGAGGCAACAATAATAGTCAAACACCCTCAGCAGCCATACCTTTAAAAGCTGGCCCAGGCAGATTAGAGATCTTCCCCACTCTTATGCCCCATCTCCAGTTAGGATTGCAGTGGTCCCCTACTTTGAGTCCATAGAGACTCCATTTCTTCTGATACCCACCTTCTCTCTTTTTTAACTTCTCCTGCTTGGAGCCTAAAAGACTGGAAATGGAAAAGTATGCCTTTTGCATCCCTGTTGTTCATATGGGACTAGTTTTTTTATTTTTGAATAGCACAAGAGAGATGTTTGAACTACCTGGGAGCCAAAGAACTACCAGCAGAGAGAAATTAACTGCTATGTTGTTTTATGAAAACATTTTCTTTTTCTTAAAACAGACATTTAAATTGGCCTTCAATTTCAGTAGGGAATTGCCTGCAATAATATTGTACGGTGCTTTTATGAATATTAAGGCCACTTCTCTGTGGTGTTTTGTGGATGTTCGGTACTATATATATGGGTACCTATCACACACTATCCTGAAGTTAAGGAGGGCTAACCATGGCTAGGACACTGTGTTGCCCCAAAACAATGTCAAATAGATCCTTAAATCCCTGTAATGGGGAGTGCCCTATTAATGAGAAACTTCCTCTTTTGTCCCATCTCTGCACTAACAAGGCAGTTGTGAACATTTGGAAGCACACCTATACCATTTGTTGTGAAAATGCACATCCCATTATTTTATGAGGTTGAGAGCCGGCTAATGTGCTTTCAGGAAAAGTCGTTTGTACTCTGCCAGACATGCGAGAAGACTCCAAGGGCTCGTGTTTGACTGTCTGAATAAAGCTGGGGTTTTTAAATTCGCACTGCATCTTCAGAACTTGCCTGTTCAGCCCCCTCTCTTCTACTAAACTGGGATTATAAAATTCATTCCAGTAATGTGCGTCTTGTGCACCCTCCATTGCTTCTGCGCAGACGGAGTTTTGGGAGCTCAGAGGAACTATCTCCTTGCTGTGTGCGCCTTTGCCAGGGCCACTTCTGCTGAGGTTGGGATTGTGCATCACAATGTGTTGCCAGTTATACGGCGGATAAACACACTGCTTTGGGGTTTGGCAAGGAGACAGATGCTCACTGAGGTCCAGTTCTGTTTTGAGGTGAACCCTAGTAGGAAAACGGATCGCTTGCTTTTTCCTTGTGCTGTTTTCACCAATCCAGACCCAACTTGCTGAAACAGCATCTATATTTTCAGAATCTGAATCATATTCAGTCTTGATGTTATGAGCCAACCCCGTGTTGTACGGAGTTTCTGAGGATACTAATGGACATTGTAATTTCATGCATTCTCCAGAAT
The DNA here is from genome assembly GCF_965153285.1 of Podarcis tiliguerta. Classification (NCBI taxonomy): domain Eukaryota; kingdom Metazoa; phylum Chordata; class Lepidosauria; order Squamata; family Lacertidae; genus Podarcis; species Podarcis tiliguerta. Next base: position 4,083,100 of record NC_139546.1, on the reverse strand, counting down.
AACTTTGTGTTGTGTACTGCTGCAAGCTTGGATGAAGCTGGCAATTTTCTGTGCCACCCCAGGGAGAAGGACAGGTTGATGATAAACTAAAGAGCCGTTGGTCTCTGTTGTAGAAAGGTCTAGGAGTCTTGCTTGAACATGTAGTCTCATTACGCTGACTTCTAGAACAGTAATTTGATGGATTCGTTGAAGTCGAAATGCCATTTCTGTTGTTACTGTATTGAGTACCAAATAGCGATGCAGTAGGACTGACAAGTTCTTGCTGAATAAAACATTCTTCGTCATCCGTACAAGGTTCAAACTTGACTTTTATGCTGTCCTGCTCTTTTTTCCTTGGGGCCCACTTACTATACTTCATCTGTACAAGGTTTTCCCTGTTCCTTTTTGTGTTTGCGGTGCTGCTTGTTACCTTCTGATGACAGTCTTCCCTTTCAATAAAGGTAGAAAAAATATATTTTTAAAAACTTGTAAAAGCTTTCCCCCCCAGCAACATGTGAAAGATGGAGAAGAGCAAGAATTCATTGGCATATCACTGCTATCAGCTGCCTGTTTTTCAGTTTTGACTGAATAGTGCATTATTGTTTATTATATGTTATAAATTTACCAGTGTGTATGTTGCGCAGTATCCTCTCATTTATGTGTGTGGATGATTCCATTAAATATTAACTTACATTTTCCTGCAAGTTTTACAGTTGCAAAAGGTTGACTCCAACGCTAGAAAAAACGTGACTAACAGGTCTTTTAATTTCAATGCGTCTACTCTAAGTAGAACTTGACTGGGAAGTTTTGGGTTTTATCCAATTATCAGTTAAAAGTGTTTAAATATACCTACGTTTATCAGCTCCATCTGGTACGTAGGCTGAGACCCTATCTGCCTGCAGAATGTCTCACCAGAGTGGTGCATGCTCTGGTTATCGCCCGCTTGGACTACTGCAATGCGCTCTACGTGGGGCTACCTTTGAAGGTGACCCGGAAACTACAACTAATCCAGAATGCGGCAGCTAGACTGGTTACTGGGAGCAGCCGCCGAGACCATATAACACCGGTCTTGAAAGACCTACATTGGCTCCCAGTACGTTTCCGAGCACATTTCAAAGTGTTGGTGCTGACCTTTAAAGCCCTAAACGGCCTCGGTCCAGTATATCTGAAGGAGCGTCTCCACCCCCATCGTTCTGCCCGGACACTGAGGTTCAGCTCCGAGGGCCTTCTGGCGGTTCCCTCACTGCGAGAGGCCAACTTACAGGGAACCAGGCAGAGGGCCTTCTCGGTAGTGGTGCCTGCCCTGTGGAACGCCCTCCCATCAGATGTCAAAGCGATAAACAACTACCTGACATTCAGAAGACATCTGAAGGCAGCCCTGTTCAGGGAAGTTTTTAATATGTGACATTTTAGTGTATTTTTCATCTTTGTTGGATGCCGCCCAGAGTGGCTGGGGAAACCCAGCCTGATGGGAGGGTACAAATAATAAATTATTATTATTATTATTATTATTATTATTATTATTATTACTACTACTACTACGTTTGTCTTGAGGAAGCAAAAAGGTTTCAAAAAGCTTCTCACTAATTTAAGAATTTCCACTGGATCAGAAGTTTCTCTAACCCCCCCCCATTCTGCTTCAGCTGCAGTCTCAAGTCCCTTGAAGCTCATAGTCAAGGCATGAAGGTGAGGAACACCCCCTTTTCACCGGCATTTGGAGATATACAACTTATTGACATGGGGTTCTAGTTACAGAGATGGGGGCTTACAGCTACTGGCAGTCGTTTCCTCCATGAATATGTTAAATCCTTATTCAAAGCGAATCAGCCTATCTTCTAGCAATGAAATCCCACAAGCTATGGGTTGAATGAAGACCTTTCCTTAATGTACTGTGTTTTATCACTGAGATTAAAAAGTTATTTCCATACCATTACCCAGATGTCCAATCTGGCTCCTTATGTTTTGCTCTACATGTGGCTGTGCAAAGCATGAGGCTTTGGCAAGCGAGACAGAGTGTGTGTGCAGCTGGCTGTCATTAATAGGAGGCAAACTTGCTCTCAGTGTCAGGGAGGAGCAAAAGCTCTAGATGCCTGTATATGCCTAATTCTCTAGCTAATCTATTTGTTAAGCACCAGATTGCACTTCCAATAGACTGTTAACCAGCCCACTCCTGACAAGAATGAAAGCACCTCTCTAATAAGTCATTTTTGGAATGAGAGGGTAGCAGATTAAATAACTCTGTATAACTTTTTGATGTTAATTTAATATCATTGTGTAAACTATTTCCCCCGACATTCCCTCTCTCTCCTTTTCCACTTTTCTTATCATGTTTTGCCTTTCACGCTATACAGATTTTTGTAGTTTTAAAATTTAAAAAATAAAGTTTTAAAAAAATCGTGCCTGTGTATGGTTTGGTGGTCAAATATATATAACATGCAATGTCTGATTGGAACCCTACTGCCATTTCCAGCAGTGGGTATTCATGAGCACGCTTCTTCCTGAGACACCACCGTCAGACTAGATCTCATAAGCCTACACAGTAAACCCACAATTTATGTGGGGATTATGTTCCAGGGATCGCACCTAAAGTCAAAATCATATATAGTGAAAACACACTGGGTTGAATGGCAGTTGGAATTCTCCAAGGTTTCCCCCCGAATGCCCCGGCCCTTTTAAATTTCTTTGCAAAGCCTGTAAAGCTGGATGCATAAGTTGTGGGCTTAAAGGTAAAGGTAAAGGGACCCCTGACCATTAGGTCCAGTCGTGGCCGACTCTGGGGTTGCAGCGCTCATCTCGCTTTATTGGCCGAGGGAGCCGGCGTACAGCTTCCGGGTCATGTGGCCAGCATGACTAAGCTGCTTCTGGCGAACCAGAGCAGCGCACGGAAACGCCATTTACCTTCCCGCTAGAGCGGTACTTATTTATCTACTTGCACTTTGATGTGCTTTCGAACTGCTAGGTTGGCAGGAGCAGGGACTGAGCAACGGGAGCTCACCCTGTCGCAGGGATTCGAACCGCTGACCTTCTGATCGGCAAGCCCTAGGCTCTGTGGTTTAACCCACAGCGCCACCCGCGTCCCCAGTTGTGGGCTTGCAGTTTGTTAAAAAAAAGCTTTTTTTAAGCCTCATTGTGTATGACCAAAATCTCTGGTTGCCCTTGGTAACTAAACCCTTGATCCAGCAACAATATTTGTATGTAGCAAATGAAGGTGAGCTAGCCTTGTTATGAGGGGAAACAGCTAACAAGCAGTTTGTATGAGTGCTCATGTATCTCTTTATCTATCTGGGTGTGAACTCCAGCATGGGAGAAAGGGAGTACATAGCTTCCAAAAAGATCAAAAGTAATAACTGGATCAAAAACATTCACAAAATGGCTGGCTCCATGTCTTCTGGCACATGGAGGTAAGCACCTCTTGCACAGTAAGAGCTTTGCTCATGGCCACTGAGACGTCTGCCCTCAAGCAGATCAGAAAGGATGTGATTACAAATACTGACATTATTGACCAGTAGAGGGAGGCCTTGGTAATGAGAACAAAATTCTAAACTGTGTTTAGAAACATGCCAACCAAAGCAATATTGGTCTGACTTAAACTCTCACCTCCATGTGTCTGAATTGTTTAAAAATTCAAAAGGTAGATCCAACAAAAATCAGCAATTGTTTAGGCAAGTAGAAGCAGCACCAGATGCTTCTGGTGAGATGCTAGAGGTTATCCTCGTAAGCAACAGTATTTTCAAATTAGTGTATAAAGTACAGCATGTCAGAGCTTATGGGAACTGCAGCCTCCATGAGCCACATGAGGAGGGAAACCAGCCAGAGGTGATAGGGCACAGAAGATCTGTGATGGATGGGCACCGGGACCAGAAAGGAGCTAGGAGGCAACAGGAGTGGATAGCATTGTGGTCTAAAGAACTCCCTTGAAGCAGAGTCCCATGCTCAATGGCACAGGGGTCCACGCCCAGACTCACTGTCCCACCAGCATGCCAGCTCCCGTTATCCACTCAGTGGCTGCGGAAACCCAGCCAGATGGGCGGGGTATAAATAATAAGTTAAATTATTATCATCTGACTCAAGAAACATCCATGCTCATGAGCAACTGCTACTTGGGTGCCCTTAATTCCATTCATTTATTTGGCCATGAGTCCTTAGCTGAATGTTGCACTTTCTACACCAGTCAGAATGACAAAAAAGCAATCTTTCCTCTTAGCTTATTTCTCACACAATATATTTATATTTTGAAATGCTTGTGTTTTAAGCATACTTACTTGGGAGCTTGCTGTAGAGCAATGGCGTATTCTGAAGAACCATTTCGGTATTGAACTTGAGTACTGGCCTGTATCCAAACCCAGTGGTCTTCGTTTGCTTGCAGTCTCTTCAGAGAAATGACATTTTCTCTATTATTCTTTCCTATAAAAATTGAGGGCAATGTTTTTGGTGGAAAATATTTTAAGTATGCTACTTTATAAATGCTTTAGCATCTGACAAGTATGCAGTCTATCTATTCAATGAAGCACTGAAGACTCATTCAGGACAGAGAAAACATAAGTCTAAGTTTGTCATTGCCTAATACGGGAGAACCATTGCATGAAAGCACACTGCTTCGATTTAAACCCTTTTCAATCGCACTGTTTCGGCACTACATATGCTTGTTCAGCCAGCCGGAATAACTAGATAGCAACACCTAAATGTGTGAAATCTGTACAAAAACCTCTAGCTAGCTACTGCAAAGGCAGTCTTTAATTTCACAGAGGAACCAGGGCAGTTATTTTTGGGGTAAGTTACTGTTATATCTCTGGGACATTTTAATTTAAAATGGAAAAAAACCCACAACCAGTAAAGCCCAAACACTGCAGACCAGTCAATAAAGCAAAAGAACTTGAAGGAAAAAGCCTGGCAGGCTGACAAAGCATAATCTGTGACTAGAGATGGGGAGGAAACTTGGTCACCCCCACCTCTTTCTCCAGTGAACTGCTAAATGCAGCCCTCCAATTCTTGAGGGGGGAGAACCCATAACACCATTTGTGTGAAATCTCATGGGTTTCCGCTTGCATTAGATGGGTTAAAAAGGTAAAGGTACCCCGACCGTTAGGCCCAGTCGCAGACGACTCTATGGTTGTGCACTCATCTCGCTCTATAGGCCCAGGGAGCTGGCATTTGTCCGCAAACAGCTTCTGGGTCATGTGGCCAGCATGATTAAGCCACTTCTGGTGAACCAGAGCAGCGCACGGAAACGCCATTTACCTTCCCGCCGGAGCGGTACCTATTTATCTACTTGAACTTGACGTGCTTTCGAACTGCTAAAGAATGGCAAATGTTTCAAGAGGATAGCTGCTGCAATCCATTTATATATCAGCAACCTGAGCCACAATAGCAACTGCAAAGGAAAATGGGCAAGTTTTACCTTGAAATTCAAGCAAACACCACCTAAAGTTATTACATGGATAAATGCAGAATAATGATTTTAAAAACCACTGGTGAAAATGATACCTTCTTGGAAAGCATTCCTTCTATGAAGATCAGCCATATACTGTTCAGAAATAGCCTTTGAGCTGCAAAGATTAAATAAAACCAAAACGTTTTTATAAATTACACTATGGATATGCATGCATGCCACTGTCATAGTAAATGCCACAAAAAAGCACTTCAAAGCAACTTCTGAATTCCACATTGAACGAGTTTGCACATCGATACATCCATTATCTTACTTGGGTTCATAGCAGAAGTCATATGACTGGATTAATCATTCTGAGAATGCTACAGAATAGGTTTCAAGTACTGTAGTGCAATTATATGTTTGGGCATGTCCCTTTATCCCATTACAGGACAAAAAGTATTGATGGAAGGCAAGATGCTACTCGTTTGACAGGTATTGTATTGACGTTATTTACTGGCAGGTTGTCAGTGCAGCATTTGCCAGAACATGAGTGATTTGAGTGGTAGCACTAAGCACAGACAGAGGAGAAAATTCAATATATCTGAAACAATGACAAAATAAAGAACCTTACTCTTATGTGACCATACACAGGACTGTAGCTTTACAGTGCTTTGCCCATTTTTAGCCTTGGTGTCACCAACTGTGACCTGCCTTCCTCTTTGCCCCCACCAGGCTGTGGAGTGGATCCACCCTAAGCTCTGAGCTTCTATTGCTCAGGCACTTTGAGAACTTAGGGTCGGGGGCTATGACAAATACTAATAGGAAGTCTCAAGGTGCATTTTGTACTTGCTTTGCATCTGTGGCGGCTGCTTGATCAGATCTGCATTTTGATTTCACAAAAAGGCTTTTTAACTTCATGTCAGTCACAGAAGGAAGCAGAAGTGGCACCACTATGCAGAATAAGGACAGCTGAGGGTGTAATATTGCTCCTGAGGATGACTTCTTTTTCTGCCCAAAGAGAAATTTCAGTTTGCCTTGAAAGTGCATTGCCTGGAAAACAGGAAAAACACAGGGAAAGTTGGCAAGCGTTGTTCCACAAAAACCATTTGAAATGTGTAAACCTCATCAAATTGTAATGTTCTGACTCTGCTTGCTTTGTTCCTATCATTGGGTAGAGCCATACGTTGCCACAGTCACTTGGATGTAGCTAGAATCCCTACCACTACCTTGAGAAGATCCACATGGATAACAGAGTGGAGACCACTCTGATGCGGCAAGGAATCGTATCACGATCCAGTGAGGTGTATCAGATGGAGTGTAAGACTTTGGGATGACTTGGGCTTCAATAACTGTTCAGCTGTGAAGTCGCTAGGTTTCTCTGGGCTGGTCTTCCTCTCATTTGCCCACAAGGAAGGAAGCAACTCTACAATTCTATGAGCTGAGATGTTAAAAACTCCATGAGCCACATTAAAGTATGAGAGTGGAAATGTGCTTTAAAAAGTAAGAAATCTGACCCACCTGGCTTCTCCTTAAGAGTCCTTCTGAGATCCAGCTGTGCAGAAACAGCTGCCACCACTTTGGTTCTCAGAAAAATTGCTTACTGTCCAAAACCTGCAGAAGGGCCATGGCTCCCTGGCAGAGGATCTGAGTTGCAATCAAATGTTTCTGAGCTCAATCCCTGGCGTCACCAGCTAATGCTAGGAGACCCTTGTCTGAAACCCTGCACAGCAGCTACCCCCGACTGTGGACAGTAGAAGGCAGCTTCCTGTGTGGAACCAGAAAAGCCATTTTTGTGCAAGGGAACCTCATGCACCCCATCAGCTGCGAATGGTTGTATCCAGTGATCCTGTTCCACTGATGGAAGACTTCCAGCAGCAGAAAGGGGAAGGAAGCAATCTTTAACTCTCCCATTGCTCGCCTGTCATATACCGTATTTTTCACTTTATAAGACGCACCAGACCATAAGGCGCCCCTAGTTTTTGGAGGAGGAAAACAAGAAAAAAAATATTCTGAATCTCAGAAGCCAGAACAGCAAGAGGGATCGCTGCGCAGTGAAAGCAGCAATCCCTCTCGCTGTTTTGGCTTCTGTGATGGCTGTTCAGCCTGCATTCGCTCCATAAGACGCACACACATTTCCCCTTACTTTTTAGGAGGGAAAAAGTGAGTCTTATAGAGCAAAAAATACAGTAGTTCCCTCCTGAAGTGTAGGCATTGTAGTTGCAATATTGCACCCCTTTACTGCAATGTTGCAGCAGCAACACTTTAGGAAAATTATTGAAACTTACATGGGGGTTATGTTCCAGGCCCCCGTGGGCATAAGCGAAAATTGCGTAAAGTGGGGAGCACCGCCTAAACATCCCATCTGCTGCTCTCTCCAATCCAGATCAAAAATTATGTATCCCAAAATATCCACAACTAGGACTGAAGCTCTGGAGCCGGCAGGAGGCTGGAGGCTGCGCAGGAAAGTTGTTAGCCAAGGAGGCTGAACAGTGTAAACAAAGCCCTGCTGCGCATCCAGTGCTTCAGGGCTTCATCCACCCTCACTGCCGTCCTCTTCAGGCTCCAGGGAGGGTCTGATTGCGAGCCATGAGGACATTTCCAGGTATGAATTGGATTATTTACTTATTTCCTGGGACTGCATGTAAACGCAATTGCGCGTGAGTAGAACATGCATAAGGGATGCGGGTGGCGCTGTGGGTTAAACCACAGAGCTTCTTGGGCTTGCTGATCAGAAGGTCGGCAGTTTGAATCCCCGCGACTGGGTGAGCTCCCGTTGCTCGGTCCCAGCTCCTGCCCACCTAGCAGTTCGAAAGCACGTCAAAGTGCAAATAGATAAATAGGTATTGCTCCAGTGGGAAGGTAAACGGAATTTCCGTGCGCTGCTCTGGTTTGCCAGAAGTGGCTCAGTCATGCTGGCCGCATGACCCGGAAGCTGTACGCCGGCTCCCTTGGCCAGTAAAGCGAGATGTGCACCGCAACCCCAGAGTCGGCCACGACTGGACCTAATGGTCACGGGTCCCTTTACCTTTACCTTTAGAACATGTATAAAGGGGGGGGGGTGCCTTTATAAAGAATGCTCTTTTTCCAGATTTCTACATTTCACACACATCATTATTTTGAAATGAACTAATAACACATATGATTTACTTACACGGAAGCCAGAAGTACTGTCTAAAAGACAGCGAATTCGACAAGTGAAGCACCGAGTTAAAAAGGATGAAAATTCTGACGGCGCACTGTTACCCTCCTGTGCTTTAAACATTTCATTAAGGATGAATTCTTCTCCTAAAAATTGTAATGCGAAAGTTACAATTCCAACAATGACAACAGATAAAACAGGCACGCATCTGAGGAAGGGTGCATCCGTTGAGAGAGAGTGAGGGGAAAATAGAGAGAGAGAACTCACATCCACACCACAATCATTTAAAAGAACTTTGGGAACTAGTTTACCCCTCTTAGAACTACAACTCCCAGTACCCTTAAACTACAGTTCCCAGGATTCTTGGGGGCGGGGCTGCCTGTATTTTTACTGTAAGGTGGGAATCAGAGAGTGTGACCAATGGCAAGTGGGTGGGTAAATGAGATAAGGAAGATCTCCCTACCTCTGCCCCATTTCTTCCTCCTTCCCTCCACACCATTATCTTGCAGGTATCTACCTGTATTAACAGACTGTTAACCAAACATACCTGACTCTGTTGGCATATGTTGTCCAGAAATGAGTTGTGGCGGGTTCATGGCCCAGTGTAATTGTTTGCAGAAATCTTGCCGGTCATCCACATGAACGTAATCATATATATTTTGATGCATTACATCAGTCTAAAATAGTAATATTTGATTACATTCATACTGTCTTTGGCATCTGATCACTCGCATTTTTTTTAAATACAGTGGTGCCCCGCAAGACGAATGCCTCGCATGATGGAAAACCCGCTAGACGAAAGGGTTTTCCGTTTTGGAGGTGCTTCGCAGAACGAATTTCCTATGGGCTTGCTTCGCAAGATGAAAATGTCTTGCGAGTTCCTGCGATTTTTTTCGCTCCCCACCCCCTTTTTCTAAAGCACTAAGTTGCTAATAGCCTTTTAGCAGCTAATCCGCTAATCCCTTAAGCCTTTAATAGCCGCTAATAGCGCTAATCCGCTAATGGGCTTGCTTCGCAAGACGAAAAAACTGCTAGATGAAGAGACTCGCGGAACAGATTCTTTTCGTCTTGCGAGGCACCACTGTATAGCACAAATAAGTTTTGGGGTTTGTTTCTTTTTGGAAAGCTAATACCTTTTCTCATAGGAAAGAATCAGTCCCTCCATTTCACTCCAACCTACGGCGTTTAAATTGCTATTATGGCCTGGAACAAGTGGCAACGAGGGGAGGTTTTGAGCCCAAAGGAAAACAATTTTGTGTGTAAGTGAGCCCAACAAGGTGGGCAACTGAATGTTATTTGGGTGGACGTACTATAAGAGTTCCTTTAATACACAGTACCATTTTGAGACTGTATACGGATTCTTCTTGGTGTATGCTTATAAAGGGATATGAAGTACTGGTGTGATTTTTAGAGTTTTTGACCCAAAAAATGGAGCAAAATGGAAGACTGAATACAAATACAGCAAAATATGTAAGACTCCACATATTTAATTTAATCCCCTTACCTGGTGAAATCCTAGATAATCCACAATTGTTGGTGATGCATAGAATATCATTCCATCAGCACTCACCACCAGAACAAAACCACTCAGTGACTGTGGAAGAAGAAAAGCAAAGGAAGAAACGATGAAACAAAATGGCCAGAAATATATTTTACTTATTCATTACAGGTGTCATGTTTTTTCTTAAGCTGCCAAATAGTGAATATACACACATTTAAACATACATGGTAAATAATAAGGATTTTTTTTGGGGGGGTGTAATATTATTACCAGTGCTTTTTTCCAGGGGAAAGCAGGGGTATGCATACCCCTAAAAATTTTGTGAATCTTTGTACTCTTGTCCATTTACTGTATTTATTTTTCCCAATTTGAACTATAAAATGGTGATTTTCTTCAGTCAAAATGAGAGTGCCCCTAAACTTTTTTTTAGAAAAAAGCACTGATTCTTACTATCATCATCATCATCATCATCATCATCATCATCACAGCCTTCCCCTCAAAGGAGACCAGGGTGATGAAATGTGATTTTTACAGAGAAGATGTCTTCATGCGGTTTTAAAAATATATATCTAAATTACAGTAGTTCAGCAGGATGCCCTAACTATGAGCTTTCCTTGAAAAATCTAGTTATAAATCACTGTGTGGTATGGTACAACAAGCTGTATGATCCAAACCCTCTGGACTGGGAGCATTTCAGTGATCTTGATAATGCTTGTGCCTTCATATTTCATCAGGCTTTGGAGATCCTGGGTGACATTTGCTAATCAATGGCATACAATATTCTATGGCAAGAGCCAAGAAGGTGCCAGAGCCATCAAGAAGCTTCTTGTTCTGCACTGAGCTCAGTGGTGTAGCGTGGGGGGTGCAGGGGGGCCCGGCCGCACCAGGCGCAACGTCTGGGGGTTAGGGTTAGGGGGCGCAAATCCATGGGTTAGGGGGCGCAAATTACTTGCCTTGCCCCGGGTGCTGACAACCCACGCTACGCCACTGACTGAGCTACTTCCCTCTTGATCCTTGTTTTCCAGAGTCTGCAATGTTTACCCTGCAGAAAAGCCCCTGCCTTCAGCCTCCACAAAGACTGGTCCTTTTGCATTCAACTTGTACTGTCTTTCTCCTGTAACCTCTTATAGGAAATACTATGTGCAGTGGTTCCTTCTAGAATGCAGATCAGCACTAAGGGCTCACCCACACTTCCACTTTCCCCATTGGGAAAGCCCACTGTTTACCAGTTTTTCTCCAGATTGACATTTGCTGCAATTTGGCACAAAAAAAATATATGGGGATCTGTGCCTAGAAAGAATGTGGCATGTGGAAAACCAGTCAGACGCATGTTTCCTAGGCATGGGTCAAGTGTGAACCAGCCCTACGCATGCAAGCTCCCTGGAACTGGTATTTTAGAATCTTATGTTGCTCTGTAACTTGCCCCATACATTGAACGGTCTGAAAAAATATTAGGTAACACAGCCAAACTCTGATATAGTCAACTCTGGCCCTTTCCATTTCCCAGATTGGGACCTGATAATCCGGCTGCAAATTTTTAAGGGGGAAAACAAATACTGTATGATGAAAACTCTTATCAATGTGCTATGAATCCTGTATTTGTTTTGTTAATAAAACAGCCTAGCTGGCTTCTAAAATGTTTTTAGAATCCTTTTAAAAAAATGATGTTTATAGTACCAAGGAGACTTGCAAATAAACAATGCTACTCTTTAGCCTATGAGAATAAATGACAGCATGTTGTATATCCACATGGATTCAATTACTGTACAGGCAAAATTTCTATTCTAGGATAAGCACTTGAAACAAATATGCACTGTAAACATTTGTTGATGATAAAATAGAATGGGATTTTTTTAAGTCTCAAATTTTGCAGAAGGAACAGAATAATTTTTTCTCTCTCCCCCACCCGAGAAAAAAAAGTACACAGCTTGAAAATGTACTCTGTTTTCTTTGCTCAATGTGTAGATCTAATTACATGGTCACAAAGTGCTACTTAACGATTAGCCCATCACAGTTCACAGTAAGTTTAATGTTCAAAGTATTTGTCAGATTAAAGTTATCACTTTCTTGCAAGAAGCGTGTTTTAGAAACATTATTGCAGACAAATATTGTGAGGTAGCCCTAACCTCTCTTGGCAACAGCTTTTATAATAAAGAGTGTATTTTCTTCCAATGCTTTATCTGAAAGTCTGCCAAGAACTACTTCAAAGACGTCTTGGTCAAGGTCACAGTTAGTAAAAGGTTTTTTGTTTTTTTAAGTGAACTCCATAGCCACATTTATTTCTCTAACTATTGTTACTTGAAGTAAATAAGAGTGGACTGTACTGCAATCTCCAGCAAGGATGTTGCTATAGCTACCAAATCATAAACCACCAAAGCCTTGAAACATGCCTTCCTTTGACATATTTTCAAGTCACGCAACATGGTACTACATTTTTAGACCCTGAACTTTTAGTTTATCTGGAACAGCTTCATTTATGAGCACATTGCCCTTTTTCATGTCCATTAGGGTGGGCCTATTTTCCAAATGGCTATTTTCAGAATTTGGAAGCAGAACACACATCCCTGTTATTTCTTTCACAAGGATGTGGGCTTGTAAACATAGAGATGGGAAAGGCAGGCAGGCTAGAGAAATGGCCTTCCATTTGTACTAGGGCACACAGCTCTGTGTGTGTTGGATCCATTTTACAGTGAGGAGAAAAGGGACTGAGCCCCCGTACAAGAGGTCAGTCAACAGGTAGGGCAAGTGACTCAGGGGAGCTGAAAGATGCATGTTGTTTCAGCAGCTACCGCACCTCTTCTGAAGGCTTATATAGTGTGGTCTCACAGACCCTTCCCAGGACCAGCTGCAAGTATTTCATTTTGCCCTTGAGGAGTCCTTGACTCCCAATGACCGACTTAGTCATGAGTCGCTCTGTTCCTTTTCGGGCTTATTGTTCTTCACTAAGGGCTTGTTAACGGTTCTCTTTTGTACCACTCTTTCCAGGCAGAGTAACCTGTACTTGTGCACTGACCATTCACCCTGGCAGTCAGCTCCACCAGATGGCAGCCCCAGCTGAAGCCACAAAAACTGCAAGATGACCTACATGCCTGTTTTCCTGTGATGAGTAGGAATCTACTACAAACAGAAAGCTACATGCATCTTAGAAAAGCTGGATTTGTTTTTTTCTTTCAGGCCATAACTAACATAAGTAAATGTTGGCGATTGGGTTGGTAAAAATGTATGAGAGGTTGGCGCTTTAGCAGTCTTATTTGCCGCCCTGTGTTTCAGAAGTTCAAGAAACGCTGTCTATCACTCACCTCCAGTAAGAATCCGCCTTCTGGTATGGCAGGCTCCTTGAGCATGTCAACTTCTTTTATTTCATGACCTGCGTGCTTTTTCAAACACTTCTCCTGAACAGCTGTTGGAAAGGATGAATCGGTACATATTTAACATAAGTGGCAATGTGTAAAACAACAAGAGCAACTGAAATTTTATTGTAAGAAACTAATAACTAATACTAATAACTAAAACTAATAATTAGTAACAAACTAATCCAAATTATCAGTCCTCAATAGCCTGCAGGACCACAAACACCGGGTTCACAATGAGAAAAAGACAGCCTGCACTTTGTGTTGGCAGGGCGACACAAGGCAGATGGGGATATGAGGCTTGTGTTCCCCTCGTTGCAGTTCTCACGGTGCTCTTGAGAAGGGTGTCCTTCCCCACAATGGCTCCACCCTAAGCCCTGTGGCAGCTCCCATGGCTGCGGCTGGTGGCTCCCATGGTTCCACCCGAAGCTCTGTGGCAGCTCCCATGGCTGTGGATGGTTGCTCAGCCAGACACGGGGCTGGCTCTTTTGACAGTTGTTGCGCCCAAGGCACCCACTGCATAAAGGGTTGTGGTGTCTGACAGTGTCAGGCTCAACAATGCCAGCAGTAATGCAGTGCCTTTTTCTCTCCCACGTAACTGTCTCCCCCTCTCCTTTTTCCCCTTGGGAGAAGATTTGAATGTTTCTGTTCTTTGATGTTTCAGATGCACAGCCAGACATTTAAGATACAGAAATCAGCAAAATGCAACCTTCACTTTTGAATGAAAAGGTAAAGGGACCCCTGACCATTAGGTCCAGTCATGGCCGACTCTGGGGTTGCGGCACTCATCTCGCTTTATTGGCTGAGGGAGCCAGCATACAGTTTCTGGGTCATGTGGCCAGCATGACTAAGCCGCTACTGGCGAACCAGAGCAGCGCACGGAAACGCCGTTTACCTTCCCGCCAGAGCGGTACCTATTTATCTACTTGCACTTTGACATGCTTTCGAACTGCTAGGTTGGCAGGAGCAGGAACCAAGGAACGGGAGCTCACCCCGTCGCGGGGGTTCGAACCGCCAACCTGATCGGCAAGCCCTAGGCTCTGTGGTTTAACCCACAGCGCCACCCGCGTCCCTCTCTTTTGAATACTTGCCCCTTAAAATAAGCCAAAATTGCTCTCCCATTTGAGCGTTATATTTCCACGAGGTGGTACCATCTTCCAATAAGCAACTCCAAGCGTTTTGCAGGTTGCGTGATCAGAGCTTGCCAATGTATCTTCCCTGGATGTGAGCAACTGCTGGGCACTCAGCCACCTCCGCAATTGAAAACTCCACCCTCTGCTTCCTTCCCCTCCTCCCCAACAGAGCTGTGTGTTTTTTTGTTTTTTTTTTTTCCAGAAACACCAGGGGGAAAACATGCCTTTGGTATAAAAGAATTGCGCTGAGTAACCAAGGCTTTGCTGTCACGCTATGAGAACAGACTGTCAATCTTTCCATGCAACTGACAGTGGCCTGGCTCTTGTTTAAGCCCTTGCGTGCGAGCTGAGAGCCCACATTCCCCCAAGAAATGCTTCATAACAACAGCTGTTAAATATTGATGACGCCTGGCTCGCTCCGAATGCTCTCCATGAAGGTTAAGCCTTCATGTAATGGAACCTAATTCTGTATTTTTGTCTGCTAATAATAAAACCCAAGTAACGGACTTTTAAAACAAGATAATAATGCATTAGAGGAAGAGAGGAAACCAGCAAATTAAAATAATCTCTCTTTCAAGTAAAGTTTTTCATTGCAGAATGGAAGAAAGCTTAAGCTAGTACAGTAGTTGAGTTTGCCGGGATTTTCTGTAAGCAGAATATGTAAAGCTCTATAGCCCGAGGAATAGTAAGAATGGGTATAGAATTATGCCTGCAACACAATAAAAATTATGAAAAATAGTATTCTGCTCTGCTGCCTCTAGCTTTCAAAGGGACCAGCGGGTTAATAAATATGCAAACAGATTTTTTTTTTAAAAGCTTTTTCTGCCTAAAAGGAAATTGTGTGTGAAGCTCAGTATGCTGAAAGGAGATATGCACAAAGCTGTAACATGTCAAAATAGTTTGACGTATACTGAATGCATTGCTACTTGCAAATTACAGTTCCACGCAGGGTAGTTACATTAACTCTCATTGGAACAGACAACTTGCATACACGAACACTTAACTGACGGTGTAACCCACAGTGGCTTAGAAACATTTCTAAGACAAGAAAGTCACTTAAATGTGCAGGAAATAAAGATGTTCCAAGTGTTAAACACAAATATGAGGGCTACGCCTGCAATGAGAAGTATTTATACAGGAAGTGCTTGATTCAGGATAGTAGATCTGGGACCCAAATGGTTTTTTCAGTGCTGAAAGATTCAAGTAGGCCTTTATCGCTAAAAATACATTAGAACAATGTATTTAGCCATCACATGAACTGACCTGGCGATGCCTGTCTTTAGCCATTCAATCCAGATAAAGGGCTGGATACATAGTTTAAGTGCAGGAGGATTACAAGTTGTATTATTGGATCTCAAAATCTTTATTCATTATTGTCAGGGGTTCAGGAGCAGAGGCACAGGAGAGGGAGGAAATAGAGAGCGAGGGGGAGGAGTCCGAAGGAAATGTCAGCGATGACAGCAATCCGAGGTCTCTGAGTCTTTCCAGTGAATCGGAAGATTCACAGAAAGAGGCCCCCATGGTCAGGGCAAGGGGGGTGCCGAGGGGGACACCTCAGGAAGAAGGGGCCAGGGGGGACTCAGAAAGCAGCAGTTGGAAATCTGGACCAGCGTCCACACCAGAGTGCAGTAGAGGGGAGGAGTCCCAGGCATCGGGATCAGGCAGCGCGCTGACAGCGGGAGGACATGAGGCAGGAGTGGCCACGCCTCCATCGGAGAGCGAGGAAACGGTTGAGAGGAAGGTGGAAGGCTGCGCGCGCGCGCCAAGTTCAAATGTACAGGAGGGTGCAGCAGTTGGCAGCCCGGATAGGGAGCCAGGTCCTAAAGCCCGCCGAAGAGAGAGGGAGGAGTCAGGGGGGTCCACGTCTGCGTCGGAGGAATCCAGGAAGGAAAGGACCCCGGGGGGTAGCAGGACCCAGAGGAGAAAGGAGAGACGGAAGAGGTGGAGTAAGGCTAGAGTCTTAAACTGGTGTACAGGGGGCGGGGATTCAGATGGAGCTTCGCCGGTCTAGACCCTAGACGTAGAGCTGGGGCGCTGAGGCTTGGAAATGGAAACTATACTTCAATAAAGACTTTGATACATTACTACCGGCTAGCGTTGGTCCTCTGTGAGCTGGGACCAGGAGCCAGCTCTGACAATTATGATTTATTAAATTTGTATAATACCCTTCCTCCATAGATCTCAGGGCAGTTCACAACATAAACATACAAGGTAAAAAAACAAAGAAATACATAATAAAAACTTCACTGCTTAGCCAGGGGCCGACTCCAAATCATACAAAAGAACAATTGAAGCAAGTAGACTGCTCAATATATAATTAATTAATTATAATTAAGCAAATTAATTAAGCATAATGTATTGCAATATCCAATATATTTCACAACTACAACAATAATGACACCAATAATGCTAACAATAAACAAGATCCTACTCATTTGCAATTCAACTCAGCCTTTATATTATTTATCCATTTCAATTCTTTTTGTTAAACCTATTGTACATTTATCACCCGGAGGTCTCCAAGCAACTTACAGCAATACACACATGATCACTCAAACGCACAAGTACCATAAGGGAAGAAAAAAGAGGGGGACATAGAATACATTAACATAACATTTATGGGGAAAAAACAAAAGCAACACACCTGCCATTCTATTTTGCACCCATCAAGATGCTTCTCCCTGGACTCAACAGAGACTCATTTTGCATGCGAATGTCATTTCTGAAGACTGGTTCTATACCTGCTGATTGTCAATTCTGGATATGCGACATTGCTGACTCTGTTATAGTACTGCAGTTTGGAAACTGAACTATGAATCTGGATAGTCCCGTTTTATATTCAACCTTTGCCCTGAGGCTTAGGGAAGCCATTCTGTTGCAATACTCCATTTGCAATATGGAAAAAATAATATTGACCTGTCTTACATGACGCATGATGCTACCTTATCTCTTGGTCCATCTAGCCAAGGGCTGATCAATCTCCCCAGGTGAGATACTTTTAACAAAGTTACACTTGGGAAAACTCCGTCAAGGCAAATCTTCATTCGTCCGAGCAGGTAATCAACGCTATAAAACGCTATAAAGTCTGTCAATCATCTGGTGTGCAGATGTGCATTCACAAGCACACAGGAAGTGTGGAAGATGTTTGAGTCGGTGGCTTTGTTTTTAGTATAATGCTCCAAATTTTCCAAACACAGATTTTAATTTCAATTGAACCCCACTGTCTATACATATGTTTATCACTCAATGCATAAAAATGCTAGCCAGAATGATATAAACAGGAGGAGAATTATACAAAATACTCAGGAGCTACGGGGAAATAATAGGAATTTTGTAAACTAGATTATGAATCTTTCCCCCAGAAATTTTCCACTCGTGACTGACCCAAAGCGGAAGGTCAGGTTTATAGCCAAAGACATTTTGTCTTAGCCAGGAAGAAGGCAGAGGCAGTAGCTCATTTACACACTGCAAGTCTACCATGGATCAGACCTCTATTCCTCAGATCAAAAGATCAGTTTCATAACCACTTTTTTTTGAAGTTGCAACTGAGTCTGCCACAGTCACGCAATCCCTGGCTCCAAATTGATTTAACTCTTCATCTATAGAAAAAATAATAATTCTGCATCAATGTGATACCAGGAATCATATATACCCCAAGAAGCCATACAAATAACATACCTGGAAGAAGTATTACACTATTTACTGGTTAATAATAATAATAATAATAATAATGCCTTCGTTCAGACCTTTCCTTCTCTAGTAAAACAACATAGCTGCACATAAGTTACCAGTATCAACAATACCGTGTAAATTAAAAATGGAATGTTTTTAAACATGAGAAATATCATGTTTAATAGCAATATAACATGTAACATAATTATAACAGGACAACAATAATGAGTCATGAATTACCAAGACAATCACATGTCTTCATAAACTGAACAGACAAAACAGTTAAATGAAGTACATTTGTTGCTGTGATCTATCTATCTATCTATCATCTATCTATCTATCTATCTATCTATCTATCTATCTATCTATCATCTATCATCTATCTATCTATCTATCATCTATCAATCTATATCTATCATCTATCATCTATCTATCTCTATCTATCTATCTATCTATCTATCTATCTATCTATCATCTATCATCTATCATCTATCTATCTATCTATCTATCTATCATCTATCTATCTATCTATCATCTATCTATCTATCATCTGTCTGTCTGTATGTCTATCTATCTCTATCTATCTGTCTGTCTGTCTGTCTGTCTATCTATCTATCTATCTATCTATCTATCTATCATCTATTGTCGTGTCCACCTTTCCTTGGTGTCAACTCTGGCAGACACTACCAGTTCTGAGGCTGCATCTCTTGATGTCCTAGGCAGGTTGGGTATATCTCTGTACTCAACCCAGGGTTTCACCAACTGTAGACCTCAGTCTATGACGAAGAGATGTCCTTTGGGATTTTCACATCAGCTTTCAAAGAATGTAGCCTTTTAAGAAGGCAACAACTGGATCAAGCACTGGGTGGGCATCATCTGGTTGCAAGTGCCTATGATACTTTGAGCTTTATTATTTAATAAATGTATGTGCCACTTTTCAAGCAAAAGTAGTTCCCAAAGAAGTTTACAGGGTCTGCTCAGAAAGAGCCCTGAAGGATATGGCTAAGAATTTCCACACAGCTGTACATTAAAAGCCTAGTCACATCAAGCACACAACAGGCAAGTGAAAACTCAAATCAGAACTCATGTTAGAACCTATGCTATGGATAATTCTTTAGTGGTAGACCATTTGTAGCAATTGGAGAAACATTCAAGGAGTGAGAAGGAGTGAACAGCGATTTCCCGCGCTTGCCTAACTTTCTCTTGCTGCTGCTGCTGCTGTTGCTGCTGCTATACAGGTTTGCAAACCCCAAACATATGGACAATATAAATACATTTAAGGGTACCCCCCTGCCCGTTTGGGCCAGTCTTGCCAGACTCTAGGGTTGTGCGCTCATCTCACTCTATAGGCTGGGAGCCAGCGCTGTCCACAGACACTTCCGGGTCACGTGGCCAGCGTGACAAGCTGCATCTGGCGAGCCAGCGCAGCACACGGAACGCCGTTTACCTTCCCGCTGGTAAGCGGTCCCTATTTATCTACTTGCACCCGGGGGTGCTTTCGAACTGCTAGGTTTGCAGGCGCTGGGACAGAGCAACGGGAGCGCACCCCGCCACAGGGATTCGAACCGCCGACCTTTTGATCGGCAAGTCCTAGGCGCTGAGGTTTTACCCACAGTGCCACCCGCGTCCCATAAATACATTTACACATGCCATTAACCGTCTGGGTATATATGCATCTCACTGGGGCCTCCAGATGTGCAGTTCGTCTACACTCTATGTGCTGCCAAAAACAATGGTGCACGTGTATCAAACATGCCTGCCACATGAAGTATGGAACCTCTCTCATCACAGCAATGAAAATGAGTGCAATAGGGGCAGGTTCAAAGTACCAGCATCAGGTTTTGTGGTGGTACACAACCACCAAATGTAAGCTACCACTTAAAAAATTAAAAAGAAGTTTGGGCCATATTCTCAGAACGTTGCCAAGAAAGAAACAACCACTGCATTATCAATCTCAAAACCTTTATCGGCATATAAACAAAATTCTTTAAAGTTTGGTACAATAAAATCACTCAGCCGAGTTGCTGTATTATCATCCCCTTTGAATAAGGGTCATGGGAGGCGGGGTATTGTTAAATGGGCAAGGTTAAGAGGATGGGATGACAGCAACAGTGCCTACAAGACTGACACTGTTTTTAGTTACACCACTGTTCTGTTATTGAGTGTGCCAAGCAACAAAAAGCCTTGCTCTTTCTTGGTGCCCTGAAGTGGCCAGAACATTACTGCAACGGCTGCCCATCTGCTACTGTGCAAAGCTCACGGTTCTTGCGTTACTTTTAAAGGACCTTAGTAACTGGGTTCTAGCACGCCTTAAGGACGGCTTTCTTCCTTATATGCCTGCCAGATCCCGGGGGCCTTTGGGGAAGTCACTGCTCATCACCTTCCATGGTTCGGACACAGGGCCTGCATCCACCAGGAGCCATGGGTTCGGTACTGTGGGCCCAATTCTGTCACACTCCCTCCTGGCTCAGAACAGACAGGCTCCTTTCCTGTTGAACCTCCCTTGCTCTTTTTATTTCGGCAGACATTCTAAGTAAGTTTTCTTGTTATATGATCATTTTTACTGATTTTATCTTTATTATAGCTGTTGTAAGCTCACCGTGCACACCACTTAAAAGGGACAGAAATTATTGAAATAAAAAGATAGGCAGAAGTTGTTCACTTTTCATGAAAATGCCACAAAGATTTCTAGAAGGTGATTTTAAACACATGAGGCTTTTAAAGAATTCTTATTTCTACTGAACTGAACTATTTTCCTTTTAGAAATTACTCTGAAGTAATTTGCATTTAATAACCTTGTCTGATACCTTGTTTTGATATTAGGAGCAACTGCAGGGAGGACACCTAGTGGTGATTATACAGCTCTGCATAAAAACCTCATTTGCAATACAGAATTGGGCAGTATTCAGAGTGCTATAATCTCTCTCCCAACAAAGTGTTTTCCAAAAATACACCAGCATAAAAATGCAAGTACAGTGGTGCCCCGCAAGACAAAATTAATTCGTTCTGTGAGTTTTTTCGTTCTACGAGTTTTTTCGTCTTGCGAAGCACCAATGCGTATTGACGGTTTCCCATAGGAATGCATTGGCGGTTTTTAAAAAAAGGCGCAAGACGTTTCGTCTTGCAAAGCAAGCCCATAGGGAAATCCGTCTTGCGAAGCACCTCAGAAAACGGAAAACTCTTTCGTCTTGCGAGTTTTCCGTCTTCCGAGGCGTTCGTCTTGCGGGGCACCACTGTACTTCAAAAATTAGTTTTCTGAAACTTTTCACTCACAGCATTTACATCTAGAGCGCTTCAAGTTCCACTTCTTCAAAGAAGTAGTAACTTTCTTACTATTCACACACAGAAAATATTCCTTAGGTCAGTGGTTTCCAACCAGGGTGCCATGGCAACCTGGCGTGCCTTGAATGGTGGACAGGGGTGCTCCTTCCTTTCCTCCCTCCTCTGTTGCCCTCTTGTGTCTCTGCCTCCCAAAGGCTTGCGTGCTGTTGGTTGCAGCAGCCCTGGCTACAAGTCCCCCAGGTGAATGGTGCCTCTGGGGTTGGTCAGGGGGTGCTGGTTATCAGGAGTTGAGGTGACCTTGACTAAGCAAGCAAGCGGGTGAGAAAGCCTAGCCAGCCTTTGCTGTTGGGAATGGACAGACAAGTCCCAGGCCCCTGTGGGGCAGGCTGGAGGGCAGCTCAGAGACCAGGGGCGGCAGAGGATTCTCAAGGAGAGGAAGCTGAGGAAACGCTCCACAAGGGAGGGTATTCGAAAAAGGGTGAGGGGCTGCTTGCTCTGCAAGCAAGGGGTGACATAACTGCGCTTCTGAGCCCCACAGGGGTGCCACAGAAAGAATGTAGTTGGTCAAGGGAGCCGTGGCCACAAAAAGGTTAAAAACTACTGCCTTACGTCACTGGTAGGCAATCTGTGTCCTGGGGGCTATATGTGGCCCCCAAGCCAAAAATAAATAAACAGAAGAGAATGAATGGATGATAGATGGAAGGAGAGAGATGGGGAGAGAGAAAGAAAATGAAAATATGATGGGTGGATGAAGGGGGCTGCTCTCTGACACCGGTATGTGTCCCCCCAACCACTCTTCCTGCACAATGAATACAGTCTTTGAACCCCAAAATATTGCTAATACTCAGCTGCACGGGGACAGCTGCACGGGGAGAGCAGCCCTTGTTGTCCCCCCAGGTCACCTAAGCTATCCAGCTGCCCTCCTAGATGATGGAGGACGTGGACCTATCCTCAGTGGAATTACAATTTCTTTCCCTCAAACACGCATCCACAATTGTGGGAATTTTAAGACTAAAGGAGGCATGGTTTTTACACTGCTTGACTGTAGTAAAACTTCTAAGCAGACTGCAAGAAATAGGAAAATTATCAACTTAAAATTATTTAAATGTTTAAAAATAATTAAAATTAAGGTAAAGGTAAAGGGACCCCTGACCATTAGGTCCAGTCATGACCGACTCTGGGGTTGCGGAGCTCATCTCGCTTTATTGGCTGAGGGAGCCGGTGTACAGCTTCCGGGTCATGTGGCCAGCATGACTAAGCCGCTTCTGGCGAACCAGAGCAGCGCACGGAAACGCCGTTTACCTTCCCACCGGAGCGGTACCTATTGATCTACTTGCACTTTGACGTGCTTTCGAACTGCTAGGTTGGCAGGAGCAGGGACCGAGCAACGGGAGCTCACCCCATCGCGGGGATTCGAACTGCCGACTTTTCATCGGCAAGTCCTAGGCTCTGTGGTTTAACCCACAGCGCCACCCGCGTCCCAATTAAAAGTAAAAAGAGACTAATATACACTGATGTCAACATGTTTGGAGTGGCCCATCTAAAAATGTAAACAGGCAGGGAGTCCCAGTGTGTAGGTACCACCGCAATAACTAACAACTGCAGATTAACAAACCAGTTTCATAGACTGAAACTGTCAAGTGGGCACATAAACTGACCTGAACTTGTTAAGGGCTTTGCATACTAATAGTAATGCCTTGAACGTGGCCTGGTAACAAATCAGCCCCGTGCAGATCTCTGAGCAAATGTGCCTTACTCCAGGCAGCAAGTATGCCGCAATATTCTGGACTAATATTCTGCACTAATTGCAGTTTCCAGGTCAAGTGCAAGTGATTATTCTCAAGGTACTCAAGGATACGCAGTAGCAGCAACTCGTTTTGTTGCTGTTAAAAAGTGTGGCACTTACTTGCAACAACTTCATGGTGAGTACCGGTACCTATTTTTCTAGGGGGGAAAGCACTGCATATAGATATTAAATAGCTCTGGGATAAAATAGTGCTCTGTAGCACCTCAAACGGAGTTTGGATCTATTATAACTTTACTCCAGCTTAATTTACACTGGCTTGTTTTGCACTCGTTTCTTGTGCATCAGATTGCTTCCCTAATAATTATTAAATTCTCAAGGATGAAAATATGACAACACATTTATGCTGTGTAAGGTGCCACCCATCAAATGTGGCATGTAAAATACACTTAATATCTCAACATGTATACTTAAAGAAGAGAATAAAGTTAAAGCATATTGGTTTTTCTTTTCATTTGTTGAGGGGGGAAGTTATGTTTTTGCAACTAATATATCACATTCAACCAGCTTAAGTTTCATTGTCTTGATTTTGTCCCTAACATAACATTTCTTCTCAGTACACCAAACAAGGAAGCAAAACTATCAATACAATAAGGGCTCATTAATCTATTCTCTGGGACGCGGGTGGTGCTGTGGGTAAAAGCCTCAGCGCCTAGGGCTTGCCGATCGAAAGGTCGGCGGTTCGAATCCCCGCGGCGGGGTGTGCTCCCGTTGCTCGGTCCCAGCGCCTGCCAACCTAGCAGTTTGAAAGCACTCCCGGGGGCAAGTAGATAAATAGGGACCGCTTACTAGTGGGAAGGTAAACGGCGTTCCGTGTGCTGCGCTGGTGCTGGCTTGCCAGATGCAGCTTGTCACGCTGGCCACGTGACCCGGAAGTGTCTCCGGACAGCGCTGGCCCCCGGCCTCTTGAGTGAGATGGGCGCACAACCCTAGAGTCTGTCAAGACTGGCCCGTACGGGCAGGGGTACCTTTACCTTTAATCTATTCTCTCATTTTCTTAAAGAGGTCTTCAACTTTACCAAAAAAATTAAAGAAATTCTGAGGCAACGTGCAGGACATGCTTCATGTATTGCTCATGTGTAAATTGCCATTCTGAAAACCTGTTGCCAGATCATGAAACTCTGGAAAATTATCTTTAAAATGATATAGAACACCTTAAGTATATAGTAGGCCTGCAACGCACATGGGGTTACGTTCCAGGGATCACGCTTAAAAGCCAACATTATCTTTCCTGGAAGCCCCCTCCATCTCCACCCCCTTTCAGTTATTTTAAATTTTTGCCCCATGTGTAAAGCTAAATGCGCACAAGTTAAATGTGCATGAGTTGCAGGCTTACTGTATAAGAAAATGAAAGCATGACATTTTCATAGAATTTACCAAACACACAAAAAGCAAAAAATATCACAAACCTTTAGCTTGCCCCACTAATTTAATCAGGTGATTAATCAACCATCTAATGTTTTAAGCCCTAGTATCTAGTAATAGATTCTGCCATGTATAAAAAGAGAAGGTAAAGGTAAAGGACCCCTGACAGTTAAGTCCAGTTGCGAATTGTCCACTCTGCAGACAGTTTTCCTGGGTCATGTGGCCAGCATAACTAAGCTGCTTCTAGCACAGAGGAACACCGAAATCAGAGCAGCACACGGAAACACTGTTTACCTTCCTGCCAGAGTGGTACCTATTTATCTACTTGCACTTTCTGGCATGCTTTCGAACTGCTAGGTTAGCAGGAACTGGGACTGAGCCACGGGAGCTCACCCCATCGTGGGGATTCGAACCACTGAACTTCTGATTGGCAAACCCAAGAGGCTCAGTGGTTTAGACCACAGCGCCACCCGCGTCCCCATGAAAAGAGAAAACTTTAACCAAAAACCCTCCCTTCCTTCCATTCTGCAACCAATCTTTTCTCCCAAGCAGCAGTGAGAGGAGTCTGCCATTGGCCAAGGGCACAGTTTGGGACCAAGGTATTTGAGGAACACCTTCTTCCACATGAATCTGCTCACCTGTTGAGATCAGCAATGGAATTTCTGTGCAATGTTCAGAAGCTGCCAAGAGGTTCAGCTGGTGCTGAAGTGAAACAGGGTTTTCTCGATGGTGACACCTAGGAATTGCAATCCTCTCCCCCAGGACACCCATCAGGACCTCATTTTACAGACATTCTCAAGTTCAGCGAAAATGGTTTTGTTTGGAGTAGGTTTTTTTTTATTAAAAAAAATCAGGTTTGCTGTTTCGCTTTTGCGGTTTTGTGGTTTTTCCTGCCAAGTTTTGATTTATCATTTTATATGCATGTTAATTTTGAAGACTTTTGGTGAAAACGCCGTATAACCATATAAACATAAAGAGATGAATTGGCAGCTAGGTAGAGAAGAAGGTAACAGGGAGGCACTGCTGTTCATCCCCACTTCTGTGCATTATTATCTGTTTATCCTGAAACTGTTGCTGAGTCAGATCAGTCCTGATTTTAATTAATAGATATATACGTGCATCTTAACAAGAATTCTGGAAATACACCTGCCAGGACACGAACCTTTAAAAATTAAATAGCACTGGCAAAGGTTTAAGGATTAAGGATGAGATAGGCAGTACTATTGGTTGGAAAGGTGAATGATCTTGGATGGTTAAAGAATAATGATCTTGGATGCAGTTTGTAATGATTCAATGGAGCATCCTCTAATTGTTTACTCCAGTTGTACATAACTGATACTATTTTGTAGGCAGCAGGAGATAATTTTGTGCATGGCAACATTGCACATATTGTTGTAATTACGTAAGCCTGACGTGTAAAGTTTCTACACATAAGTCAACATTGGCATACTTCAACTTCTCTTGAAAATATTTTCAGATGGTGAAACACCAGACACTTTGTTAACAAAATATTTTAAATTGTTTCTAAATCTGCAAGATTCCTCATCATGCACATCAATGAACATTTGATTTAAATTATACAGTGCGCCAAAATGCAGCTCATTCCAACATTCAAGACAGTAAAGTTCTGTTTGTTCTGAAACAAAATCGTTGGCTTATTTTTTAATTGCTTATGGAGAACTATAGTCTGCCTCTGTATGTGCTATCACCAGCTCTTGCTAACAGATTGCAGGTGGAATGGGGAGTTGCACAGTTTACTGGATTTAGAAAATCTTGTTGGCACCCTTGCCTATGCTTGTCAAATGTTGAGGACATCAACCACCTACCACCTCCATGAATATACAATCTCTGGACCTTAATAAAGGCCCAAGCAGAAGATGCCAAGGAAAAAAAGAAGAGAAGAAAACAAAGAAGAGAGATGACAACAATATAGAAAGAAAAAGAGAAAAGAAGGAGAAAGAGAAGCAGGAATACGAAGAGAGAGAAAAGAAGAAAAAGAAACAATAAAGAAATATAAAAGGACATCTGATTTTCCAGCTGCTAGTTACATAAAAAGGGGGAAAATATTTCTAACATCCATGGTAATATCCATCTTCTCCACTTTCTGTTAAACAATATTTATTTTACGTAAACGTGTCTCAAATTCATTCCCACTCAAGTCCAAGAGGGATTCCCAAATTGTCGCTGTTGTTGTTATTATTATTATTGGTAAATGTCAACCATGCTTTTTGTTTAATATCAACTCCATTAATTCCCACCACAATTCCTCCATATTGAGTACTAGAAAATTCTTTTGTCCATTTCCATGTTAAAATCTCTCCACTGTGATCACATATTGGAATAATATGCCACAATTCTTTTCTTGTTATATATCCCTTAGTTTATGCCCAGTTCCATATATTCAAATTCCATTTCCTTTCGTGCTTCCATTCCCTGTACTGTTTAACATAGTATTCCGATCTCCTCCTCTAGGACTATCCACTTACGGTACGTTTCTTCCATTCTTTTTCCATACATATTAGTAGCATCATTCTATGAATTTGCTCCAAATTGTATGCAGAATACTTTCTCTCTGCTAGAACTGAAGAAAGGCCAGGACGGAAGCTTTTCCATAGCCTTTTTTCTCTCTCAACATCACTGATGTGATTAATGCCAGATCCAGATGACCATTCATGGTTTTATCTTCCCCTTCTCCTCCAAGCCTCTGTATGAAAGGCATTTCCATTTCACCATCTGCTTTCTCCAATTTTGCTATTTCATCGTCCAGTCCTGTCACGTTTTCATCAATTTTGTCTGAAGCCTCTAAGTAATCTCCAGTTCCATTTTCTATTTCATCTCTCTCTGATTCATTTTCTTTCCCCCTTTCATCAAACATTAATCCAATCATTTTTAGTTGTTCAGCCATCAACTATTGAACAATACCAACAGTCACTGGAAGATCCAAAGGTACATTTGCCACATTGGATGCAGACAAAGAAATATCTCTAAGCTGGATTTTTCCTTCCCCAAAAATGTGTAAGAAAGAGAGAGTGCAGACCTTATACTCACAACGGGTTCTTACGTAGTGTTTGGGTGAGATGTTGGTTCCTTAGCTCACCACCTTGTTTTAGCCCCTGATTAAGCCCCCAGGCACAGACAGCAGAAAACGGCTTTGATCAGAGCATTTGAGGTCTTTATTTCAGAGTGCTTTGATAATCAGATGTTCAGTCTGATTACCATCAATCACATAATTGTCTTGGACTTTCCCAATAAATTTCACCTTATGCTTCTCCCCCAACTATCCCATCGCCTGCCATTTCTCCTTACTCTGGTCATGTTAACTTTGTTGGACTACAACTCCCATCATCCCTAGCTACCAGGACCAGTGGTCAAAGATTATAGGGGTTGTAGTCTAACAACATCTGGGGACCCAGGTTTAAGAAAGGCTGAACTAACTCTATGGCTGTTGATTCATTACTATCTGTCAAGAACTGTCTAACTCTACAAAGCCTTTGGTCTAGGGTACCCAGGGCCAGCCCAAGACAATTTGTCACCTGAGGCAAGCCTCAAAATGGTGCCCTGCTGTCAGGGAAGAAGGTGTGAGTGAACATCTGCATCAGAAATGAAGAAGGAATAAAGCTCTACTTTGGGAACAAGGGTGGGAGGAGACCAGTTGTGGCTCCTATTTGCCAAGTGGTGGCACTGGATGGGAGCAGCCGAGGAGGCGGCAGATCCAACCTCCGAGGAACACGCTGCAGCCATTGTGGCTTCTGCTGCCTGAGGAGGTTGCCTCCCCTTTCCTCATGAGTGGGCCGGCCCTGAGGACGGCTGCTAGGATGTGTGCATGTGTACACACCGCTGCTTGTTTTGTTTGCAATGCGGTTTTTAAATTTGGTTTTTAAGCAACTGTATTAGTTAATTGTGAGGTTTTTAAAATTTGAATTATGCTTATCTTATTTTCCGATATAATTTTGTAACAGGTTGTAAGGCACTTTTGTCTAAAAGTTCTCAAAAAGCAACTTAGAAATGTGAATATTAATATAAAAACCAAACAAACCTGTGTGTGTACTGTGCTTCTTCAAACACACACACACACACACACACACACTCCATACTGCAGGTTGTGGCTCACATTATCAAGTGTTCTCACTTACAAACTTTAATAAGAGGACACAAACATATATAGCACTTCCAAGTATTCAAAGCACTTCACATTCATTTTACAGCAGTGCGATCTTTACAGGAACCTTTTAGTACAGGGCATGATGATCCCTCTGTCCACACTGCACAGCTTTTATAAAACATCTGCCCAGTTTCAGTTTT
This sequence comes from Podarcis tiliguerta, assembly GCF_965153285.1. Classification (NCBI taxonomy): domain Eukaryota; kingdom Metazoa; phylum Chordata; class Lepidosauria; order Squamata; family Lacertidae; genus Podarcis; species Podarcis tiliguerta. The sequence continues at coordinate 4,054,202 of NC_139546.1, read as the reverse complement.
GCACGTTGTTATTCAGCAGCCACAGATTATCAAATCTCAGCATAATAATATGAAATATGCATGACCTGCAGCATGCAGCCCCTTTGCTCTTCCTTTCGTGCAAGCGGCAAAGCAACCCAGGAAACCTCAGTAACCATAACTTCCTGTTATGTCTGAACCAGAAACTGTGGTTAATGTCTTCTAAGCAAGCTAAGACTGAGAGGCAAACTTTAAACCATGGTTTCATACTTTGGGCTTGTTTGAAAGCTATTCATCGTTGTTCCCCAATTCCGATGCAGCAGGAAGTTAACTGCAGCTCCCAGCCTTGTTTGCAGCATGTGAGAGCCTGTAGTCACGCATATCGTGGCTTATTACCTACTTAGAATCATAGAATCATAGAATCATAGAGTTGGAGGAGACCACAAGGGCCATCGAGTCCAACCCCCTGCCAAGCAGGAAACACCATCAGAGCACTCCTGACATATGGTTGTCAAGCCTCTGCTTAAAGACCTCCAAAGAAGGAGACTCCACCACACTCCTTGGCAGCAAATTCCACTGTCAAACAGCTCTTACTGTCAGGAAGTTCTTCCTAATGTTTAGGTGGAATCTTCTTTCTTGTAGTTTGGATCCATTGCTCCGTGTCCGCTTCTCTGGAGCAGCAGAAAACAACCTTTCTCCCTCCTCTATGTGACGTCCTTTTATATATTTGAACATGGCTATCATATCACCCCTTAACTTCCTCTTCTCCAGTCTAGACATGCCCAGCTCCCTTAGCCGTTCCTCATAAGGCATCGTTTCCAGGCCTTTGGCCATTTTGGTTGCCCTCCTCTGGACACGTTCCAGTTTGTCAGTGTCCTTCTTGAACTGTGGTGCCCAGAACTGGACACAGTACTCCAGGTGAGGTCTGACCAGAGCAGAATACAGTGGCACTATTACTTCCCTTGATCTAGATGCTATACTCCTATTGATGGAGCCCAGAATTGCATTGGCTTTTTTAGCTGCCGCGTCACACTGTTGTCTCATGTCAAGTTTGTGGTCAACCAAGACTCCTAGATCCTTTTCACATGTACTGCTCTACTTATTTAACCAAGATTTAATTGTTCAGATGCAGCTAGCCTTGCACAATGCAATGCTATGCACATCTAATCAGAAGTATGAATTCAGTGGTATTAAACACACTCTATACAAATAATTCCTCCATGACACTGGAAGCTACAGCCCAGGATAGCTGGTAGGATGATGGACAGGGCAGAGGGCAAGGCAGCGAACATCTGGCTGAGCGAAGGGTAGGCAAAGCCAAAGGTCACAAGAAGCAAAGCCTGTAAGGCCTGGGCATCCCATTTCTGGGGGTGTCACAGCAAATGCTCCAAACAAGTAAACTAGCATACATCATCATCATCATCATCATCATACATTTTTATTTATATCCCACCCTTCCCGGTTCAAAAATCGGGCTCAGGGTGGCTAACAACAAATTTAAAACACTTTAAAACACTTAATTATAAAAGCAGCATTAAATACGGTATAAAAACATGAATAACAATAAAAATCAAAAATCAATTAGAAAATCCCCAGGGCTAGCTGGCTGAATTGGTCCTTCTTGGGCCAGCGAGGAGGCCAGGGGAGAATTAGCTGTGGGGTCTCAGAGCGGGTGATCGTCATAAAAGGGGAGAGGGAAGGAAGAGAAGGGAAATAAAAGATCAGGCTGAAGTCAAATTAAAGGCTAGGCGGAATAGCTCTGTCTTACAGGCCCTGCGGAAAGAGGTTAAATACTGATGGGCCCTGGTCTCCTGGGACAGAGCATTCCACCAGGTCGGAGCCATCACTGAGAAGGCCCTGGCGGAGGATAGTCTGACTTCCTTAGGGCCCAGGACTTCTAAACTATGGTTATTCATGGACCTTAAGGTCCTCTGCGGGGCAGACCAGGAGAGGCGATTCTGTAGATACAAGGGCCCTAAGCCACTAGCATCATGGAGCAGGTCCACTCTTCCTGGTAGAGGTCTGGGTAGGCATGGTCTCTGAGAACTTGTGCAATGTTCCCTCAGACACCAAGAAAAGATGATTACGACTTGAAGCCTTACCTTGAAAGAAGCTTTTGACTCTAAGGTAGCTGACGCTGAGACGCAAGACAGAGAGTTTGTCCAGTTTAGCTATTATGTCCGGTGGGAAAGGCAAGAGACTGGCCAGGTGATCTAACTCAGCATTCAAGCGATCTCTGTGTCTCTTTGAAGGGTTAGACTTCCCATTCCCATGCACGGGCCTCCTGTTCGGGGAGAAAATGCGCTATGAAAAATCCACTGTCTTAAGCTCACTGACAGTTGCCAGTATCCGCTCTCTAATACCAAAACAGAAGAAAATGGTGGCATCCTTGAAAAATGATTCTTATATAATGTGTAAATTAGGGGGTCATACACAAACGGCTTGGAGTGCCAGTTCTCTCAACCCAAACATTTCCACAGAAATTTTTTGAAAGATGCTTAGCTGGCAAAAATTCTCCCGGCTACCTTAATGTGTACCATCATCTCCCACTTCTTGCGTCACCAAATCCTTTCACAAACCTCTCCACTGCTCCCAGTCCCCAGTTTCTGTAGCTTCCAACGGAGTTATTCCATATCAAGTGATCCATTTCTTTACCTTGTGTATTCGAATTTTCTTAATATTTTGTACGCTTGTTGAATGATCAAAACTAAGTTTAAATCTAAAATTTTAATTTTTTATCTCATCCTGTTTTTGAGTTATGAGGGTTTGAAATTTCCAAAAAAAGGGAGAGACAATTTTGGCCTTGCCAAATTACACAACAACCTTAAAAACTCAGCCCAGAATTTCAAAACTAAATATACCGATCTCTTCAGAACTTCATGGGCTTTAATATGATAGGTCACATGATGTGCTTACTTTAAACTTTAAAGTTGCAAAATTTAGAATTTTAAAAAGTGCTTTTAAAAAATGATTTAAAATTTCCAAAATTTGTATTGATTATTTAATATTTCTAAGGACTACCCTCAAAATTTCATCTTGAGATCTCAATAGGATCACATTCAAAAAAATATTTTGAATATACATGTCTGCTTTATTGGGTTCTGTTTAGGATAAATGGGTCTTCTTGGAGTAAAATATAACAGAATAAACAAGACATCAAACTACAGTATCAGTTACTTCAGGCATTTCTTTAGAAAGTTATTTAATAATAATAATAATAATAATAATAATAGTTTATTATTTATGCCCCACCCATCTGGCTGGGTTTCCCCAGCCACTCTGGGCGGCTCCCAACAAAATATTAAAACAGAATAAAACATCAAACATTAAAAACATCCCTATCTGAAAAGCTAGTCAGGCTTTTCTTTTTAAAATGTGCCCCAAAGCAGAGTGATAGCTTGCTGTTGCATGATAGAATTAACACTTTGCAATAATTCTTGGTTAGTGCTTCATTTCATGAAGTCTGAAGATAGCCCAGTAACTTGTATTGAGTGTTGCTGTATGAGGGAACCGGATCTTCTCCTCAACAGCGCTGAGGTAAATGATGTAAAACATAATAACTTTATGAGTTTAGACAACCACTATTCTATTCTTAACTACACTCTGACACCTAAAAGAATCTTACAATAAAGTACCCCTTGGGTTAATAAAAGATAGGTATTTGCAAAATTCAGACCCAAGCTGCAAAAGCTTTGTTAGTTGCTGAAGCATAGACTGAATTCTTTAAAAATTGAGTTAGCCTCAAAATCCTTATACATTTTAAAGATAATGATAGAGAAATACTTGTGTTGAAGGAACAAGAAGAAAAGTATGGAGAATACCTAGACTACGTTCTTAAAGGTAAAGGTAAAGGTACCCCTGCCCGTACGGGCCAGTCTTGCCAGACTCTAGGGTTGTGCGCTCATCTCACTCAAGAGGCCGGGAGCCAGCGCTGTCCGCAGACACTTCCGGGTCACGTGGCCAGCGTGATGAAACACGGAAACGCCGTTTACCTTCCTGCTAGTAAGCAGCCCCTATTTATCTACTTGCACCCGAGAGTGCTTTCGAACTGCTAGGTTGGCAGGCGCTGGGACCGAACAACGGGAGCGCACCCCGCCGCGGGGATTCGAACCACCAACCATGCGATTGGCAAGTCCTAGGCGCTGAGGTTTTACTCACAGCGCCACCCGCGTCCCAGACTACGTTCTTACACCAATTTAAAGTCTGGCGTGTGCCTTTAATACACAGGACACTAAGAGAAATTGTTCCCTCTATTGCCTTAAAGCAGACTGAAGCTGTTCTCTTCGTGGGGCATTTCCTCTGCTTCTTCTTCACATCAGCACAACTTCAATTAATTACTGTTTGATGGAGCAGGGAATGTCTTTCCCCGGCCTACGCAATGGTGTTCACACTGTAGCTAGAAACAAATTAGGAACTGCTTGAGGACTCCAATTGGTGTGAAGTTGGTTGGAGAAACAAAGTAACAAAGTACAGAATACCTATACATTTTGAGGAAGCCATATGAACACAAACTGACAACTCAGCATTGGAAACACAGTGTTGTTGTTGTTGTTTAGTTGTGTCCGCCTTTTCGTGACCCCCTGGACCAGAGCACGCCAGGCACTTCTGTCTTCCACTGCCTCCCGCAGTTCAGTCAAACTCATCGAGAACACTATCCATCTTGTCCTCTGTCGTCCCCTTCTCCTTGCGCTCTCCATCTTTCCCAGCATCAGGGTCTTTTCCAGTGAGTCGTCTCTTCTCATGAGGTGGCCAAAATATTGGAGTGTCAGCTTCTGGATCTGTCCTTCCAGTGAGCATTCAGGGGTGATTTCCTTCAGAATGGAGAGGTTTGATCTTCTTGCAGTCCATGGGACTCTCAAGAGTCTCCTCCAGCACCAGAATTCAAAACACAGTGAGTTCAAAGCAAATGGGAGTGGGTTTCCCCAGCCACTCTGGGTGGCTTCCAACAAAGTATTAAAATACAGTAGTCTGTTAAACATTAAAAGCTTCCCTAAAGAAGGCTGCCTTCAGATGTCTTCTAAAAGTCTGGAAGTTTTCTCTCTCTTTGACATCTGGTGGGAGGGCGTTCCACAGGGCAGGTGCCACTACCGAGAAGGCCCTCTGCCTGGTTCCCTGTAACTTGGCTTCTCTCAGCAAGGGCCAGAATGCCCTCGGAGCTGGACTTTAGTGTCCGGGCAAAACGATGGGGGTGGAGACGCTCCTTCAGGTATACTGGACCGAGGCCGTTTAGGGCTTTAAAGGTCAGCACCAACACTTTGAATTGTGCTCGGAAACATACTGGGAGCCAATGTCTTTCAAGACCGGTGTTATGTGTTCTCGGCGGCCGCCCCCAGTCACCAGTCTAGCTGCCGCATTCTGGATTAGTTGCAGTCACCTTCAAAGGTAGCCCCACGTAGAGTGCATTGCAGTAGTCCAAGTGGGAGATACTGTATATTTTGCTCTATAAGACTCACTTTTTCCCTCCTAAAAAGTAAGGGGAAATGTGTGTGCGTCTTATGGATCGAATGCAGGCTGCACGCTATCCCAGAAGCCAGAACAGCAAGAGGGATCGCTGCTTTCACTGGGCAGCAATCCCTCTTGCTGTTCTGGCTTCTGAGATTCAGAATATTTTTTTTCTTGTTTTCCTCCTCCAAAAACTAGGTGCATCTTATAGTCTGGTGCATCTTATAGAGCGAAAAATACGGTAACTAGAGCATGCACCACTCTGGCGAGACAGTCCACAGGCAGATAGGGTCTCAGCCTGCGTACCAGATGGAGCTGGTACATAGCTGCTGGACACAGAATTGACCTGCGCCTCCATGGACAGCTGTGAGTCCAGAATGACTCCCAGGCTGCGCACCTGGTCCTTCAGGGGCACAGTTACCCCATTCAGGACCAGGGAGTCCTCCACACCTGCCCGCCTCCTGTCCCCCAAAAACAATAAAGGTAAGTCTTATGTCAAAGGCTTATTTGTGAGAAGAATAAAATAGAATAAATTGACTGGATGGGATAAATACTTAACTGTTTCTGGATGGGTTTCCGTCTTTTCCTCCCAGCATACAGGCATTCTCCTGGAGGAATCATTGTCCTAGGATGGAAGATGAAAACATATCCTTTTACATTCAGTTAAAGCAATGCTCTTCCTAAGATATGCAATTATAAAGAAAATTGCTCATTAAGTTGCTAACTGGTGTTAGCTGATTTCCTAATCAATACTGCATATAACATATATATATATATATATATATATATATATATATATATATATATATAATTGATCCTGTATAGAATGGATTTTTTTATAAAGCATAAAGTTTTGCACACGGTATCACCCAAACTCTGAGAAAATTCTATTAAAGGTCTAACAGCCTATATTTCCGTGCGTTACTTTCAAAGTTCCTCTCTTCTCCTAGCATAGAAAGAGACCACACGTTTGGTAAGTTAAAAATGGTTTTAAAAAGGAGACACCCAGAGAGCAGGAAGCTGTTGGGAGGAAAATTGGGTCAGACTGGGTCAATCACATTTCAAAACGTGTTTTTGTTTTTGGGGGTGCTATTGGGTTGTTGTTTTCATTTTTATTAGGTATACAGTGGTACCTCGGGATGCGAACGGGATCCGTTCCAGAGCCCCGTTCGCATCCTGAATAGAACGTAAGATGCGACTGCGCATCTACACAGGGCGCGTTTCGCCGCTTCTGCACATGCACATGATGTCATTTTGACCGTCTGTGCATGCGCACAGTTACTTCCTGGTCGCTACGGGGCACAACCCGAAAATACTTATTCTGAAGCATATTTATCCCGAGGTATGACTGTACAGGGGACGCGGGTGGCGCTGTGGGTTAAAGCCTCAGCGCCTAGGGCTTGCCGATCGAAAGGTCGGCGGTTCGAATCCCCGTGGCGGGGTGCGCTCCCGTTGTTCGGTCCCAGCGCCTGCCAACCTAGCAGTTCGAAAGCACTCCCGGGTGCAAGTAGATAAATAGGGACCACTTACTAGCGGGAAGGTAAACAGCGTTCCGTGTGCGGCTCTGGCTCGCCAGAGCAGCAATGTCACGCTGGCCACGTGACCCGGAAGTGTCTCCGGACAGCGCTGGCCCCCGGCCTCTTGAGTGAGATGGGCGCACAACCCTAGAGTCTGTCAAGACTGGCCCGTACGGGCAGGGGTACCTTTACTTTTACTTTATGACTGTACAGTCATACCTTCAGGTACAGAAGCTTCAGGTTGCGTTTTTTCGGGTTACGGACGCGCCAAAACCCGAAAGTACCGGAAAGTACCTCCTCCTCCTATGGATGTACAACCATCGTCTGCTGCCTCCAAGATAAGCTGCACCCCTCCCCAGAATGTGGAAGAAGCTCTCTTTGTTTTGAGACTGGGACTTCAGAGCCACTGAGGTACAGCATCACTGGACAGATGATGCTGCAGGGGCTTCCTGGTTTGGCCAGCGGCGGAACATATGCCCATGCTGCCCAGGGCGGGTGCGCAGGACACAGAGGGTGCCCTCCCAGGTGCGGCATAGCCGCTCGGGTGCATGGAGCTCCCAAGCCTCCCCCAGTGGTGTGTCGAGATCCCCAAGCCACCCCCTAAATAAGTCACAATTCACACAGAATTTTCGTTTAAGGTTTTTGGCATAATTTTGGCCACAACTTTATTAAAATACATAATGTGAGTGTTTGCTTAGGCATTGGTTGCGACTATCTGACCCCGCACGGGGACAGAACTGACTTCTGGATTCCAGCGAAAGCCAGTAAGGGGAAACAATATTGGGGAGAGAATGGGGCTGGGCACCATACCGTCACCCCTCCCCACATGCTCCCAGGGGCTTGTGCGGCCCAAGCCCCTTGCTGGGGATACGGACAGATGTATGGCAAACCCCTGGATTCCTTTAATGGAATTCCCTTGCTGCAGCAGCAGCACTGGAGGGGCAGGCACAGCCAACCACATCCCCTCCACCAACCAAATTTTAACCAATGCCTAACCGTAACCTTACAAGTTGTGATGATTTGCTACGCAGTAGGCAAAAAGCAAATGGCACCAGCCAATCTGCCAAATGGACAAAATTCCTGCCAGGCCCCTGCCCCCAAAGCAGATGACCCCATGACAAGCATAGCAAGGTCAAGCACAACAGCCCTAAATTAGGGAGGGTGGGCGGGCGATCCGATGCACACAGCAAAAGAGACTGAAAAAAGCTGCGTGCCAGGAATATATAACCTTCGGGCCAACCCGCTAAATGGTAACATCAAAATCTCCCCACAACCCAAATTGGCCCAGTCACAGTCATGGCCATACAAATGGCCCCGCCCAGTAACCAAGAGGGGGTGTCCTGTTAGACCCCACCACAACATGTGCTCCCCATGAAGGAGAACACGCTCTGTCAAAACGAAGGGGGAAGGGGTCAATGCCGCCGGCAAAGCGGCGCATCTCCCCCTTCCCCCAACGGCTTAGGGTAGGCTTGGGAGTCACCCCCTTCAGTGAAGACACCCGGGGAGGTCCGCCCCCACTGCCCCCCTTCCTCCGCCCGGGGGTTCAGCAACAGCCAAGCTGTGAGGGGATGCTGTTGGGTTGCTACCTGACCATTGTAATTAAGGACTTCTGGGCTGATACCAGTGGAAATAGGATTTATTCCACTAAATCCAGAACATCCAAAGATATTAAAACAGCGCCGGTTGGTGTGTTTTTTTGAGACTGTGTATGTAAAATCCTAGTGGAAATTACAGAGGCTGAAAGCATGGGATGGATATAGCGAGTCGAGGTCAATCCTGGGCTTAACTTGTTTTTTAATTTATATCAGACTTCTATGGTCCATTATGTCTTCCCAGTTTATTTCTTTATGCCAAATCAAACTCCTTAAATGTCTGTTCAACACTTGACCTTCAGCTTCTGTTATTCTCTCTGAGAAGTACCAGTCATAGAAATGTAGAGTTGGAAGGGAGCACAAGGGTCATCTAGTCCAGCCCCCGCAATGCAGGAATCTTTTGCCCAACATGGGACTTGAACCCGTGAGATTAAGAGTCTCATGTGACTTGATAATAACACATCATGCTAGGCACCCCCACTTCACATTCTTTTAACATAAAACCAGAAACAAGCCCTGCTGAATTTAGTGGGAATCATTTCCTGGTAAGTATGGGTAGCCTTGCAGGACAAGGAGGAAATCCAGAAACTCTGGAAACTATAAAAATGAAGCTGTTCCAAGGGGTGGGGTTGGGAGCAGAGGCCCCCTACCTACTGTTTTTAAAAAGCAACACTAAAAGCATTCTAAATCAAATAAAAGCAAGAAATAGGAGCATATAGAGATACAAGTCCTATTTAGGCACCCTGTTTTTACGTGCAGTGAAAATCCTGTGAAGGAGGATTCTCACTCCAGCCCATCATCTTCTTTGACACCCCCCCCCCCATGAGCTGGAGGGCAAATTTCTTAACCAATCAGCCTCTTGGAACTCCAGGATCTCAAAATCTAATATACCGTAATCAAGGTTCGTAATCTTGTAAGGAAACTCCAAGCAGCTGTTTTAGGTGGCGTGGGTGAAATAAGATAATTTAACACCAGAAATAATCCATGTTCAATACCAGATGAGCCTACCCCGGGGAGACAACTGAGGGTGGGGGCAGCACTGAGGCAGCACCTCGGAGGAAGATCTTAATAGTCAAGAAATTTAGTGCGAGAAAATAGGTTCCAGCCATGCGGGAAATTTTCCAGTGCTTCATTTTTCCATAGGAAACTGTTCATTTCATTAGGAATGATGAATGGATGCAAATCACAAATAAATATTAAGCAAGTTTTGAAGTGTTTAGCTTTGTTGGCTAAAAACAAGTAAAATAAACATGCTAAATTAGATCACTGTCCAAGACACCAGAAAAATTTCTGATGCTAACTGAAAATTTCCCAGGGCAAATTACCTTAGCTTGTCATCCTTGACAGTGACAAGGCGTGAATTGCCATGAAGTATTTCAGGAGCTGCACACTGGGTCATCAAGCTATCCACTACGGCCCCAAGAAATTATAGATTCAGGAAATGTGAAAGCCTCTTTAAGCATAATGGTTGTGAAAACAGCCTAACTATGCCACACCATCAAGAAGTGTTGGGTGAGGAGGAATGACATGGCATCACAATTTAAAATTATATTGTTTTTGTATTTTAGCATTTTTTATATTGTGCACACTCGATCAAGCACAAAACTTAAGTTATATTTTAAACACATTATATTTTTGTAAGCATATATTTTTTGAGCAGCCATTCCAATACAGTATTTCATTTTTGAGTGTGTGTGTTTTTGTTTGTCCAGAAACATGCTAGAAAGCAGGTGCGGCACTTCGGATAAGAAATGCACTCACACATCCAAATCCATATAAATATGGAACAGTGTGCGCAAAAATGTAACTCAAAAATTAATCCCTATTCTCATTTTTAAGTGCAAGTATTTCCTCTTTTCTCTGGAAGATTTATGCAACTGCAATCCTGGTGCCGAAAGCCACCGAATAAACATAATCACACAATGACATCACTTGTAAGAACAGTAAAAGGACAGTAAAATGAAGAAGCCCAGCAAAAATGCCGTATCAGTAACTTGTCTGAAAAACAGTTTGCCTGAACTTCCTCTCTGAAGGCGCAGCCCCAGAGGAATGTGGGAGATGCTCTTTCCAGGGGAAGAAGGTCCCAGGTCAGCAAGATGGACCAAAGTTCTAATCCACTATAAGCTTTCTGTATTTCCTGTCTAAAAGCAGACCTGCCTTTGCATCACACACAAACAGAATGCCTGAACTGCCATTCCTTTTTGGGTGGGATTCAATAACATACTGACAACTTTAAAAGGTAAAGGGACCCCTGACCGTTAGGTCCAGTCGCAGATGACTCTGGGGTTGCGCGCTCATCTCACTCTATAGGCCGAGGGAGCCGGCGTTTGTCCACAGACAGCTTCCGGGTCATGTGGCCAGCATGACTAAGCCACTTCTAGCGAACCAGAGCAGCGCATGGAAATGTAGTTTACCTTCCCGCCAGAGCGGTACCTATTTATCTACTTGCACTCTGACGTGCTTTTGAACTGCTAGGTTGGCAGGAGCTGGGACCAAACAATGGGAGCTCACCCCGTCGCCAGGATTTGAAACCACCGACCTTCTGATTGGCAAGCCCTAGGCTCTGTGTTTTAGACCACAGCACCACCCGTGTCCTGAGAACTTTAGGATCCACAAATAAGGTTGATGCGCAACAGACCTACTTTCCCCAAAGATCAGGTATTTTGTGATAAGGACACCATCAGGGCAGTGTGGGGTAACACGCAGTAGAAGCACCATTGTCTAACCTCCCCAGAAACAGACCAGAACTATCAATAAGAAGGTCATATAGTAAAAAAGTGACTGTCTACATCACACCACAGAATTTTTACAATGCTGAGGGGTTCCAGGCACAAAGTCAATGTAATTAGGACTCCTGAAGATTAGAAGTTTGGAAACCACAGAAAAAGATGATGGACTACTTTCACCGACAATATTAATTTGGTGACTTTATTTTAACCATATTTCAATTGGAATTTTCTGTAGGATGAGTGTGAATGGCACTGCTGCAAACTTAGTTGTGTCCATCTCATTAGAAGAAATGTTTAAGGCAATTTTCAAAAGGCCTACACTATTTACTCAAGAAAAATCTTACACAGTTTCAAAGTTATCTTAAAATTAGCCCACTGAAGTATATAAGTTCACTTAGCTAGCAGTTTAAAAGGTTCATCAGTCATCTAAGAGCCTGACTCACAGTTAAGTGTACTTGGATTTAATTTAATTCTGTCTGCTAATCAAAGCACTCATATGGAATTATAACTAAAATTATTTTAAATTAATTTATTAGTAAAGTATTTAAGGAATCTGTTCCAGACCCGTGGAAGTCAGCAAACTTGAGGAACTCCTCTGTGTGGTTCTAAATGAAGGCTAAATTCTCATAGGATGGAGAGCATTTGTGGGCTGTAGCCCTGGGGTCCAGGAAGTAGGTAGACTGTTCTGGAGTGGGTAACCCCCCACCCAAAGGGACACAATCTGGGGTGCTCTAGATTCCAAGCTGCCACTGAAAGCTCCTGGGGCCTCCATGGTAGAATTGCCTATATCCACTATGGGCGTTTCATGCTTTGATAACCAGGACCAGCCCAAGACATTTTGATACCTGAGGCAAACCACCAAATGCCTCCCCACCAGGAAAGAAGGGAATCTACATCAGGAACGGGTTGTGTGTGTGTGTGTGTGTGTGTGTGTGTGTTAATTTTCTACACTGGGAACAGGGGTGGGAGGAGACCAGCACCGCCTCTATTGGCCAAGAGCTGACACTGGATGGGGACAGTGTAAACCATGGGTAGGCAAACTAAGACCCGGGGGCTGGATCCGGCCCAATCGCCTTCTCATTCCGCCCCACGGACGGTCCAGGAATCAGCATGTTTTCCCATGAGTAGAATGTGTCCTTTTATTTAAAATGCATCTCTGAGTTATTGGTGGGGCATAGGTATTCGTTCATTTTTTCCTTCAAAACATAGTCCGGCTCCCCACAAGGTCAGAGGGACAGTGGACCGGCCCCCGGCTGAAAACGTTTGCTGACCCCGATGTAAACAAACAAATAAACAAGCAAAACTTAACTGGATTATGTAAATATAACTGCATCTCTGTGCTCAGGCAGAGCCATGGCTATGGCCGCGTGGGGAGGGGGGGGTTGTATCCAGGCTTTTTGCCCTGCGAGAAGCTTCCAGAGGGGGCCATTGAGGCTCCCAGCCTGTGTGCATGGGGGGTGCTAAACTGGGTCTGTGACCCAGGTGGTTTCGCCCCTGGCTCAGATACTGTGGAATTTACTTCTGAGTAAATATGGAGAACATTTACCTGGCTAGCGTTCTGAGTTCCACATAAATAGTTTAGTCTTATTTTGAAGCAGAAGAAACTTAGAATCAGAATGCAACCCTCTTTATTTGCACTAACAACCTTTTACTAGTGTACACCCCCCTCTTGAAAGTCACCTACTCCGGCTATTGCACCATTTTTTAAATAAAGTTGTGCAAATAGCAGGGAGCACCCTATAAAGACATTTTCTCTTCTCTCAATCTTTTCGGGCCATGACCCCGAATAATAATCTGCAAGGGTTTTTACATACTCACTAGAGTAGAGCGAAAGAGAGAGCACACAATGAGGAGAGTAAAAGATGCAGTAAAAAAGGCAATCATAGCTGCCAACTATTAATTTATAAAATGAGAGATGTTTTGCAGTTTAGAAGCCTTATTCCAAAGCTCAGATGTGTCAGTGGGGAAAGAAAGGCACTTTGTATATTCTCAGAGTCTCTCTTACACTACGTGTTCCCAAACTAGCATTAAAAGCAGGTTCCAAATAAGTATAAACTTCACCAATATAAATATGTTTCGAAACAAATATTACAACTGTGTCTCGCACTATCCATGTTTACCCAGAAACGAGCCGATTTAAAATAAGACCGGGAAATAAGTCCTATTTTATAATTTGAAATTCCAGTTAACAAATATTTTTAGTTTGTTGGGGGAGACAAGGGGTTTTGAAGGGTGAACTCTACTGCAACTCATATCCTGCTTAGTAGCAGATCGGGTTGCCGGATAAGAGACGCAGGACGGATCCTGCACCTCGGAGAACGGCGCAGAAAGGAGTCCTCCGCCACTTCTACCCGTCTGCCATCACTACAGCAGAATTATGGTGGGCAAAGTTGCTGCACCATCCACTCTATACCCTACTAAAGGTTCACCAGTCCTACTAAGATCGGAGGAACTTACTCCCAGGTAGTAAGTGCGCAGAAATAACTCTTGGGAAAAGTTGTCCATTCAGCAACAGGGAGACAGGCGCTCTTCTCAGCAAACAGCAATGGGTGGAGGGCGAAGCGCCCATTGAGCCCAATCCTGCCCGCTGAGCTGCGAAAGCCCGCGTTTGCTTTCTTTCGTCCAGAGACACCTGTCCAAGAAAGCAGGCTTCCCAAAAACAAAAACCGCTCCTGGTTAGCAAATCTGCGGGGGGGTTGCAAAGCTGTTGTAAAGCCAGCAACTGAAGGGAGAGCCGGCCTCTTGCACCCTTGGGAATATTGCGCAGGGAATTCCTCGTCCCCTTTGCAAAACCCCGAGCCCTCCGAGCTGCTTCGAGACTCACCGCACTTGGCCGCCCCGGCGATGCCCGTCTCGCCTCCGCGCGCTCCCCGGGACTGGGAAGCCCAGGCTGGAGCCGGAGCTTTCGCCGCCGCTTCTTCCCCTGCTGGAGCCGCGCCTGGCGGGGCCGGCGCGCAAGAGCGTGCGGGCGAGCGGAGCCTCCCTGCGATCAGAGCGGCTGCTTCGCACGCGATGTTGTCGTCCCTCCCGCTGCTGCGACGCGCAGGCGGCATCGGAGGGCGCGCAAGAGCCGGACTGCGCCGCCCGGGGCGCTGGGAAGCGCTAGGCGCGCGCCGAGGCCGTTGCTTGCTGCCCAGGCAGAGCTCCGGCCGCGGGACTGGTCCGACCAGGAGGCGAGAGCAAGACCCGCAGCGGCTTCCCGGGATTTCAGGCGGGGAACATTCCCGGGCCCTTTTCCCTGGAGGAGGTGAAGCGGGATCTTTCTGCCTGCAAGCGAAACTGCCCGCCCTAAGCCAGAGCAACGGGCACTCTTTATTCCGCCATACACACAGCCATGGAAAGGGCTCTAATCATGCAGGCACTTATTTTGGAATCGATTTTATTCATTCGAAATATTTTATCACTAACTTGATGGATTGATTGATTGTGCAGGTCTATGGTAGCATGAATAGCATCTAGATCAAGGGAAGTAATAGTGCCACTGTATTCTGCTCTGGTCAGACCTCACCTGGAGTACTGTGTCCAGTTCTGGGCACCACAGTTCAAGAAGGACACTGACAAACTGGAACGTGTCCAGAGGAGGGCAACCAAAATGGTCAAAGGCTTGGAAACGATGCCTTATGAGGAACGGCTAAGGGAGCTGGGCATGTTTAGCCTGGAGAAGAGGAGGTTAAGGGGTGATAAGATAGCCATGTTCAAATATATAAAAGGATGTCACCTAGAGGAGGGAGAAAGGTTGTTTTCTGCTGCTCCAGAGAAGCGGACACGGAGCAATGGATCCAAACTACAAGAAAGAAGATTCCACCTAAACATTAGGAAGAACTTCCTGACAGTAAGAGCTGTTCGACAGTGGAATTTGCTGCCAAGGAGTGTGGTGGAGTCTCCTTCTTTGGAGG
Source organism: Podarcis tiliguerta (assembly GCF_965153285.1). Taxonomy (NCBI): domain Eukaryota; kingdom Metazoa; phylum Chordata; class Lepidosauria; order Squamata; family Lacertidae; genus Podarcis; species Podarcis tiliguerta. The sequence goes on along the minus strand of NC_139546.1, from coordinate 4,039,068 downwards.
TCTTTAAGCAGAGGCTTGACAACCATATGTCAGGAGTGCTCTGATGGTGTTTCCTACTTGGCAGGGGGTTGGACTCGATGGCCCTTGTGGTCTCTTCCAACTCTATGATTCTATGATTCTATGTTAGCATCAACGCTAAGGACCACTTTCTTGCTGCAGGGTTGCTTGAGCATAACACAGCAGAGGGAATAATTTATATAACAGAAGATGAATCGCCCCACTCCTAAACCTCACCTTCTGTGACCACATCCCCTTTTCTCCCTGGTCTCCTGGAGGTCTCCACCTCCATCGTTCTGCCCGGACACTGAGGTCCAGCGCCGAGGGCCTTCTGGCAGTTCCCTTGCTGCGAGAAGCCAAGTTACAGGGAACCAGGCAGAGGGCCTTCTTGGTAGTGGCGCCCGCCCTGTGGAACGCCCTCCCACCAGATGTCAAAGAGAAGAACAACTACCAGACTTTTAGAAGACATCTGAAGGCAGCCCTCTTTAGGGAAGCTTTTAATGTCTAACAGACTACTGTATTTTAATACTTTGTTGGAAGCCACCCAGAGTGGCTGGGGAAACCTGGCCAGATTGGCAGGGTATAAATAATATATTATTATTATTATTTCTCTCAATCTGGCTCTGATATTGGAAGTGTGGTTGGGCTGGTGAGGCAACCGCTTCAGGTACAGAGCACTGGGGCAGCGAGGCAGGGAAGGGTTCAGCTCAGCTCTCCATGTACCCTTTAGAAATCCAGGCCTGGCATTAGCAACTTGGCAACCTTGGGAAACTGTGAGGGCCCCAGGGCCCTTAACGGTATTATTTATTAAATTAGGTTGGACGGCGCCTTGTCTACCTCCTTCTGACAACTCCTGCAGCCAAGCTGGTGCCAAAGTCCAGGGCAGCCCAGGACCTCCATACACACTGCCCACACTTGTGTCCCAGGAAGGTCGCTTCAGTGCTGCTAAGGCAGCAAAAACAATGCAGGAAGTAGCAGTCTGCAGCCACAGCTGGTGCTGTGATTCGCCTGCTATTTGACTTCACCCCCAAAGGTGCACTCCATTGTCTCTGTAGACAGATGGATGCCACCAACAACCTTATTTTATCTTTCCTAAGGCAATACAAGGGACGCGGGTGGCGATGTGGGTAAAACTCTCAGCGCCTAGGGCTTGCCGATCAAAAGGTCGGTTGTTTGAATCCCCGCAGCGGGGTGCGCTCCCGTTGCTCGGTCCCAGCGCCTGCCAACCTAGCAGTTCGAAAGCACATCAAAGTGCAAGTAGATAAATAGGGACCGCTTACTAGCGGGAAGGTAAACGGCGTTTCCGTGTGCTGCTCTGGTGCTGGTTCGCCAGAGCAGCTTCATCACGCTGGCCGCATGACCCAGAAGTGTCTGCGGACAGCGCTGGCTCCCGGCCTCTAGAGTGAGATGAGCGCACAACCCTAGAGTCTGTCAAGACTGGCCCGTACGTGCAGGGGTACCTTTACCTTTACCTTTAAGGCAATACAAAGCAACTTGCAACCAACCAACTTAGATACACTAAGAACAAAGCAGGTGGAAATACTTTAACAACATCCTGCCCACTTCTAAAAGGCCACAGATAGTTAAAGCCAGTGCTTTCCCCCCCTAAAAAAAATGTTTGGGGGTACTCTCATTTTCCTACTCATATTGAAATACTGTTCCTCAATGAGGCCAAACATAGATTAAAAAAATGTTTAGGGGTCTGCGTCCCCCCCCCCGAAAAAGAAAGCACTGGTTAAAGCACAAAGACCTGGTTATAGAGGAGCTTTTGCCAGGCCCCAAAAGAAATATAATGAGAGCAGGCCTCCCTAGGGAGAGTATTCCATAAGCAGGGAGCTACCGCAGAAAAGGCCCTGTTCTCATGTTGCCATCTTCTGGACCTCCCGTGGAAGGGGCACACCACTCAGTTAAAGAATGAAAGGATTTGGGGCAGTGAAGGACAGAGCTGAAAGTTGATTAACAGTTGCAGTGCTCATCAGTGAACTTCCCTGCTCCAAGAGAGCTCCATCAGAGAGAGCTAAACAAGCCTGATAAAGTCCTCTTTCTGCCCACCTGCTTCCGGATGGCAGGGGCAGGTCTCCAACCATGACTGAAAAAGGAAGGGGGGGGGGGAGAAAAAAATTCCCAGTGAGGAACCTTAAGTGACAGCAGGAAATGAAGTGGCCCGTGAGTTTGTGCATGCTGAGGGAAGCAAGCTCTGGGGGAAACGCCAGCAGAGAACTGAAACCTCACTCAGGAGCCATGTTGAGATCAGTTGTACGAAGTTGTTCAGCGTAGAATCATAGAAGTTGGAAGGGACCGAGTCCAGCCCCATGATATGCTGGAACCTCAAGCTAAATCATCCATGACAGATGGCCATCCAACCTCTGCTTCTAAACCTTCTTGTATGTTCTTTTCAACCTACGCATGAAGCCCCTCGTCTCTCAATTCCATCTCTGCCAGTTGTCCCTGGATTTATATCTGATCATAAATCCATTCATTTCTTCTGGCATCACAGCAGGATCCTTTGTAAGGATGTCCACTACAACCCACCATCCAAAGCTGTCCCTTTTGCCTTTACCTTCTCTTCTTCCAGCAGAAGAGGGTCCATATATTTATCCACAGGTCCTGTGCGTTCTTTAGTGTGATGTATGTCTGATCAGGGACGCGGGTGGCGCTGTGGGTTAAACCACAGAGCCTAGGACTTGCTGATCAGAAGGTTGGAAGTTCGAATCCCCACGATGGGGTGAACTCCCGTTGCTCGGTTCCTGCTCCTGCCAACCTCACAGTTTGAAAGCACGTCAAGGTGCAAGTAGATAAATAGGTAGCGCTCCGGCGGGAAGGTAAACGGCATTTCCGTCCGCTGCTCTGGTTCACCAGAAGTGGCTTAGTCATGCTGGCCACATGACCCGGAAGCTGTACGCCGGCTCCCTTGGCCAGTAAAGCGAGATGAGCGCCGCAACCCCAGAGTCGGCCACGACTGGACCTAACGGTCAGGGGTACCTTTACCCTTATGTCTGATCTAAGCTCTTTTAATACACATCTCATTCTGTCAGTCCAACAGTCTGCATGACCATGACAACATCAGTCAATGAGGAATTCAATGTTGTTTTTGCCATATTGAATTCTATTAATCTGCTTTCAGGAACTTGTGTCTGTTCCTTTCTATATGCATTCTTTTGCCACACCGGTAAGGTTCAGTTTTGTTTTCGCCCCTGAAACGGCATGTCCCCAATGGAGATTTATAGGTGATAAAAGGTTTAAAACAAATTAAGAGCTATCAATTGTATTCTTTTGAAGTCATTTCTAGAAATCAGAATACTTTAAGGAAAGTATGTCTCTAGTTATGTAACTTTTTTAGTCATAAATTATGTGGGTGTAAGTGCCATTACCCCAGGGATAGGTTGTGGCTTGGAACTGGGTGCGAGAGATGAATCAGATAAAGACAGGGGTGAAAGGTGGAATTATGAATCCATTGACATAGCAAATTGAAAGGGGAAGATAAGAGTCATCTTCAAAAATAAAGTCGGGTCAGGTTATGGCAGGGATGGGAGTCACGCACAGGGCAAGGAGGAAAGCAGACAAGTACATGCACAACACTTGAAATATGCTCGCTGTGCCCAAGTCAGCAAACCCAGAGAAAAAGAACAAAGCCAATGCCTAAAAATACACCCAAGAAAGTATAAAGAGGAGAAGGGGCTGTAGCTCAGGGATACAGCAGATGCTTTGCATGCAGAAGGCTGCAAATTCAATCCTTAGCACCTAGAGCGGGAATGGGGGACCCAGAATCATAGAGTTGGAAGAGACCACAAGGGCCATCGAGTCCAACCCCCTGCCAAGCAGGAAACGCCATCAGAGCACTCCTGACATATGGTTGTCAAGCCTCTGCTTAAAGACCTCCAAAGAAGGAGACTCCACCACACTCCTTGGCAGCAAATTCCACTGTCGAACAGCTCTTACTGTCAGGAAGTTCTTCCTAATGTTTAGGTGGAATCTTCTTTCTTGTAGTTTGGATCCATTGCTCCGTGTCCGCTTCTCTGGAGCAGCAGAAAACAACCTTTCTCCCTCCTCTATGTGACATCCTAGGGCTGCCCAGATGTTGTTGGACTCCAATTTCCATCACTCTGAGCCAGCAAGGCCAATGTCAAGGATGGGATTAGCAGTCCTGGAACATCTGGAGAGCCAGAGCTCCCACTCTGCATCAAAATGTACAGCTGGAAAGGAGTCCTGTCTGAAACCCTGGAGTTATTGCCAGACATTGTAAACAATATCAACTCCATCTCAGTGTACGGTGCTTTTTGTTTTAATTTTGAATTTTACTGGTGCCATCCCCGTCATAACATTGCTACCCTGTACTGCTTTTATTGCTGCACAGTATACTTTATGGATTGGTACTTAGGATAAAAATGACCACAGCACAATAGGATTTTTCAGTGAGGAAACTTTCAAGATTTATTAACAACTCATGATTTATTGGATCCAATTATGTGCATATACAATTTTTCCTACTAGCAATACATTTTTATCAGAAATCCTTCATTTTGATTACACATTATACAATAAACAAGGCACTAAAATGTACACCTAGTAGTCATCTTATTATGAATTCTTTGCTTGACTTTAGTCTCTTCCTGATGAAAATAAATATTATTAAACAGATCCTGCACCAAAAAATTCCATCATGAAACTAAGTTATATAATAAAGATCTCCTAATTCCTTAAATACATCTATATGAAGTACAAGGTCACAGTTCTGTAAACCAAATGGAGCAAAAATCCATTATTTGGAGGTGGGGGCAGTTTTCAGTATTTTCCACAATGCAGTTTAGTAAATTAATCTGCTAGAAGCAGAAACGGCTTTGGTACTAAATTAGAAGAGCTCATAGATTTCTGCACATAGAGATGTGTGTGGGAGACTTTGAAGTAGTAAGCTCCCCACTTAAGTGGCTGATCCCAAGAAGGACTACATGAATCTGCAGAACACGTGATCCAACCCAAGTCAGAACCACCCAGATCTACACTGTAGGTGAAGTAAGAGATCATGACTGGCAGGTTTAACTTTGGTCCCCGTCTGAAATAGGAAGGTCAAGTTAAGAAGGGCCACTTGTTCCCAAAGTATGTTTTATCTCTCCAATAAGGAATACCCAGTAAGCAGAGGAGGGGATTGTTCTATTTGCCTAGATAGTGGGCCAACACACGACAAACTATTGGGTCCCCTGTATCAATCTACCCAGTGTTAGTTTTACTACACTTCAGGTACAAACGTGGGGCAAAATTCTCATTTGTTTCAGCCTGGCCAGAGGTTTACGTGGGCAGAGGAGCTCGGCTCATGCGGCTAACCACTGAGTCTGTCTTGCTGGGTCAAACTGCATCTCAGCTAGAAAAAAATTTTGCAGGACTCGACTCACCGCTTGAGAAGCAGAGTTCTAAACACGTATTTTACAATGGCCAGGAAAGAAAACTAAAGCTTGGTTGTTTGTGGAAAAACAAACCTGCACCACAGAACTCTTTTGAGTATAGGAGCGAACAATATTCTATATACTTTAAAAACTGTAATTACACCGTCAACTTTAAAGCAGTTTATTTAGGAGTATTCCACCTGATATCAGCAACAATACCCTGAACTTTATGTCTCACCACTGCAAGGCTGCATTTCAGAATATGAACACGAATTGTTACCATCAAGAGTATACTGGAGAGTATGAAAGTAAAACGAGCCTGCAACAAAATGTTGTGACTCTCTCTCTCTCCTACCTGCAGCCCAGAATGTTGTAAGCCTTTAAGGACCCTTATAAGGGTTCCACAGCAGCAGTAGAGTACAATAAGCCTCAATCTTCCCTTTTCCCACCTACTTAAAAATAAATTCTGCCTACTTATCTGTGGATGCCCTACTAGAAGTAACTTGCTTTGCTTTTAGATTTATACACTAGATTTTTCAAGTACAGTACCAATTTATTTACCATATTTGCAGATCACATTTAATAGATGCCACAGCACTCCCAGTTGTGAATTTTTTTCATATTTTCAATATGTACCTTAGATTTGCAGAATTGCTTCCAAAAGCACACTGAAGTAGTACTAACCAATAAAAAGAAGTCCTAGGCATTGTTGGCGGTGATAAAGCTGTATAAGCTAATCTGCATTGCGAGAGTACACAACAGGGATAGCGGACAGAATCCAACAGGCCTGGAGTACCAGCAAAAAAGTTTCACTTGCATATTTCACCTTGCTTAGGGTACAGGTGTGGCGTTAATGGAGTTTTGGAAATGATGTGATGGATTTAATCACTGAGGACACCGACAGCTTATGGCGACAGCACCCGTTTAACGACAACATACTCTGTTTCTACATTTAGGCTTCATTTTCTTGGGCACAAGAAAGGGCATCCATACACACCCAACCCCTCCCCCCCCAAATCTTGGCAAGTGGGGATTCCACATGTTGGCCTTGCTACTTGAGAAAAGGTGCAAGCGTTGGGGGGACTCAGCCAACTAGATGAAACAATGTTGAGAACTACTCAGGTAGTAAACTTTAGGACCACTCCCTGGTAGTTCTTCTGTGCCTAGCTTGCTCTCTCTGCATTCATCCCGTGGGGTTCGCAGACATAGCTGTCAACTTACAGATTTGAAAATAAGGGACCAGCAGGCTCGAAAATAAGGGATCAGCAGCCAAAATAAGGGATCAACAATTACTTTTATAAAATTCATATTTTGTTGCGTGCAAATGGCTTTAGATGCCTATTAGGTCCATAAATTACCATATAGCATATATTCAACACCAAAAAACAGCAACAATTTGTTGCTGACAAAGGACAGCTGGACATAGAAAGGGCCCCATTATGTTCAGTAGCTTATTTAAGAGACATCGTCAATAAGGGACAGCAGCGGGACACAGCGCTGGAATAAGGGACTGTCCCGCCAAATAAGGGACGCTTGACAGCTATGTTTGCAGATGGGTATGGAAACATGGTAGACTCGGCACCAACCCTGGAAAAGAATCTACCACTTAAACACTCTTCCGTACACCCTTTCCACCACTCCGTTCCTAAAATGCAGAATTCCATCCTCCCTATCCGCCAAACTGTTGTTATTTCTTCTCCCTGATCTCTTTAGACTCTTATGCCAAATTGCCCGCATTACTGACTCTCACCATCCATCCCTGGGTTGGCAAATACTTGGCCCACCCATAATTAAGAGGTGGGGTGGGTGATAGAGCCTGTCATTTATGGCCAGTGCTTAGAGGTTTTGTCTGGCATTACCATTATATATTTAAAGCAGGCATGTCCTGTATAACTAGGGCACATTGCTCAAACACAGCACATTACAGAAACCCACACAGGCAAGCAGGACGTTGGGGTGGGAGGAGAAATACTCAACAAACAGCTATTTGAAAATTTGACAAGTGTTAAATATTAAGGATCAGTCATGAAAATGGTATATAAGCATTTCAGCAGGCCTAAATAATCTTGTGACCCATCAAACAAAACGCAGCTCACTAATAAGCCTCCCGTTTTTGCTGCTTACACAGAACCACAGAAATGGGGGCACCTGAAGCACATGGCAAGTCACGGCATCTGGCTAATCGCTGCAGTCAGCCTCATGGGTCATGAGTTGCAGAGACCTTAGTTGAAATCTGCCATGATGTTAAGAAGCCTGAAATATACATGGACTTAAAGAAAAAAGTTATGAGTTATGATTCTGAATGGCTAAATAAATTAAAAATCGACACACAGAGAAGTTCACAAGAATGCACATTTAACAATGATCTAACTGTAATTTTGTTAGGATATTTAAATGTCTCCACCAAATCACAGAAAGAACCAATTCTTAAATTTGTTAACCTCCATCAGATTTATCATAGCTCAGAATTATAAACTGCAAGCCATTCCATATATTTAAAGTTGGCTGATTAAATGTATGGTACAGTCCGATATTACTCAGGCCTAAGTTCTTTATGATGCAATCCTGTACATCTGCTCAGAACAGTCCCCTTATTCCTACATGCCTGCCCAAATCGTAGTCCTGTTACAAGAACTAAATCCCAAATGAAGGGGCATAGCATTGCACATAAGAGGGATTTTGTCTTGTGTTTCTTGAACAGGGCCTTTTTGCGTCTCATGGCAAACTACTTTTAAAACAGAGGGGAATTTCAAAAGCAGCTTGTGGTATGGCGCAGGGCCCGGGAGCTTTAAAGGAAAAACCCTAAAAGGCTTGCCCAATCCCTTAGGGGTGATTAGGTAGCTTTCTGATTCTTGGCCTTACTTTATCCGGCATGGTAGATGAGACTACCAAACTTTTCAGGCCAATGGGCATACTTGGAAAATGGAGACAGTGCTCTGCGCACCAATCACATAAAGGCTGTGTGGCGTGTGGCACAAAATGACCACCACAGCTAAAAGAGCAGGAAAAAAGAAGAGCCCCTCAAAATGGTGTGAGAGCCCTGCCTCCCAATCGGGGGGGAAACCAATGACATTGGCCACCACCACATTTACGCAGAGACAGAAGCTCTTTGCCCCTCTCCTCTGACCAGGAACTGAACATGAAGAGCAAACCGTCTCTTGTGGGTTTTTAAGGGACATTTTACGAGGACCTTGAACGGGTTCCACAGGAGGTACTGGTGGGCATACTGGTGTCTGTGGGTGACACATGGGCACCCCTGAGAATTCTACAGTGGTGCCTCGCAAGACGAAATTAATTCGTTCTGTGAGTCTCTTCGTCTAGCGGTTTTTTCGTCTTGCGAAGCAACCCTATTAGCGGCTTAGCGCTATTAGCGGTTTAGCGGCTATTAGCGGCTATTAAAGGTTTAAGGGATTAGCGGATTAGCTGCTAAAAGGCTATTAGCGGTTTAGCGGCTTAGAAAAAGGGGGTGGGGAGCGAAAAAAAATCTCAAGACTCGCAAGACATTTTCGTCTTTTCCATAGGGAAATTCGTCCTGCGAAGCGCATCGGAAAACGGAAAACCCTTTCGTCTAGCGGGTTTTCCGTCTTGCGAGGCATTCGTCTTGCGGGGTACCACTGTACTTGTAAACCTTTCTATATCTCTTCACCGTATTGTTCAGGTCTCTAATGTCTATTTTCAGAACACTTGTCTGAATATTGATGAGGCTTTGGGTTATTTCCACCACGCCCCACCATCTCATTCATATATAGTTGTCCCTTGACATTTCTCAGTTCTGTATACTGTACTTAAAGAAACAAATACGAAGATTTTAAAAAATACAGTCCTATTAAACAAAAAACAGATTATGGACCATCATATAAAAAGTTGTTTCACAATAATCAAACATTAAAATGGAATAAAGAAGCTGAACCCCACATGAAAAAATATTGAAAAACAAAAGTCAAGAATGTGTACCCTAAAACTGATAGCAACATCTCAAAAAGGCGATATTGAAACTGGGCAATGAGAAGAGGAGATTCTGATTTGTTGAGCAGAAACTGGTCCATTAAATTTTAGATCAAGCTTCCTCAACCTCGGCCCTCCAGATGTTTTTGGCCTACAACTCCCATGATCCCTAGCTAGCAGGACCAGTGGTCAGGGATGATGGGATTTGTAGTCTCAAAACATCTGGAGGGCAGAGGTTGAGGAAGCCCCTTTTAGATGAACTAGTATTTTAGACAATAGAAAAGGCTTGTATTTCTCTTTGTTCATACCAGATCAATTAATCAGGGCTGTGTGTATTTGCAACTCAGCACATGTGCAGAAAAGTAGCAAAATTTTGTATTGAACAGAGTTCAGAATTCTCAGCATGCCTTTAAAAAGAGGTCCTAGCCCTTATCACGAAAAATATAACTTTGGTGTGTGGAGAATGCATGGTGAAATTTCTAAAGTAGGGGGGCAATTTAATATGAAGCACCAGGAATCAGGTGGCGGAACATCTGTGCTTTGCTGTAGCTCATTCCTTCTACCCCAGATTACAGCCGAAACAAAATGAATTGTACACACTAAAAAAATACAAGGCACAATTCATACATCTCACAGTATCTAGATTTTCTTCTTGCAGAATTTGAATGAGGAATTCATACAGTTCTATATCCAATATACCAGGAAACTACTCTATTTAGGCAAAAGCAAAGAGGATGAAATGTTGAGTTCTACATATTATCTAAATAATAAGAATATAAATGACAGGGAAGGGGGAAATTCAAGGGAGAGAGTGAAATAAATCTATTTAACATGGTAACACTGAACAGAAGACATAATAGGAATTAAAAAGTAAATGATAAAGTAGTATTTTAAAAGTTCAGAATTTAGAACATGAAAGAAATGGAAATATCTCAAGACTGGCAGCAAAATTGCAGTGCAACTTGTGTCCCTCTCCACCGAAAAATAGACACAGGAGCAGCAGTTGAAAAAAACTCCACTCTGAAGTGCTGAGAAACTGAGGCTCATTGAAAAGGGAAATACTATGGAGGATGGAGAATGTTATCTGGGTGCTAAGCAAAACCTAATGTCTCGTTGTAAATGAGGTCCTTAGCTGCTCTGCCTTAGCTATAGAGATGTCCACATGGGTGACCCCTCTTTTACAGGTAGTAGTTTGTGATAATTTTGGCAAGGGCAACTTGCCATGCAGAGGTGAGAGCACATGCACCTTCTGAAATTCCCAGTTGCACACAGGAACAGGAGCCCCATTCTAACTTGGACCAGACAACCCTAATATGTACCAAAGACACCAAAATGAGTAGGCAAATGAGAAGTAGTCTAACATTTCCCCTCAAAATACTTTCAAAAGGGCTTGTGATTTCCTGAGGCTTGGGGCTGCAATTGCTCCCTCGTTTTCTATTGGATTACGCTGGAACCTCCATTTATTTTTGTAGTGGTTTGAATTCAGTATTTAAGCTCTACACATGCATTAACTAACATAATTATTTTCCCTTTGGAAAATTATTTAAAATACTAAGTTATAAAGTCATTTAAGAACCACAAAAATCTCCACAGTATAAGCACAGCCCTCTTTCCAGTTATCTTCCCATTCCCTTTCCCCATACTTCTGATAGTTTCTTGTTTGCCTGGGAATCTGTTAACTGTGAACCAGTGTGCACTTTGTAAGATGTTCAATAAGATCTGCTCAACAGTTTGAACAGAGCTCCTCAATAAGAAGTTGCACTAAAAGATACATTACCAAAATACACAAATTTTGTTTTTCCAGAATGAACCTATTTATACCCGGTCTTATTTGTCAAAGGAACGCACCAGAAAAGACCTGAAGCGACTCAATTTCTTTGAGCTTGATTCTATTTGAGAGGAGTGAGGTAGAGCAAGGATTTCATGTCAGCATGTAAATGATCTGCACCTATGAATAGTAGATCTCCATCTCATTCCCCAAGTTGGTATTTCAGCACACCATCCTATCAACAGGAAAAAGAGGAAGCCTTTATGGCTAATTCTGTGCAGTGCGCATGTGCAGCACCATAAACCATGCTCATCCCCTTTAGTTAATTCAGAGTAATTCCCACCACTGTACTCCGAACTCACAATTATATAGTATTTAAAATCTCAACTCTAGCCACCCCCATGCCCTGGAAGACAGGAGGAAAAACTCCTTACCCTTTTCCTTGACATACCAAGATGGGAGTGCTGAAAGCAATGACAAACGTATGGCGCTTCACCAACATTCAGCAACAAGCTTGTACCCTTAGTGTGGGAACCTTTGGTCCTCCAGTTGCTGCTGAACTACAACTCCCATCAGGCCTAGCAAGCATGGCCAATGACTAGGGATGATGCAAGTTGTAGCTGCAATGTCTGGACACTCAAATGTTCCTTATACCTGCCTGAAAAATTGACTATGCCTCCCCCTACTTTACTGGTAACCCTCTGGTACTGTAAATATAAAAGAGGGGCAGCTCTGATCCACTCATGCTAGTTTTGCAACAGATTTGACAGCACTCTTAAGTAGCTCCAGGTCTCTGTCTTAGAAGCATCTGAAAAGATTTACCTGTAAATCCAACTGAAAACCACCTGAAGCCCAATGAACACAGCAAGATTGCCCCATTTTGAGAAGAAGAGAAAGCTAATATCACCATTTGCACTTATTAGTCATAACTGCCAAATCTACATATGAAATCGTGGAAATTCATGGTTGCTGCTTCATTAAAACAGAAACAAGCCTGCTTCTCCTTTGTCACGTACTTAGAGGGTGGTGGGTTCTCTCAGTCCCTTGCCTCCCCATCAAAGATGAAAACTCTTCAAGAGCTCAGTCACACAATGTGATGCTCAATGCGTTTGCCAGTTACCCATTCAAGGAGCCACAGCCACCCCCTGTGTGGCGGCAGAATTATATGCATTTGCCATGTGCACTCATTACATTTTTACAGGGACTTGCATGTAAAAATGCAATGTGTTTAAATAGCCCCGAGTTACACAGTAAATCTACACTTTAACCTCCTTACATTTGGCTGGTGCTCACTTCAGATCCCTGGCTCATGTGGACTAGGACCAAGAGATAGGTGCAGTACGGAGAGGGTGATCCTGTCATGCAAACAAACTGGACCCGCATCGTACTAGATGGACGGGTGGCTCCTTCCTGACATGACGAGAAGCCAAACAAGCTGAAATGAACCAAACGGAGGGGTGCCATTTATCCAAGTGATGCTGCAATCCTGTATACACTTACTGTGGAGTACACGTGCGCAGCTGCAAATCACACACAATGGTAATTTTCTTGATGCCTTCTTCAACCGCAGAAAAGTGGCCAGACAGTAGTAATTTTGCCCTAAGTTATATAGCTGGCAGGTGAGCCATACCCTATAGTGCAAACTGAGTGCAGCGTCATTAATGGTTAGGGACAGGAGAGAAATGTGGTGGTGGTGAACTTCCCTTGTGGCCAGAGAGCTAATCAATTGTTTGAAAGCTTTCCATGCCCTCTTCTGAAGCTGTTCCTGCTATAATGCTGCCCTTTCCCCACATTCTATTAATAAACGGAAAATGTATTATGTCCTCTGGCTCAGTGATGCAGCTGAGTCACTGCGCATCTGCTAGCAGCCCCACCTCAACAAACAATTATGGAGGATAAGTCAGAATTCTTGCTTCTTGGAAACAAATTTAAATTTCAGACTTGAAATAAAATACTAAAATGCCCAGCTACGTTATCTGCTGTTCAGAACTTTCTAGACAAAAAGTGTGCGCCACAGGATACGCCTACTGACTTCCTGTGTGTATAAGGGGATGCTCCAAAAATGATAATAGTTGAGTTATTGGGCTTAAAAAACAACAAATAGATACCACATTTTTCTTAGCTCTTCCTTAATGTTTGTTCATGGCCTAGTGGGAAGGCATTCTCTCAAACTAAAAATACAAAACTAGCAGAACTGAACCCCTCCTCATTCTCAGTGACGCCAGTCCATTTTATGGCTGGCTGCTGCCTTCTCTAGGGCGAATTAGGGAACGGTCTGTTGAAAGATGAGACGGGCCACTCTTTTGTAACAGTTTGAAGTTTCCGCTCCCAGTACATTTTTTTTTTGTTGAGCACCTCCATCTTGATTCTGTGCTCCTCTTCCGCCATCTCACACTCCCGCTCGATCTGCTGAATCTTGGCCACGTGGACCTCGTTCATCTGGATCAGCTGCAGCTGCAAGATGGACATTTGCTGATGGTGCTCTTCTTCATGCATCTTTTTCAGGTCGCTTTCCTGGGCAGCTTTACTTCTGAAATTTTTACTGCCTGTTATTCTGACTGCTGAACAGGAAGGCTCCGATTGCGAGGTTCCTTCGCATACCTGGAAATGTACAAGATCTTTGTCTTCATCGCACAGTTCTCTGTTTATAACGGTGAAAGGTTCTGGGGAAATAAAATAAGAAATATGACCATTATAATAATTTTCAATTTTTTCCAACCCAAGAGCCAGTTTGGTGTGGTGGATATAGTGTTAAACATACATTGGGAGACTTGAAGCCCAAATTGAAGAAGAAGAAGAAGAAGAAGAAGAAGAAGAAGAAGAAGAGGAGGAGGAGGAGGAGGAGTTTGGATTTTATATCCCGCCTTTCACTCCCCTTCAGGAGTCTCAAAGCAGCTAACATTCTCCTTTCCCTTCCTCCCTGACAACAAACACTCTGTGAGGTGAGTGGGGCTGAGAGACTTCAGAGAAGTGTGACTAGCCCAAGGTCACCCAACAGCTGCATGTGGAGGAGCAGAGACGTGAACCCAGTTCACCAGACTGCAAGACTACCATTCTTAACCACTACACCACACTGGCTCTCAGCTATCAATGTCATTGACTCAGCTATCAATGTCAAAGTGCAAGTAGATAAATAGGGACCGCTCCGGCGGGAAGGTAAACGGCGTTTCCGTGTGCTGCTCTGGTTCGCCAGAAGCGGCTTAGTCTTGCTAGCCACATGACTTGGAAGCTGTCTGCGGACAAACGCCGGCTCCCTCGGCCTATAGAGCGAGATGAGCGCGCAATCCCAGAGTCGGTCATGACTAGACCTAATGGTCAGGGGTCCCTTTACCTTTACTATCAATGACTGGGTGGTCACTATCTTCAGCTTAACCACTTTATAGAGCTGTTGCAGTGAGGATAAGCTAGGATAACCCCATGGGCTCCATCTTGACAGCCTTGGAGGAAAGATGGCATATCAATGTGATTTTTAAAAATGACAGTAAATTACTGCACAGCCAAGCTTGCGTCATCTTTCCCTGAAGCAGATTCAGGACACTGGACATTGTGACAGCATTAAACTACAAGCACTACCATTATAGGGTGGAAGAGGAATGGGCTTTCAGAGTTGAAGACAGTCTGAAAGAGGAACGGCTGCCCTGGGTGTGTAGGCATCCCTCACTTCCTCTCTGGTGCACAGGTATGGGTAAAAAATGTTTGGCCAGAGAAAAAGACGAGGAAAAGGAAATTCGGCTCTCTTTAAAGCTCTACCCTTTGCCTCCACCGTCAAGGCTTTTCTCTGAGAGTAGCTCTATAGGGGCCTTCACAGTTAGGATGACTGACACCATGTTGAACTTTGTAGAGTACCTCCAAGACACAGGAGGTTTGATATGATCTTTCACTTTCCTCAGAGGACTGGAGGCTGCCTGGGCCACATGCCTTTTGAAGGCCCTCAAGCACCTCAAAGCACAAGATTATCCCCCGCTCCAAAGTTCAGAGTGGGGGGCTTGAATTCAGCAGGCTTGAGAAAATAGGGAGGAATGCTCAGAGTGGCCTCTTGGAGTTCACCCAAGATGTCTTTTGAAGTGCTTGTATTGAAAGAAGCAGGCAGGGAAGAGAACAACAGAACTACAATTCATATCCTCCTGCTAAAAGGTCTCTTTCAACTCAAGGATTTATTTTGAGATGCTATAACCCACAGCTGGGCAACCTGCGGCTCTTCACCTCCTTTGGTGCAGCCTTGAAGGATGTAGAAACAGATTGGGACAGAGCACAGGTAGGTTTTTTGAAAAAAGGAAGATGACAGCATTGGCCACAGCACAGATTTGACTCTTTTCACTGAGCTCACCTGCTCCAGTCCATAAGTAGCTTGCCCTATAGAAAAGGAGAAGGCTTACTGTCCTTGAAACAGGTGTTTTTGTACGCAAAGCTTTGCAAAAAGTTTCTCAACTTGCAAAAAAGGGAGGGGGTTAGAAGCATGAGGGAATGGAGAAGTTGTGGGTAAAAAAGCCTTTCAAGAAGTGCTGAACTGCACTGAGGTAGCAAGGGTTGGGGTGTAGAGGACAGAATCTTTTGCTCATCATACTTATTGCAACGTTGCTGGAGGAGAAACAAAGCAAAACAGATTCTGAGGGTAAGAAACAGGTAGAAAACATAAAGTGTGGTGTGTTGTAATTAAGAAGAGCAAGGATTTTGACAGGGGAGAAACAGAGCTGAGGTTATTTTTGCTTTCCACCTTCCTTCCTTCCCTCTGAAACTCCAGAACATTGAACCAATGTTATTAGAAATACCAATGGTATTAGAAATCTCCAAGTGTAATTTGCTTTTTGCTCGGGACAGCTGTACCCCCATCCCTTGTCCTGGCTATGTGGATGCTCTGTGGACTCCATGGAAGGGTGTGTGACAGGTGTGGATCCTCTTTGATGGCGCTTTGCACTCCTGTGTCTGCTTGGGATGCACACTCATGTCTGCAACAAATGCTTTGATGTTTCTGTTGGAGTACGGTACTTTGGCATCAGTGATGCATGAGTACGAGGTGTCGTGAGGGGTCCCAATCTGTGTGTGTCTGAGGCGCCACTGTGCCCACGTGTGTTACTTAACGGTGTCCGCCTAGGGTGTGTGCTTTTCTTGTGTTGGGTCATGCATGTGGTGGGCAGAGCAGTGGTCCTTGCTGGGAGCTGTGTGAAGATTGGCTGATGCAGAAAGGTTGCTAGGGGCACCTACACTTTGTAGCTTCTGCTGTCTTCATGGCCAAGCCCAGTGACTGTTCCACTGGTGGGTTGACTGATATCCATACTTTGCACTGCTTTGCTGGTTGGCAGCTTTGCCTGTGTGCCAGCCACAGTGGCTCCTTGTGAACTTGCATGAATGGGACTGAATGAGAGAATTAAGGGATGGTGTACGAATGGGAACCCTGCCCAGGCTTTGGTCCTGCCACTGGTTTGTGGCTTCTGACCACGTTCCTCTGAGGAAATTGTGGTTGTTGACCACAAAGGGTTACTCTCTGCTGCTCCAACCTGTGGGCCTCCCACAAATGGATACAAGCATGTTTTTGATGTGTTAACTAAGATATAAACAGTTTGAATGGTAGGTATTATTTTCACGGCTGTACTGGAACAAAATGCAGTGGTCTTCAATGTTCTTACACCCAACCTAATTGCAACCTGAGGCTCACATAGAAACTCACATTTATGAAGGTTACTCTGAATTTATAGTCAAACCTCTCAAAATGGCTTAAAAATAAAATCATGATAACGTGAACTTGTTAAAATTAATTATCCCAAATAATTGGAAATGCATGCACACATATACCAGGCATGGGGTCAAATGGTAAGTTATAGGTGTTTTTTTTTATAAAAAAAGATTAATGTCTCATTCTCTTATTCCCCCCTATCATTCACCTTTTTCTTATCTTCAGGAGAAAAATGGTGCTGCTATGACACACCTGAGGGAAAGGGCACGATCCTATCAAGTGTCATGACTCACCAGTTAAATCCATATAGATTTGTGTTCATTTACTTATACTGGAAAAATCATAGCACCACAAGAGGTATCACCAGGTAAGCAAACTGCAAATTTTCTATCTACTTTTGGAATGTAAAGCTACGAGAATAGTTTACTGTAGATCACTAGAAAACAACTGTACCTTGGCTGGAGGCTTCTGGCTGATATTCAGAATCCTCTTCTGGCGGACTCTGTAAAAAGTACACCTGCTCAGGTACCATGCTGGCAATCTTCTCTTTCCCCAGGATGTGATTACTTAGAAGTGGACTAATGCTCCTTTTTACCTTGTCTCGCCTTTCATGTGCCATTATTTTCTTTGTCCGTGCTTTGATGTTCTCCCAGCATTTTTTCAGCTGCTTGAAATCTCGTAGGGATACACTTGGTTGAGAATTATATTCATGAGCAAGGGCTTGCCAGGTCCGTTGTTTCAGTGCAATAGTCCTCGCATCACTTTTTTTACACTCGAGTACATATTTGTATTTCTCAACTAATGCCAGCAACACACTCTTCTCCACTTCAGAGAAGTATTTGGCAGGTTTTATCACTTCGCTGTTTTGCATTTTCTTTTGATTCTCCAGAGTGCCAAAATAACCTATAAAAACAACAACAGACAGCTTACTTTTGCAAGCATGACTGATTTCACAGCAAATAACATTCTGCTCAGAAAATGTTCTTTTTCGTCACAAAAAAATGTTAGAATATTACACTATCATCAGTCAGTCAGTCAGTCAACACAATCACCAATAGCAGAGTTCAGGACAAACAAAAGTGCTACTTCACACAATTCAGAATTCCCTACTACACAGTGTTCAAAATTAGCCAGGCACCAGGCGCATAGAGGCCTGGGCACAACGGGAATTGCATGTCTGGGGATCATTGGGTCTGGACTGTTTTCACACACTATTACCGCATCTTACAGAATTCTATCAGTTACATTTTGTCTGCACAATCAGAATGAATTTCAGGAACCAAAATGCCTTTTTTCTGTGCAGCTGGAGCAGGAGCAGTGAACAATGTTGTAGTTAATTATTGCCGCTTGTCTTAAATTGCCCCACCCCACTGCCCTGCTCACAGTTGTGAAGAATATTCTTAAGTTATGAATGGTCCAGGTCACCATGAAGAAAAAGAGGTAAGAATAGGCCTATATATCTGTGGGTTGTCCCTGGATAAAGTGACTTTTCTTCTTTAAGTTCTCAAAGTGCTTAACCTAGCTCAAGGTTGTCATCTGAACAAGTCAAATGTTCAAACACAGTCAGTTCATCATTTGAAAAATAAGACTTTAGAGCCATCTTGCCCCCAAAGGACAACTAGACATTCTGTTTGGGCAACTGCAACCAGGGGTGCCAACTGGAATAAAATATTGGGGGGGGGGAGCCCAGGTAAGCCCTGCGCTGCAAAATTGATCACAAGACACAGTGCACGGACACCATTTGAATGGCAATGCCCAGTGCTATTTTTCTAGATATTTTATTGGGGATCTGGGGGAGCTGGCTGTAACCTGGGTTTAAGGAGCCTTTTGGCACCTAAGCTTATATATCTGAGTTTCTAACAGTGATAGCCCCTCAAAGCCACTAAGTTAGATGGCTTGAGAAAAGAGCAAGAGCTATCATTTCCTACTCGTTACCACGACAGCTAATTGGAACACCCCTGCGTAGAGGCAACATGCCTCTACGTGCCAGAACCAAACAGCAAAGGTTGGGCATCATCTTCATACTCTAGTTTATCCAATTAGTTATCCATATTGATAGCAGAGTGGCTATCGGGGTGGCTTTAGAGGGCTGAGGGATGCAAGACCTGATAGGGTAGGGGTGCTAACACGTTGTCACTGACCATAAAGAATGGAGATATGTAAATGTGATTTGGTAAATGGAATATGGTTTTTTGAATTCAGAATGACAGATAATGGGTCTCTGCTTTTTGCTGGAGTCCAGCCCATGTGGGAATTATTGGTAATGAGATGGCAGAAAGGAGAACCTTTGTGGGGTGGAAGTAACAGCTGACTATGTAGCATAGGATTGTTTGAGATACAGGGATGAAAGGGAACCTCCCCCTCACAAACTGAGTAACTTTGGGATTCGCTTTGGGTTTTGGTTTAACAATTATAACCGAGTAACAACATTATAGCCAGTAGGTAGCAATAATAGGGTTTCTTCTCTTGCTTTGCAGCACTAATAAAATCAAAGAACAACAATACAAGTATCCAGCTTCTTGACTTGATTGTTGCTCCTGTGCTGCAGATCCACGGTAGATCCATGGATCAAGCCATATCACTGCCAAAACTCTCTGCTAAGATCTTGGGAGCACACGATTGCAGTTCCAACAAACATACCTTAAAACCAGTCCATTATAATGGATTCATTATATCTCAGATAACTCTAGGCCAAATATTCTTGTGAAGCAGGAATGGTTAACTGCAAGGATGCCTACCTTTCAAATCCACAGGGTCCTGAAGAAGAAGTCTTGAAGATTATGATTAATAAAAGACAGGAAATTTCATTGTAAGTACCTCTCTCTCTCTCTCAACACTTAATTATGTATCCTGTTAACCCCTCAAATATTGCCCCACACTCAAAAACATGAAGGGAGTAGGGGATCATCCTAAATTGCATTATGCATTTCCCATGTGCATATTCAGCAAAAGAAGCAATTCCCTGCATTAATAAGGATAATTCACAATACATTTCAGTTTATAGGTTGATCTGTATGCATGTTTACTTCCATATATGTTACCTCAGAGTAAACATGTGTAGATCAGCCTTACTGAAGCTAAGCAGGCCTGGCTCTGGTCAGTGCCTGCATAGGAACAAGGCAAACATTGCTTTGGCTTCTGTGACACAAGAAGGTCTGGAGAAGGTACATACATAGGAATGTAAACGTACAAATGACTTCTTGAAAACGCCATGGAAGGCCACAGAATCTATAGAGGGATAAGCGCAGGCTCTTCTGCCACAACAACCCCAAGATGTACAGAGATGGGGAAAGCTATGGTCCGCCAGGTGTGCGTGAACTGCAGCTCCCATCAGCTTCCGCCAGTAAGACCAATGGCAAGGGATTGTGGGAGCTGTAGTCCAGCAACATCTGCAGCGCTACAGGTCGCTCATCTTGCCTGCGCTTGGGGGTTAGCCAGGCTCCAAATGGTGTTTTTGAGATCACTTCATTTGAAATGGCAAAAGCTGGCAGAAAGCTGGCAGCGCGGAGATGTATATCCCATAAACACCCCTTCGGTCTTCCCTCATCAGGATTTTACACAGGGAAGCAACTGAAACAGCCACAGCGGACTGCAATATTCTCAATCTTAATTCTAAATATTTACAAATGCTGCCACCAATCTAGAATGCCTCATCTAGCCCAACTTCGGTAATCAAAAATCCTTAAAAAGCGCAATGCTATCCACGTTTACCCATGATCGGGGGTTTCGCCCCCAGACGAGGGAGTGTAGAGGACTGCAACCCTGCACACACTTTGCCCGAGAGCAGACTTACTCCGGAGTAGACGCAGGCAGGGCTGCACAAGTTACACGCGACGATGTTGCGCCACAAGGACCGGGGGGTGGGGAACAAAATGACCATCTGTGGCCCAGCGAGCCTTTCCCCTTAGCAGAGAAATACAAATTCCCTCAACCTGTTACACATCTGGGGAGGCATCCTGGCCGCTTTTCTGGAGCAAAGAGGTTCCAGAGCATTTTCCTGGGAAATAAACACCATTTTACACATGCATTTTAAACACACGCACACGCACAATTACCAGGCTTTGGTGGACCACGGCCTCCTCCTCGGGCTTCCTCCCCCTTCTTGCTTTTTCCTGGATGCTGCCGGGTTTTCCTCTCTATTTTGGAGAACAGGAAAGCACAGATCCCAGCCTGACAAAGGACGCCCCGCCACCCACTGAATGCGCATCGGCGGCTGCAGGTTTGCAAATGCAGGCGCGCAAGCGGCGGTTCAGACAATAACGAGCAGCGCTCATCTTGCCGTTGCCCCGGCGGAGGGGAGAGAGATAATCCCCGTAACGTGTGGATAGATACGGGATCGGCCTCCAATCCCAAAGGGCAGCGCAACAGCCCCTGCTCTTAACAAAAGCCCCACCATTAATTGCCAATCTCTCCCTGCCTCCCTCCCTCTCCGCGGCTGGGTTTAGAGAAGGCGGGATCCGTGTCGCTTCCACCTTCCTCCCCTTCTTCCCCGACCACTAAACCACTCCCTCCTGCTCTTCCCAAGTTCCGACGCGGGTCTCAAAGCGGCGGCCGCCAAGCGAAGCGAGCGCCCCGGGTGGAAACGTTGCAATCCCATAATTTCGCGCTCGGGGCACGAAGCGAAGGCGAGAACAGATGTGTGCGTGCGTGTTATGCATGCATGCATGCGAAAGCTGACAACAAGCGCTGTTTTCTCTCCCCGCCCCGCTGCACTAAAGACAGAAGGCTTCCTTCGTTCTTATTTTTTGCAAGACTCAGAGCAGAGAGTGACCGAATGGCGCCGCTCCCGCTTCTCTCTGGAAATCCAGTCCGGGTTTTCCGACCCGGCAGCTCCGCCGCGGCTCCGGCCGGGAAAAGTGGGCGGGGCGCACACTGCGCATGCGCATTGTCACTTGCGTGGCGACAGCCCAAGAGGAAGGTTGTCGGCGGCGGCGGCGGCGGGCTCTGTGAGTAGCTTGAAGGAGGCGAGGCGGGTCGGGGGCTGGCGGTGCACACCCGGGGGTTGCCTTCGCGAGGGGCTCGCCTGCGGAGGGCCTGCCTTTGGCGGCGGAGAAGTCGGAAGAAGAGTGCGGAGCGGCTGTTGCTGGTGCTGTATTATGTATACTCCGCCTTTCCCCCCGACAGGGACTCGAGGCGGCGCACGGGGGGAAGTAAGAACCATTTCCCCCTCCGGATATGGACGAGGAATCACCTCTGAGCGTTGGCTGTGCTGGCTGGGGACTGGTGGAAGTTGGAGTTTAGCTCTCTATGGGGAGGGCTAGGGAATCCCAAACTACAACTTCCATCGGTCCCCATTCAACAGATTGTTGCTGTTGTTGGCATATTTATATATGTCTCTCTGGAGGGCCGTGGGATACCCCAACTCTGATTTCTGCTCCATGCCCTCTTTCCTACAGTTGCTGGCTTCTGCAGAGTATTTTGCTTCCTTGCTTAATTATTTACCGTATTTTTCTCTCTATAGGACGCACCCGAACATAGGACGCACCTTGTTTTAGAGGGGGAAAACGAGAAAAAAAATTCTCCCCCTCTCTGCGCAGCACCCCTTCAGCAAAGCGGCAGGAGAAACGGAGCCCCTTCCATTTCTCCTCCCGCTTCGCTGAAGGGGCGCTACGCAGCTCTCCCTTTCCCACGTTGCCTTCGCCTTCAGTGAAGGCTATCAAAAATAGCCACCTGAAGCCTCCGGAGCACGGCGGAAAATCCCACTGCGCTTCTGAGGCTTCGTGTTGCTATCGCTGAAGCCAAGGAGCCTGCATTCGCTCCGTAGGATGCACACACATTTCCCCGTAATTTTTGGAGGGGAAAACGTGTGTCTTATAGAGCGAAAAATACGGTACTTATTCTTTTTTTGCAATTGCACTTGATGTAATGCACCCTTTCCCCGCAGTGAGCTCAAGGTGTCTGTCTTCCCTTCTCATGCGATCCTCACAACAACCCTGTGACGGTTGGTCAGGTTGAGAGTTGGTGTCCAGCACGAGGCTGCCCAAGTGGGGCTTTGTCTTAACGTCCTACTTGGACACACTCAACCCAGACTTCACCAATCTGGTGCCCTCCAGATCTTTTGGACTACAGTTCCCATCAGCATCAGCTGCTACCAGCAACTGCCTAGGACTGGTTTTTATTTATTTACTGCACTTCTATACCACCTTTTCTCCAAGGAGCTTGAGGTGGTGCACATAGTTCTTCTCCTGGCCCTTTTTATCCTCACAACAACACTGTGAGGTAGGTTAGGCTGAGAGTGTGTGACTGGCCCAAGGTCACCCAGTGAGATTCATGGTTGAATATCAGTCCATCAATCTTTATTACGGTCCAGAGATCCAACAAATCGTTACAAAGCAATGCACAATTCAGACAGCCTACCTCCAGGTTAAACCAACATTTTGTTGAGACTTAAAGATAGGGATCATTGGTTCTTGCAACCACCCATAAAAACTCTGCCACTGCTAATGTTCTAGTGTTTGTCTGGTCTTTCAATAGGAACCTGACATAGTGAGCCTCTGATTTTCCCGGGAAAGGTACCAGCAAGGGTAATATCAGTTCAGCCCTGGCTTGCTTGTATTTCGCACAGTGCAGCAAAATATGTTTTATGGTTTGCTCACTATGTCAGGTTCCTATTGGAAGACCGGACAAATGCTAGAACATTAGCAGTGGCAACATTTTTATCGGTGGTTGCAAGAACCAGTGATCCCTATATTCTGAACAAAATGCTTGTTTAACCTGGAGGTAGGCTGTATGAATTGTGTATTGCTTTGTAACAATTTGTTGGGTCTCTGGACCGTAATAAAGATTGTTGATATTGTTGTTGTTTTATAGAATCTATGTCTTGGGCACACGAGCAAAGTCTGTCCTGGTAGGGGACTCCTCTCCACCTGCCAGAAGGAAACACTGCAGAAGGAAAGACATTTAGTCTGGCTTTGGTGAAAAGCCTTCGATAGTTTGGTACAGTCAGGTTTTTTAATGTAAGATGTTA
This sequence comes from Podarcis tiliguerta, assembly GCF_965153285.1. NCBI lineage: Eukaryota > Metazoa > Chordata > Lepidosauria > Squamata > Lacertidae > Podarcis > Podarcis tiliguerta. The sequence continues at coordinate 4,015,342 of NC_139546.1, read as the reverse complement.
ACTTAAAGACATGCCCATATTGTACTCCTACTGCCAGCGGACTACAGACTGCGTGTGATCGAGATCGCAAGTCACTGTGTGTATTATCCCATAATCTTTGCTTTAACGTCTTTTGGGCGCCTTCATAACCCAGGTAATAAAGTTGGGGTGTGTCTGACAGACCAAAAGAGGTGGCTTTTCTAGCCATGGTTTTCTGCCATTTGCTGACAAGCTCCTCATTGGTTAGGTGTTGATACAAACCCTCATGGCTGAATAAGCATTAGAACCCTGGTCTCCCATGTCACAGCCTGACACTCTAACCCAGGGGTTGTCAACCTTTTTATACCTACCACCCACTAATGCATCTTTCTTGATGGTAAAATTTCATTACCGCCCACCAGTGCTCGATGGAAGGAGGATTCAGCTTGTGCCGTAGAACCCCCTACCACCCACATAGAATCCTGAAACGCCCACTAGTGGGCGGTAGGGACCAGGCTGACAACCCCTGCTCTAACCACTACACCACACTGGCTCTCAAAACTGGCTCTCGCTGGAGGGCATCAGGTTGGCCAAGGCTGCTTTAGCCCCATGCTATGCTCTAACCATTAGTCTCCCGCTTTCACTGTTGTTTATCTCCAGTATCTGGTATTCAGAGGAATATTGAACAGGAGGCTCCAACATAGAGGCTTATAACTGTTTATTGTTCTGTCTGTCTTCAGTATAAAGATGCACAAAAATGTGGCTAATTAATATTAGTAATAGTGGTAGTAATAATAATAATAATAACAATAATGTATTGCTTATGGGTGATGAGCTGAAGAGGCCCTCATAATTTTTCACTTTCAGCCCCTAGACCTCAGCAAAAATAAACATTTATGGGGCCATGGACACACTTGGAAATTTGAGAAAATATCCTAGCTAACAAAAAATTACTGCCATGTTGGGCCACCATCCAGCTCCCCCAAAGCAATTCCTGTTGGTTTAACTTCCAGGCTAACCACTAGACGGCACTGTCTCTCCACTTGGACTGGAGCATTCTGGTGCTATGTTGCTAAACGTGGCAGACAATGTGGTCTAGTGATTTGATCCTTGGGCTGCTTAAACACATCACTTGCATCTTGGAGGGAGCTGGGGTAAATCATGGTCCCACAGCAGTTTTCTACTCAGGTTAACGTGGCTGTAATGCCAGAAGGGTATTATAAGGAAGCGCTGTATAGGGAAGTTGTTAATGTTTGATGTCTTGCTGTGTTTGATGTTTTCATTTGCTGGAAGCTGCTCAGATGATGGATATTATTACTATTATTACTGCCATAATTTGAACATATTTTGTCAAAATAAAGACTTTTTTCATATATTCTTTAGTTGTTATGTGTGGATTTCTTAACTCTTGACTCCTTCATTATGGAAAATGAAAATCAAGATACTTCAGCTTACGGTACATGCGTACAATGTCACTCCGTACTACTATAATGTAAGTATTGTGTCTCATGCTATTGAAAGATCTATGAATTATTTTTAGGTATATCTGAAAGGATGCTGGAGGATGCTCTCCATTAGATAATGCTATCTCTTGACGACAGTACACTGAATTTCCTGGAGAGAGGGATTGACTCTTAAAGTCTGTAATGTAGATGTGTTCTGGTAGTGTCTTCATTGAAATTTGGCATCCTCTTATAAAACAGTCCATCCTGAAGAATGGCATCCACCAGAATCACAAACTGGACTGATCCATTCCGGGGGAGGAAGGGGGGCAAGCTGGAATGTGGGGGAACTCTTTGTAATTGTGTTTATACACTGAAAATCAATAAAACTCTAGAGCCGGAAGATTAAGACAAAAATTAAGATAACGGTAAAGAGGGAAAGGATTTGCTGAATAAACAATCGAACAGGAATACAAAGGGGGGAGGTGTGGGGAAGTCCAAGAAATAAGCTAATGCAAGTTTTGTTTTGAAAGATGGAATTGTTTTTTAACTGTTGTTATCTTTTCTTTTGTATTTTTTCTGGTATTGTTTTTTCTTTTTTTGTTTGTTTGTCCTATTTTGTGAAAATCCTAATAAAATATTATTAAAAAAAAGAAAATCAATAAAACTCCATATTAAAAAAATAAAAGAACATGTGAAGAGTCATTGGCCCATCTTGTCCAGAATCCTGTTCTCACAATGGCCAAGCAGATGACTGGGGAAAAGATGAAAGCAGCACAAAGCATTCTCATTTGCAGTTTTGCAGCCATGAATTTGTCTAATCCTCTTTTAAAGCCATCTGAGTTGGTGGCCATCGCTGTCTCCTGGGCTTGGCCACAACAGAGTTTCCTGCATGTTTGCAGCTGTTTACATTTCCATTTAATTTGCACAGTTCACATGACATTACATTCAAACAACAACAGTCTAAATTATCTTCCTCTGTAAATTCGGGTTCACCTGATAGAGGGATAAGTGGCAGGAGAAGTTGGGCTCCAAACTGCTCCACATTGGGGGTCACAGATTATTAGTTTTGGTTTTGGGGGTGTCACTTTCTACTCTCCTTTCCATTCTCACCCACTGCTTTCATTTCTTTTCTGCCTGTGCTCATAGCTATTTGCAGTGCACTCCTGAATGGAGGATTTCCCCCCCTTTTGATTCCTCAGATTTGCACAAAACTGTAGAATGCTTTTTCACACTTCTTGGCCCAGGAATGCCACTGAATAATAATAATATGTTGTGTAAAATAATAATTCTTTTGTTCTGTTCTGAACCTACTGTGGGTCAGTATAATTTGTTGACCTGAAGGTTTTGTGATCTTAATGGAAGAATGTTGTTCTAGCACATCTGCTTTTAATTGCTGAAACATTTCTACGCAGATGTGAACTGTGTCTTTTCTTACATGGAAGCTTCAGTTTGGAACATTTAAGAAACAGGATTGGCTTGAAACACGAACCTTTTCAAGTTTCTACCTTGTATCCTTCAACAATGGAGTTATTAGATTGTCTTTCTCTCCCAGATTTTTTAAAAGAACAACCTCCTGTTCAACCTTCCAGTGATGATATGGGAAGAAAGTTGAAGTTCAAGCCACGATTTAAGTGAAAAGCATCACAGTTGAATGCAAACATCAGTACTAGCACACATAAAATTGGTTAGTTTGTGTCCACAATTAAAGAAGTACCTAGTGAATAGGCCTCTCCTGATGCTGAAACACAACATCAGCTGTGTTCTAAGGAATATTTATCAAATCCTACATCAGACAAGCCAGAGAGCCCGGCAGCACCCACTCAAGCTCAGACAGCTACACCCAGTATCTCTCTTCCAGGATCATCGGCAACATCTGACAATGACATAACTGCAGAATTTTTCAGAAGTATAAGAAACATGGACTTCGATGAAGTTGCTGCCATCCTACACAAATTAACAGCATCAAACCCATCATTCAGTGGTAATTTTTTGTCTGTAAGCCATTTGCAGCATATAATTATATTTAATATAATAGATATTAATGAATCAAATTTGAACCTTAGTGAGGCTGCTGAAGACATTTCTGTCAATCTTCCATTCTCTGACTCTCTTCACCACAAAGCCAATGTCAATCCAAAAGTATTCCTATAGCCAGGAAAACCCTGTCTTTAGAGGTCTTCGCCCTAGCTGTGCCGTTTCCCTCTGTGGTCATGATAGCAATCCAGCCACTCAGTTCCATGTTAACCTGAGAGGCTGCCTGAGATCTGTATAGACACATAGACTATCTGGGGAAATAATACTATTTGTATTATTTTCAAAATAATTGCCTATATTTTTGAAACAAAAGTAACCCATACCCAATAAACCCAACAGTTTTCTCCAGACACCGCCAAATGTCCATTATGAAAGCGTATATTTCCATCCAATGACCACCACTTAAGAGTATAAATTTGTAAAACAGGTTTTTATTAAGTGATCCACAAGTTCGTGGACTTTGGGGTGTGGATCCACCCTTGGATCGGGACTTTCGTTTTCCGGGGTATTTGCGAACAAAATAAAACTCCACCAAGGGTCTTTGTACTTTGTTCCTCTTTGTACTTTGTTCCTCTTGTCAGTCTCAATGTGTGCACCAACTTTTCTGCAAGAGCAAAACACCATACTGTCTTGTACCAAGTGTTCAAGTTCACAACTTTTGGGAAATTCTGCTTTTGGAACTTTGGCCCCCCTAGTATGGAAGCTGTTCATTCTTAATTTTTGTTTATGAGGAGCCAGTTATGGCATTCTGCACATGTGTTGTAGCACATGTTCTTAAATAAGTGCTGCACAAGCCCCATTTTGAAGGGGAAACAAGGTTATAAATGGCAGCCCTACTAAGTCTAAATGTCATCAGCCACCACAGCTGATGTGTAAGTGTGCATACAATTGCAGCTGTTATAGGAAAACTCTTGGGCTCACTTGGATTACCAAAGACACCAGCCAGGAATAGACAAGCAAAATAGCAGCCTGTTGTTGTTGTTGTTTAGTCGTGTCCGACTCTTCGTGACCCCATGCACCAGAGCACGCCAGGCACTCCTGTCTTCCACTGCAAGAAGATCAAACCTATCTATTCTTAAGGAAATCAGCCCTGAGTGCTCACTGGAAGGACAGATCCTGAAGCTGAGGCTCCAAGACTTTGGCCACCTCATGAGAAGAGAAGACTCCCTTTGGACACCTCATGAGAAGAGAAGACCTCCTCTCCGAGAGGACGAGATGGTTGGACAGTGTTCTTGAAGCTACCAGCATGAGTTTGTCCAAACTGCGGGAGGCAGTGGAAGACAGAAGTGCCTGGCGTGCTCTGGTCCAGGGGGTCACGGAGAGTCGGACACGACTAAACGACTAAACAACAACAACAATCGGGTAGGCAACCTAAGGCCCATGGGCCGGAAGCGGCCTGCGGAGGTTGTTTGACTGGCTCACGAGCCACCCCTGAACCGAGCTGCCTGCTCTCGCACTGCGCTAAACTGGTGCGGAGACTCACTTTTGTGGCGCAGAAAATCGCATCTGCGAATCCACATATACTGAAAATCATGTCTGCGCAGATGCCGGAAACCGTGGGCACGCTCACGTTGGTGCGCAATCCGGCCCACAGTGGGACCGATGTGGCCCAGGCAAGATAAACCTTGCTGACCCCTGGTTTTAATGATACTTTCTGTGTGCGTGCGCACAATGTTTTAATTCTATCTATGTTTTATTTTTTTCTTAAAATATATATGTACAGTGCAGGTACAGTGGTACCTCAGGTTAAGTACTTAATTCGTTCCGGAGGTCGGTTCTTAACCTGAAACTGTTCTTAACCTGAAGCACCACTTTAGCTAATGGGGCCTCCTGCTGCAGCCACGCGATTTCTGTTCTCATCCTGAAGCAAAGTTCTTAACCCGAGGTAATATTTCTGGGTTAGCGGCGTATGTAACCTGAAGCGTATGTAACCCGAGGTACCACTGTATACGCATTTGCTTTTAGCTGCTCTCATTTTTATCCGTAAGATGCCTCGAGTCCCTGTCAGGCTGCTGTTCCACCTCCGCCCCTGAAGGCGGCGCCAGGCGCGAAGCCTCCCTTCCCCTCTCGCGCTGTCCCCAGTCAGATCTCCGCCTCCCTCTCCGGAGGAGGGTTCCAGGTGGACTACCCGGCTGCTGGGGTCACGTGCTCCACTCAGCCGCCCTGCTGATTGGACGGGCGGGCGGCTTCTGGAAACCGTGGCTCCTCGTGACCCGGAAGGACTCCCCGAGCGCGTTTCCGTCGCTGCCGGCCGCGCGTGCCGGAGGTTGGTAAGTGGGGCGGGCGGAGAAGCGGGCTTTCTTTCTTTCCCTGCGCCGGCGCCGCCCCCGCTTCTTTCTTTTCCGTTGGTCACCCCGGTCCGTGACAGCCCCTCCCCCCCCCCGCGCTGCTGCTGCTTCTCGCTTGACAGCGGGAGGCCCGCCGGGGACGCGAGGAATCCGCCTCACGCCGCGTCGGGACAATGCTTCCCTCCGCCTCAGTACTGTCTGCACTGGCTGGCAGCAGCGGCGGCTCTCCGGGTTTTAGGCGGGAGTCCCTTCTGTGGCTCTTCGCCCTTAACGACAATAGTGGTTGTTCCGAAAGTCACTTTTGGCTAATTAAACCATCTATGGCCTTTTAAAGCGGCGCGCGGAGGGGGTGTGTTTTGTTTGTTTGATACTATACTTTTGTGCTTTTATATTGTAAATCTGTGTCCTGTGATCCTCAGATGGAAGGACGGTATGGAAATAGTAGTAGTAATAATAATAATAATATCCTGATGATAATCATGCTTAGGGGAGAGCCCTGAGACACGGGGGCATCACACACACACACACATAAATAAAGGTAAAGGGACCCCTGACCATTAGGTCCAGTCATGACCGACTCTGGGGTTGCGGCGCTCATCTCGCTTTACTGGCCGAGGGAGCCGGTGTACAGCTTCCGGGTCATGTGGCCAGCATGACTAAGCCGCTTCTGGCGAACCAGAGCAGCGCATGGAAACACCGTTTACCTTCCTGCCAGAGCTGTACCTATTTATCTACTTGCACTTTGATGTGCTTTTGAACTGCTAGGTTAGCAGGAGCAGGGACCAAGCAACGGGAACTCGCCCCGTTGCTGGGATTCAAATTGCCGACCTTCTGATCGGCAAGTTCTAGGCTCTGGTTTAACCCACAGTGCCACCCGTGTCCCATATCTATATCTAATTTTAGAACGTTTTTGTTTACATATTGCATTCATTCCAAAATACAAAACAATATCTTTTAAGAGGTTCCCAGCCGCTGGACTTTTCCCCACACCCATCTCCGGTTTCAAGTCATTATCTCTTTTCTTTTCTGCCTCTGTACCTTTATCTGATTTATTCAACTCCCTTAATAAGGGACAGGCCCTGTCCTCAGGCTTGCAAGCCTCACACACACACGCACACACACGGAAGTGAGGGCAAAAATGGTTTTAAAAAAAAAGGGTTTGCAATGCCCAGAACAAAGTGATGAGTTCTAAATAAGCCTTTATGTGAAAGTTCCTGCCAGGCAGGTCTTTCCTTGCTGGTGGTTTTTGCATGCACAGAAGTGATGCTTTTGGCCCATCCACCCTTGTTCCTCTGGGCCAATGTCAATGTGTGGCGTTCCCCTTCTGCTTCCCAGTCCCAGGCCAACTGGCCATTGGGTCCCAATGTTATGGCAGGGAGGTGGGAAGGCAAGCTTCCTGCAGCAGTTGCTTCATTGGTTGATATGGTGGGGTTAGGTTGATCATGGTGGAGTTGTTCCTGAGATGCAGGGGTGTAACCTCCCAATGGCTCTAAGAAATATGGCTGATAGTTGGGGCTAGAATATGCCTCCCTATTTTATCTTTGAAACAGCCATGCACTCTAGTTATCCAAAAAGGTTTCCTTTATATGGAAAACCGGTGTGTCAGGTTGGTTAGTCTAAATCCCTTCCTCCAGGCACCTTAACTTCCTGAATGCTGATAAATTCTGTTTTTATCTGGTTGAGTTTTTGCTTATGTGACCTTCTTCCTGTGGTCTGAAACAAGCAGCCTAATTACAGATTTGCAGCTTAACTCTTAGAGGGAGTGATTTTGGCTCCGGGGTTTTGAACCAAAAAGTTCCCAGTTTGCGTTCAATACTGTTCACTAATACAGGTATCGTCTCACGGGCAGTCGTTAGGAAATAATAAAAAATTCAGTTCAAACCCAGAAATGGCAGGAGAGAGCTGGAAAGTCCCTGTGGCTTGCAGGGAGACCTTCCCCGGAGCCCAAAGAGGGTGTCAGTAAGGGCAGAGGAAGCTCTGAAGAGGCCATTTGCTCAGCCTCTCCGTCTTAGCAGCTGATGTGCAGGGTAGTGCAGTAGTAGCAGCCGCCACTTTCCCGCATGTCCTCCAGCCTCCTGATGGAGATTCAATTCTAGTTGTGGATATTTTTGAATGCAGTCTTTTTTTTTGTATGGATTGCAGATAGCATTTAAAGGGTGCTCTGCACTTTATGCAATTTCAGTTATGCACGCAGGGGCCTGGAACATGACCCTCGCATCAGTAGGGGGATGCATGTAAAAGCCCTCAACTGTTAATACCTCTTTTTTTAAATGTGAAGGTGCTAGGCTATGTTGATATTGATGTTGTGAACCCTTTGTTTGTGGAGATGCACAGAATTTCTTTTGCCGTCCATCACAGTACCTTACACTCTGAATTTTCAGAGTTGGATCTATCGTAACTTCATCTTGAACTCAAGAGAAACTTCATCAGGTAAGCTGCAGTGCCATGAAGAAGGCAATCTTTTCTAGATTTTCAGGTGACTAGCATTAGGGAGTAGAGCATAAGGGTGTACACTTTGCAGTTTCTTTTTGGATTATGTTGCGGACCCTGAAGAAAACCAGAAATTGACTTTGATTTCAGAAACTGATTCTGAGTAATTGTTTGCTCAGTTTAGTTGCAGGAACTTTCCCCCCTTAAACATACTTGTTCAACTGTCTATATTTTTCTACAGTGGCTTCAAAATGACAAAGAAAAGGAAACATCAAGAAGATTTTCACAAGGTGAAGCTAAAAGTTGGAAAAAAGAAGCCTAGACTAGAAAATGCAACAGATACAAACTTCAAAACAAGAGCCATACATCTATCCGAGCAGCTTAGAGAGGATGGAGTGCTTCCAACAAATAATAGAAAGCTTAACATAAAGGTACAGTGAAATGCGAATTTATATGCCACCAATTATTGTTGCACTTTTGAGTTCATTAGCATCTGTGAGACTAATTTTGATATAGTGTGAGCTTTTGTCAAGGGTTAACATACTACTGGAGATGCCAAAACATCGTATCTAGGAATCTGGACAGCTACATAGATAAGTTGGAGAAGACAATAAATTTCAAAATACCTAATCTTTTTAATTTTAGCATTATTGTTAAGCTGAAATCAGAGTTACAAGGACCCTTGCTGAATACCTTACAACCTCAGCTAATAATCTCTTACTGTGTCTTTGTTGTCATGAGGTGAGCTTCCTTAACCCAAAGCTATATCAGTGGTGTTCAACATCTCCATCTCATGAGTTGTATTGTTACAAGATAGATGCTTTTAAATACTGCTTTCATCATGTGGCAAAGTTCCAACAGTGGTGAAGCCTTCAGTGCCTTTAGAAGAGGGGAGTTCCATAAGAGTTGATTTGCCCAAGGTAGCACCATGAGTATGCTCTCTCCTGAAATTCATTGAGATTCTCAGGTACTTTGTATTGTGTCCATCTTCCAGGTCTAGTCTATCAAGACTCCTTGTTATTTGAATGACCCTTGTGACCATTGTTGATAATCAGCTGATTATCAGCGGTTGCAGAGCGCTAGGCACAGGGCTTCATAAGTGATGATGATCAGCTGATTGTCAGGATTTTCAAAGTCCAGGGCATGGTGCTTTGCACAGGACTTTGCAGGTGTTGCCAATCAACTAATAGGTGGTGCCTATTTGGTGTACAGCGCAGGGCAAGTGGGCATGGCTTGGCCAACATGGGCTTGCAGACCAAATGGCAAGGCCTAGTAGGTCTGATTAGGACCACAGGTCAAAGGTTCCCCACTACTGAACCAAGTCCTACTCCAAATAGACCCACTGAAACCAATGAACTTAACAGTACTTGCATCCATGGATTTCAGTAGGTCTGCTCTGTGTTTGACTAATGTTCATTAGTTTTATTTTTAATTGTTCTACTATGATAAGATTTCCAAGCAACTGGGTTGGATTTTATTTATATTCTGATTGTGTACTGAAGACCTATAAAGTTACATTCAATCTTAGCATTGATTGCCTTGGATTTTCATTGATTGCTTTGCATTTTAAAGCATAAACACTCTGTCATTTACGTAAATGCAGATTTATGTCTCCTGCTTGAATTCCTGTAATTTCTAAACATTGATTAAATAACAAAGGTGACATCTAGCTCCGCCTCTGAGAAATGTTTGTTTCGATGTATGCAGCCTAAGCCTGTGCAGAAATAGGTACAATTAACTGAAATATGTGAGCTTATTTCCCCCAGTTGTGCAAAAGAAGGGGCTGATGGTTTCTTAATGTTGTAATGCTTTGTTTTTGCTGTGCTGGTGTGAAGGTTGCTTTTATTTCTTGCTTTGGAAGCGTATAAAACCTTTCAACCACAAATGTAATAGTTATAAGTTTGTGATGTAAATAGTTTTTCAGGCAATTACCAACTCTGTATTTCTTCTAGGATCTGCTTTCACAAATGAACCACTATAGTGCAGGAATTAAACAAAGTGCCCTTTTTGGACTCAAAGATCTGCTGTCCCAGTACCCATTCATCATTGATGCACACCTTTCAAATATACTAAGCGAGCTGGCAGCTGTGTTTACAGACAAAGATTCTGCTGTACGAGCAGCAGCAATCTGCCTCCTTAAGTTCTTGGCTCCCAAAATACGAGCTGAACACATCTCTCCATTTTTCCCATTACTTAGTGCACATCTTTCTAGTGCCATGACTCACATCAGCGAAGGAATTCAGGAGGATTCTTTGAAGGTATTGGACATTCTGTTGGAGGAATATCCTACTCTCCTGATGGATCGCAGTAGTGTGTTGCTGAATAACTTTGTAGAACTTATTTCTCATCAACAACTGTCAAAACAACTGAAAAATAAGGAGAAAATATGCTGGATGCTGTCTGTTAATCCTAATCGTAGGGTAACGTCACAGCAGTGGAGGCTTAACGTGTTGGTAAGGCTCCGAAAGTTCCTTCAGGTGCTGGTGGAAGGATCCAGTGAATTAGGAACTGACAGCGAAGGGCTGCAAGAGCCAAATGACAACCCACAAGTACCAAGAAACTCCTTGCATGTTAATTGGCAGGAATATGCCAGTGGCCAGCAACACATCCAGTTGTATGAAAACGGTGGCCCACAACTCAGAATTCATTCATCCTTCCGGCTAAGGTAAGAAAGAGCGTGCTTACAATATGTTTGAAGGTTCATGCTTTGTCACTGATGTATTGAGCTGGCTGCTGCTGACCATGGCAATCTAGTGAGGCTTATTGCAGTAATGCTGCGCAGTCACACACGTGGGTTTTGTGCAGAGCCTCTTTTGAGAAGAAGAAGAAGAAGAAGAGTTTGGATTTGATATCCCGCCTTTCACTCCCTTTAAGGAGTCTCAAAGCGGCTAACATTCTCCTTTCCCTTCCTCCCCCACAACAAACACTCTGTGAGGTGAGTGGGGCTGAGAGACTGTGACTGGCCCAAGGTCACCCAGCAGCTGCATGTGGAGGAGCGGAGACTCGAACCCGGTTACCCAGATTACGTGACTACCGCTCTTAACCACTACACCACACTGGCTCTCAGTGTGGAGACTGCAGACTTGGGCTGCCATTCATATGGGTGGCCTATGAGGTATGCTTCAAGGGGGGTGGCTCCCACCTTTCTGCACCCAAATGTGTGTAATTGAGGAGGCTGGGTTTTCATTGGCTACTGCCTATACATGTTTCTCATGAACCACTCACTTTCATGGAGCACTGTAAGAATAATAGCACAATTATAACTGTAAATAACCTGTACATGGTCTCCTCCAAATTGACATCATTTTGTATAAATGGCTGTTCTCCTGACCAGCTTTCATTCATACAGCCGGGTGTATACTACTTCAAAATAAGTCTTACGGTGTCAAACAGGGCTTATTCTGGGTCTGTGTGTGTAGAATTATAACTGTGAATACATTTCTGTGCAGTAGTTTTGTAAAGAATGTTTTGGCCTTTGTTCTAGGTCTTTGGTAAGTATGACAGGCAGTGTTGAAAATGGCCTGTCATCTCCTGAGAATTTAAAACGATTTATTCAAATTATAATTCCATTGCTGCTTAATTGTTGGATTGAAGCATCGCCGGCACAACTTGCGACTCCCATTCTTGGAAATCTTCTGGAACCTGGATCTCAGCAGCTAATGGAGCAGGTGCTTGGTATCATATACCTGTTGTGGAAGCTTGTAAAGCAAAATGAAGATCAGGATGAAATGGTAAGAAACGGAAGTTGCTGAACTGATATGTCACAGGAAATTATTTGCATCCTTGTCCTCTTACCTAATCAAGTTTGGGAAAAATCCATAAATTAGCCCCTTATGATCTTTCTGTTTGTATACCTTTCCTTAAAACTCTTAGCACTTGGAGAAAATTATTAACGCGTGGTGTCTTTCTTACAGGAAGTGTGGCTTCGAGCAAATTACCTGAATGATTTCAAGCACCATTTCATGTCTCGTTTTCCTTATTCTTTCCAAGAAACAAGCAAGCACCGAAAGAAAGAGCCCTTGAAAAGGTATTGCTTATAATAATAATAATAATAAATTTTATTTATATCCCGCCCTCCCCAGCCGAAGCCAGGCTCAGGGCGGCTAACAACAATAAAACAGTACAAAAGTACAGCACAAACAACACTCTAAAATCATTCATTATAAAATTAATTAATTCAAGCCACTGGCAACCATTGGGCCAGAGCTCTGCGAAGATAACCGAGGGAGGGAGTCAGGCTGTGCCCTGGCCAAAGGCCTGGTGGAACAGTTCTGTCTTGCAGGCCCTGCGGAAAGATGTCAAGTCCCGCAGGGCCCTGGTCTCTTGTGACAGAGTGTTCCACCAGATCGGAGCCACGGCCGAAAAAGCCCTGGCTCTGGTTGAGGCCAGCCTAACTTCTCTGTGGCCTAGGAGAGTCAGAATTGAGCAGTTCCCTTTTCAGATAATCAGTAGGTTGTGATCCGAGTTCTTAAATTTTCACAACCATAGAAAAATCCTGGAGTAGCAGTGGAGAAAGCTCAGCAGTTGGTTGATTGACAGGCATTTTTCTCTCTCTCCCCCCCCCCCAATAATCCTCACTGTAAGGAATTTTTGTTGTAACAGTAATTCCTTCATAAGTAATGCATAATGCAGTTTTGTTCATAAGAGAATATTTTCAGACAATTAATTTGATTGAGTTCTGTTTTTTTGATGTGTTTTGATGTATGGTGTTGCATAAGCCAACTAACTGGAGAGAGATACCTGTGTACGCCATAGTAATTTGTGCTTGTCCTGTGTGGATGAAAGACTGATAGATGCAACCAGCACTTTTCTCTTATACTGGCATTTGTTCAAATATGTGCTAAATTATAGTTTTCCAGGAATAGTCCCCAGTGAACCTTGGGTTTGCAAGGTTTCCTTCTGCTTTTTGGCATTGCCACCAGGAGAAATTCAGAAGCTCACTCTTCTGTGTTCATGTTGCAGTGGAACCTGTTGAAACTTTTAATGCTTTGGAGTATATGCCTCCTTATTTGAAATATCTCTAGAGTAATGGGCCCCAGTAGAATTCTTCACTATTGAATAATGCTTTGTGCCAGTTTTCATAAACTGTTTCTCTGTCTTTCATTTAGCAACAAGTATTGTATGACGTCGTCAAACATTGATCATCTCATGTTGAATTTAACCTTATGCGAAATCATGGTCTCATTGGCGAGTGCTTCAACACTGCAAATGGATTCTCATTGGCTAGATATGATTAGAAAGTTTGTGATAGAGACCCTCCACGATGGTTGCAAGCTCCCCCTTCACAATGGCTGCAAGTTAAACAGTAAGCAATTGAATAAATTGCTCAAAGTGACTTGGAGACTTCTACAGATACAAATAAACAAAGGTAAGACCCACTGAGTGTACAGTCTTTGTCTATGAATTTACCAATATGTGGCCTTTTCCTAGGCTATTTGCATTTCTTCCCTTCAGTGAGACAATCCAGAAGTGATTTAGAGCAGTTTTGTGCCTTAGATTAATACAGTTCACCTCCTCTCCTGACTGTAAAAAATATGATCAGAACACGCACCCTTTTTATATTTCAGAACTCACTGTGGTGCCAAACCACTGTTTGTAGCAATAGTTAGCAGCAGAAAAAAAATGGCTGCATGCATAATTTTACAGTGATAGATTCTCCATTTGAATATGCTTATAGGTACTAGATTTTAGAAATGTTTAGATTTTTTCCCTCTCATGATGTTCAGTAAGGAAGTTACCAGCAGTGGATTTTATTGTAAGCTTAGAATTGGAAGACAAGGCAAATTATGTAAGTTTGAGATATGCAAGACTGACACAGCCATGACATTCTTATAATGAATTTAGCCCTGGGTGATGTATCAAATACATCACCCAGGACTTGTTTGAGGGCCAGAGCATGATGGCACCTTCGCCTGGTGGCATATCACAAGTGAAACAACCACCGCTCCTGAGTCCCTCCACCGCTGGCGCATGGAGGGAGGAATAAGCTATGCTGGCCCTCGTCTCACGCTGAAATTGCCACTGAGGAAGCTGAGGTGGTTTCACCCCGGTGCCTTGTAGAACCAGGGCGAGTGCAACTTGTTCCCCCCTTATTTTTTAACATGTGTTTTGTTTGCTACTTTGCCCTTCTAAAATGCATGCATGAAAAAGCAATAATGCATGCATTTTTGATAGTTGAAGCAATCTGCAAGTGTAAAATACATGGTCATGTTTCCATAGTGCAAAAAGTGATGTGTAAAGTAAGCTTTTAAATAACGTAAACTGTAAGCTTTTAAATAACGGGCTCTGATGAACTCTTTCTCTCTCCTGCTCCTCACATACGCCAAGTTGGGGAGACAGCAATGGCACTCTTTCTTTATCTTCAAGACAAGAGAATGTAATGCGTGCCATTCGGAAGTAGTCTCGTTTTTCTAGGTTTTCACATAGAAAAATGTGGTGTTTAAGAGTGGCAACACGAGAATGGGCCTTTTCAGTGGTGACTCCCTGTTTGTGGAAGTCTTCCCCCAGGGAGGCTCACTTGGTGCCATCATTATATATTTTCAGGCACCAGGTGAAAGCATTCTTTTTTTAACCAGCCCATTGGCTTTTAACTATCTTTGGCCAAATGTTTCACTGTATTTCCCCATCCCCCCTTTTAATGTATGTAACTTAATTTTAGTAAGTCTTTTTGAGTTACTTCGGGCATGCGCTGGCAAACCACGTATCCCGAAGTATTCTTGTCCCATTCACCCTGAAATCACATAGCAACATCTTGCAGAAAGAAAAAGAAAAGAAAGGGGGAGATGATGGGAGGTTTTGCTTCTGCACATGAGTCTGGCAAACCGCTCTGAGCTGAAGCATTCCTTCCTCACCCACCCTAGAATGTTTAGTTCACATTGAGTTCATGAAACATCGTACCCTGACCTGTTCTTAATGCGTGGTTGACCACATCTATGAATGCGATAGTTATGCCCTTTTAAGTTTTGCTATATCAATCACTAGTAATAGTTTAATAAGGAGGTTTTCATACCTGTCCAATTTTGTGTTCCCTTTCCCAACCTTTAATCTATTGATGATTAATGCCTATATTCAACTCTTGCATATGATTTGTGTTAACCAATCAGCAACAAGCACATATGTGGCAATGCTGTAATATTCAATAAAAGGGACTCTCCGAGACATGCTCGGGAGATGCCTCCCATATGACACTTGTCACTCGTCTGTCGTTTATTTCAACCCAACAGCCATGGCAAAAAGAAAATGGCTAATAAATTACATATATATGTGCCGGGGGTGGGGTGTATTTGTGCATTGAGATGTCAAGATGCTTTAGCATGAAGATGCAATAACATCCACACAATTACATCTGATGCCACACTGGCCTTTGCTATACAGTGGTGCCTCGCAAGACGAAAAGAATCCGTTCCGCGAGTCTTTTCGTCTTGCGGTTTTTTCGTCTTGCGAAGCAAGCCCATTAGCGGATTAGCGCTATTAGCGCTATTGACAGTTTAAGGGCTATTAACGCCTATTAAAGGCTTAAGGGATTAGCGGTTTTGCTGCTAAAATGCTTTTAGCAGCTTAGCGCTTCAGAAAAAGGGGGTTTTGGAGCGGGGGAAAAACTCAAAAATATTCGTCAATTTTCGTCTTGCGAAGCAAGCCCATAGGGAAATTCGTCTTGCGAAGCGCCTCTGCAAACGGAAAACCGTTTCGTCATGCGGGTTTTTCGTCTTGCGGGGTACCACTGTAGTTTCATAGTTACCCATTTTAGATGTGTGGTTTGGTGCAAGAAATTGCTGAATACCTGTTCCAAAGTATGGAGAGGAGGTAAAACATCATTTTTCGTTTGTCTTCCCTCTTAGTGGCAGCCGAGACGCTAATGAAAGCCGTGTATACTCTTTACCAGCAAAGAAACCTTTCTTTCCCTATTCGTACATTGCTTTTGAATTTTTTTAGCAGAGTTTATCAGAAGGAGGAGTTGAACCTTCATACGAACAGGTAACAATTATTATCATTTTTAATTTCAGCTTTCAGTTCAATTTCCCAAAGTCTAAACTAGGCTTTAGCTTGATTTTTTTAAAATAAAAAAATTGTCCATATAATCCAAATAACAGAATAGAACTTTATCAGACAAACACATAAAAACTAAACCAAACTAAGGCTGGCATGGATGTTTATATTGTAAACTGCCCTGTTTACCTCGGATGAAGGGCTTTATATAAATTTAATAAATATTAGGAAGAAGAAAGTTACATTCACAAGAAAAATGATAAAGCTGGTTTCCCTCCCCTTATGGTTTTGACTTTTAAAGTGGGGCTTTTATTTTAAATTGCATTTTAACTTGTATTTTAAATCCCCCCCCCTATTATGCTTTTACTGAAATTTTATTGGTGTTAGCTGCCCTGAGCCCAGCTCTGGCCGGGGAGGGCGGGGTATAAATATTATTATTATTTATTATTATTACTATTATTAATAATAATAAGATAGGAACAAGTAAGTGGAGAGTATCCACAAGAGTCATGTGGTGCACACGACTTAAAACGTATACAGAAGTCAAAAACCTGTATTTCTGTACATAAAGGCTCTGTATTACATCAAGAAAAAAATTCAGTGATTTAGATGTTGCTTAACCCAGACTTCTTGAGAGGCTTGTGGAAGAGACAAATGTAAATTTTCTTTTTTTTTTATGTATTCAATAAAATCCCACCAAACTGGGACAAAAGAGGTTACACTTGTTTTTCCTTTCAAAAAACATGTGTGCCATGTTTATTCACTCATGCTGGGAGAATGGAGGGGGGGATGCAGCAGCGTAGCTGGGGGGGGGGCCTGGAGTTTTGCTCTGTGTCCATCAGCTTG
This sequence comes from Podarcis tiliguerta, assembly GCF_965153285.1. Classification (NCBI taxonomy): domain Eukaryota; kingdom Metazoa; phylum Chordata; class Lepidosauria; order Squamata; family Lacertidae; genus Podarcis; species Podarcis tiliguerta. The sequence goes on along the minus strand of NC_139546.1, from coordinate 3,998,355 downwards.
GGTGCTGGCGATGGAGACCGTTCTCTGGAAGCGTGGCCCTGTGGAGGAAGAAGGACTTGGTATCCTCCTGGCAGATGTGGGGAATGGATGCCCAATGCCCCTGCCCTGGCATTGCTCCCAAAGAAAGCTTGGCCCACCCACTTCAGGACAAGAGCATCTCCTTTCTGCTCTCGTGCAAGAAGGTTCTTCTCCCATTCTCTGTTGACACTCAACTTGTAGGGTGTTCTCCCAGCCCCAGGCAAATCTTTCCATCCTCCTACCTGTTCTATTTACACAGACTGCTTCTCCAGGAGCTACATGTTCTGATGATCTTCAGAAAATTGTGTTGTTTAGAAAAAAAATATAAATGGCTTAAATCAAAAAAATCCCTAAGGTGGCATACATAAAACAATGATCAATGATACACAAATGAAATCAGCGGAATTTAAAAATCGGTATACAGTGGTACCTCTTGTTGCGAACAGGATTCCGCAACCTGAGGACTGCCTCTGCGCATGCATGTGCGGTGAAACCCGGTAAAATACTTCCGGGTTTGCCGCATGCGCATCCCGAAGTTTACATAACCAGAGGGTTACATAAACGGAGGTATGACTGTACATAACTAAATTATATGTCCGGATAAGCTTGCTGATTTTTTAAAATAAAAATGCAGGTGTCCGAAATAGTATAATGCGGGTGCCTGTGTAACGTTAATAAATGATTTCCAGCAGCTGACTGGGTCAAAAAGTGTGGCAGTGCAGAACAGAACACTCCAGAAGTAGGGAGTGGGTGGGAATACTAAATATAAAGATATGCTGAAGGCTTAAATTGTAATTTTGTTTGTTTATATATGATACGATCAGCCTTGAACACTTACGGAAATGTGTAAATCATATGTACTTAATTAGGGCAAGTTCTTTTTTTGAACCTTCCAGCTTGAGAGGGGAGGGTCGTTCTCAGTGTTTCCAGATGCTTCTTACTGTTTACTTACTGCAAGTGGCAGTAGGCTGGCAATGGGTTTTGCTTTTTCGTTTCCTTTATATCATATATGTGTTGTCTCAAAGGGGGCAGGATCCTTCATGGTAGCAACTGGCCATCAGCTACTACTGCCTGCCCCCCCCCCCAACACCCCAAATGTCTACAAAATTGTCCTGCAATTCAGCATCATTCCAGGGACACTTGGGGGAGAAAGAGTGGGGGCTGCCATCATGCAATAAATAAATAAATGCAATAAATCAACTTAGGCCACAGTAAAAGCACATTGTACAGTGGTGCCTTGCAAGACGAAAAGAATCCGTTCCGTGAGTCTCTTCGTCTTGCGGTTTTTTTCGTCTTGCGAAGCAAGCCCATTAGCGGATTAGCGCTATTAGCGGCTTTTAGCGGCTATTAAAGGCTTAAGGGATTAGCGGATTAGCTGCTAAAAGGCTATTAGCGGCTTAGATCAGCTGATAAGCGGCTTAGCGAACAGCTGTTAAGCGGCTTAGGGGCTTGGGAAAAAGGCTGGGAGGGGGAAAAAAACCCAGGAATCGCAAGACATTTTCGTCTTGCGAAGCAAGCCCATAGCAAATTCGTTTTGCGAAGCACCTCCAAAACGGAAAACCCTTTCGTCTAGAGGGGTTTTCCGTCTTGCGAGGCATTCGTCTTGTGGGGCACCACTGTACAATTAAAAACCACAGAGGGAAACTGTCAATGAGTACCTTGAGAAACAGTTTTGACACTCTCTTCCACTGAGGAAATCCCTGCCAAAGTTTGCCATGTGAAAACGGGCTGATGAATTGGGGTGGAGGGGTTCCTCCTCTTCAAAACCAAGTTTCCCATTCTCTGAAACCACATTCTAATACATATTACTTTCCCCTTGCCTTTTTCTCCCTTGCACATACCAGCAGCAGGAGCAAAGTATTAACTCGTTGGCTGGCTGGTCTACCTCAACAACTTGTTCTTCTTGGTTTGAGAAACGCCGAGCTTTCGGACCAGTTGATTGGTACTATTTATTCGGCTGCATCCCGAGCAAACAAAGAAATCCTGCAAAGTTTGCAAGCTGCTGCTCCTCGAATTTACGGTACCTCATTTGCAGAACTTCTTAAATTAGCCATAGGGAATAAAGACTCTTGGTTTCTGAGGAATCCCAGATGATGGGTATTTTTTGGTTTCTCCTCTCATAATAATAGGCTGCTTCCTTCATATTATGGTAAGCCATCACAGGAGCTGTAGTGTTCTTTGGATTTGAGAAGTACATGTGCCAAATTAGCTTTGTGGAAAGAAGAAATCTGGAGAAAATGCTATCCACATATATATTTCATTATTTAAAAAAAATATATGTACTTTCCCAGGCAAAGCCCTTCCAAAGCTGCTTACAAAAAAAGTAGTTTCTTTTTTTAAATCAATATTGCTCTATCGCAATGTGTGACAGCTGTGGAAAAGGTGGATTTCATGCTAGAAATCATTAGGAAAAGGATTGAAAAGAAAACAGCCATATTTTAATGCCTTTAGTGTGCTGTTGTGCTCAACTACATGGGCCTTTGGTGTGATCCAGCTTCTGGTCTCTGGTGGCTTTAGTTACACCATGTTAAATGCCCCTCAGATTTCCTGATTTCACACTTGTCTATTGGAATCCTGTAACCATCACTCAATCGTATCATGGGAAAAATTCTGGAAAGGGAGCAAGAATTTCATAAATTTGTTTCAAGTGAAGGGTTGAGTAGGTGCAAAGGAAGAAACATGTGCTTTTCCCTCTCCATTTGAAGATGCTGGCTGGATCTGGGTGATGAATGAACCTACATAATTGAGCTGTTCTATAAAGAAAATTGAATACAGTGATGCCTCGCAAGACGAAAAGAATCCGTTCCGCGAGTCTCTTCGTCTTGCGGTTTTTTTCGTCTTGCGAAGCAAGCCCATTAGCGGCTTAACGGATTAGCGCTATTAGCGGTTTAGCGGCTATTAGCGGCTATTAAAGGCTTAAGGGATTAGCGGCTTAGCTGCTAAAAGGCTATTAGCGGCTTAGCGGGCTTAGTGGATCAGCTGTTAAGCGGCTTAGCGATCAGCTGTTAAGCGGCTTAGCGATCAGCTGTTAGTGGCTTGGGAAAAAGGGGGGGAGGGGAAAAAACCCCGCAGGAACTCGCAAGACATTTTCGTCTTGCGAAGCAAGCCCATAGCAAATTTGTTTTGCGAAGCACCTCCAAAACGGAAAACCCTTTCGTCTAGCGGGTTTTCCGTCTTGTGAGGCATTCGTCTTGCGGGGCACCACTGTAGTTCTTTGGCATCATTCAGTTTTAGCTGGTGTGCCTTCTTCCTGGGCTCTGTGCACAAGCAACACCCAGAACTTCCTAGAGCTAAGTGAGCGAGTTCTGGTGGGACCCTACGCCTCGCCCCAGCCCTATGTACACGCTCAGAAGGGCTCCTGCTTTTCTCAGGTCCTTTTTGAAATCTGCAGTGGGAGCATCAAGCAGAGCCTTCCCTCCATTCCTTTCTCTCTCAACTGCTCTTCTGACTTGTACATTGGTGTTCATTTTCATTCTGTTCTGTTTCCAGCGGGTGCCATTGTGACTCTTTTCATCTTTTATCAAGGCCCACCCCGGGGGACTGCTGCTGCCCACTCAGTCTTTTTCCTGCTAGTTCCTGTCACCTGCTTCCCAGTGCCAACCGCCGTCACATTTCCCCATAGCTTTCTGAGAGGAATCTCTGTCCCTGAACTACGCATCTTGACACGTTGATTGGCCCTTGTGTGATAGGAATCTGGGCTCGAGGAGATAACTTCTTTGGGGTGGACAATGCTGAATCTGTTACTGCCTTGGTACCACCTACCCTGGCTCTTTGTGTGTGGGATGGCACACACCATGAAGAAGTGGGTAGGATTGCCTAGCGGTAGCTGTGGTTCTCTGGAGTAGCCCCCGTGCAGTTACACAGCCCACCTGCTTTCCCCACTGCAGGTGACATTTCAACCTGCTCTTGCTCTGGGATTTCCTGATGTGGCTCCTGTGGTAATGCAACCAGTTTCTCCTTCCCCGTAGTTTAGAGTCGAGCGCAGAAACTTGTGCCAGCTGAAAAAGCACCCCATTCTGAGGTTTTCAGATGATGTTAGCAGCTGATTCTTTTTTCCAGATCCACTAGATGGTGCTGTCGCTATTTTGCCAGAAGAATCGCAACAACGTTTAGTCCAGCTGGTCTATTTTCTGCCACATTTACCAGGCAATCTGCTTTCTTCTCTCAGCCGCTGCTGCATTATGGGAAAACTGTCGGTAAAGTTATCGACTACTCTTATCGGGATAGTGCGTATGAGGTAAGCAACCTATCCAGTTTAGTTTTTCCATGGGCAAATTTGAATATTGAAGGAGAAACTTAACGTTGCATCTTCTCAAACCGTAATTTGTCAATGTAATTTTGAAGGTGCGCGCACATGAAGTAAGGATGTGGGCAAACCATTGTGAGGGAAAGAGGGGAGCCGCTGTGGATGGGAAGTGGAGGAGACGACAGGGAAGGATCAGAAAAATAGATGAAACGGGTCAGTTGCGTAAGGAAGGAATAAGCGAATTAGAGGGGGGATATATTCAAACCCTGAAATGAAGTTGAAAAATAGGGATGGCGGTTTATTGTGGGGAAAGGAAGTTGGAGAGGAAATGATATAAGGAGCAGGCTCTTGCTGTCCCAGCGAAAGGAAAGATTCACCGCGGGCACTTTGACAGTCGTGCTGCTGCTATGTGCCTCACAGCAAAATGGCATGCTTTTAAAGGCAATCTGTTGTGACGGACAGCATTGACTGTGCCTAAATGCTATTACTCCTCTTCTTGCAAGCTCTCGAGGAACAATGACAGGAGCATTCCCTCCCTCCCATGGAGATCTTGCAAGCTGGCAATTTTACTGTGGGTTTAGGCTAGTTGTTAATCTGTCCCAAGGGCGCCCGTCATTCAGGCATCGTGTCTTTACCCATACTTTTGAAGGGGGGGAGTTGCTGATTGAAAACATTTTTTACTTGGATTGGTTATAGATTCTGTGTTTTGAAATATTGTTAATTGTGGTCTTAATAAACTTGCATTCCCTACCCTGGAAGGCTTAAAATATGATCTTATCTCTGACAAAATACTGTTTCTAAAAAACCCAGAGTTAAGGTAGCAATCTGTTTTTACAAATCATACATTACAAAATGAAATGTTTTTAACAAAATAGAAAAATATTTAAACTGCAATTTAATAGGGTTTATAGAGGCTAAATCCTCATTGAAACATATAAATATGAATGTTAATAATGAAAGAGCAAACACGTTTCAACATTGAGTCCTCTTCAGGAGCCAGATATGTTTACAGTTAAAATAGACTCAAATCATTGTGGTTAGTACCTTGGAGGAATATGCACAGTTTTTTTCCTTAACTTCATTGTTCTTGCCCTGAGACCATTTGGTGAAAAGTGAGTTATAAGTATTTGAAATAAAAGAAACCACACCACGACGTTTTCCCTTGGTAGAGCTGAGCGGTTGCTTTCTGTGATTTCATTACATCTCCATCCTGCATTTCTTCACCATAGAATCCAAGGTGACAGACATGTGGTTCTCCCATCTGGGCACTGACCATACCTGGACCTGCTTAGCTTCAGGAGGATGGTGGCCTTCTGTACTTTCAGAGTACAGTGGTACCTCTGGATGCAAACGGGATCCGTTCTGGAGCCCCGTTCGCATCTAGAAGCAAACGTAACTAGCGGCGGCACGTCTGCGCACACGCGTGTCGCTTTTTGCTGCTTCTGTGCATGTGCGTGACGTCATTTTGAGCGTCTGCTCATGCGCAAGCGGCAAAACCTGGAAGTAATGCGCTCCGTTACTTCCCGGTTGCAGCGGAGCGCAACTCGAACGCGCTCAACCCGAAGCGCATTCAACCCGAGGTATGACTGTATACCCTGGGACTTTATTTGAATGTTACAGAAGAAGTGGCATAAAAAACTCCTTGCAGATTCATTTTCTGTGCACAGAGCTGACCTCTCCCAGGTAGAAAACAACAGAAGCACCTTAACGGTCTTGGGTCAGTACATTCTTCTGGGACATCTGGTTATTTTTCTTTTTCAAATATATTGTAGGAATAAGATAGCCACTGATTACAGACATGTTTGGAAGAACGAATTGTCATACTGTTTTTCATAAAACATAATAAAAAGTGGTATTTTTATTTGACCCTCATTTTGTTTGGTGAAATAATGATTTTTTCAAAGGTGGAAATGTAAAGTTCGCTGAAACGGCTCTTCACACAAAGGAAGTAAAATGGCTGCTTCTGGTATTCTAAGCCGAGGGTAGGCAAACTAAGGCCTGGGGGCCAGATCCGGCCCAATTGCCTTCTCAATCCGGCCCACGGACGGTCCAGGAATCAGCATGTTTTTACATGAGTAGAACCATTACTGAATAAAGTCAAATGTAAACTATACATTCAAAGCAACATAATTACCAGGAAACTAAAATATTATCTTGAGGTCGGCTACATACTGCCTATTTAACGCAGCAAAGTTAACAACAACAAAATCTTAAACATTTCAAAAGAAAACATTACTGAAGGAAGTAAAATATAAAATGCACATTTAAAACCGCATAATTAACAAGGGACAGTGTATTCAGGCATATCTTTCCAGCAGATTGAGGTTAACATGTCACTAGATGGCACTGTGTGTCTTCTGTTTAAACAGACTGGTTGAACGGAGATGTATATTACTCGTATTCTAAACCTCATCCTTCATATTTTTCATGCTTTTTAAGAAATTTGAAATAGAATAATAGATTCTTCTACTGAGTAGCTGCTATTGCCGTTGGGTTTTTTACATTGCTATGTACAAAATATTTGTTTAGAATTAAGTTTAGGCAGTGTAAGTGTCAAAATTATAATCTGGATACTTTAGTCAAGTGGATCCAAGCAGTCAGTGAGGAGATCTGTGGGAAAGTTTGTATTTTATCTTTATGCAGGTAATCTGAACATTTGACACACCACATATTTACATAGCATTGCAGCACAAACATGATACATTGCAGCTCATAGTTAATGAAACAGTATTTCACTGACATTGATATAATCTCTATTGTAGATTAAGAAGTGACACCTTTTAGGATGATTTTGAAGTCATAATCACATTGCTGAATGTGATTATTAGCTTTATAAAGGGTCATGGATGAGGTTTTAACTAGCTGTTGGATAAAATTCATGATTTTGCTTCATCAGAAGAAACTTAGCCAATGTCTAAATGCAGCTGTGGTTGAGCATGTTGTTGTTAGCAAGTATTAGCAAGCAGTTGGTGGCATAAAGGTAAAGGTAAAGGGATCCCTGACCTTTAGATCCAGTCACGGATGAATCTGGGGTTGTGGCGCTCATCTCGCTTTATTGGCCGAGGGAGCCGGGGTACAGCTTCCGGGTCATGTGGCCAGCATGACTAAGCTGCTTCTGGCGAACCAGAGCAGCGCACGAAAACATCATTTACCTTCCTGCCAGAGTGGTACCTATTTATCTATTTGCACTCTGATGTGCTTTCGAACTGCTAGGTTGGCAGGAGCAGGGACCGAGCAACGGGAGTTCACCCCATCGTGGGGATTCGAACCGCCGACCTTCTGATCAGCAAGGCCTAGGCTCTGTGGTTTAACGCCACCTTTATTAAATATTGTCTTCAGACACAATCTGCAGTTCCTTGAGATGAGCCAGTGGACTCTTGGCAACATTTTGCATGCAGGTCTTGCTATTGAAACACATTTCCTGCGTTCTTAGGAAATAGTTTGTTAGGCAAGCGTTCACATAACCAGTCAACAGTTTCCATTGATTTCTATGGGGGAATTTCTAATGCGGTCTTGGCCATGGAATTTTGGCCCCACCTTGGTTTCTGGTAAAATGGCTGCCACAGACCAGCAAAACACAAAAAAGTAAGGCTGTCTATTTGTTTTTAGTACTGCACAATTGTCCTACTCTTTGAATATTTGATCATGCTGTGTGTATAGCAAAGTTTGGGTACTAATGCCTCGTGTTTGAATAAGTGGATTTTTGCAGAACGAGTGTTTGGATAGTGGGACCTTTGTATTTTCATAGCTTTCTCTTTAGATGCTGGTTTTGGCATACCCTTTAGTTCCTTCTTGATCAAGAAGAGTCCATATACTGTGGTATAGATTTAGTATAATTTAGAAAAAATATTTTGAGCTCATTTACCCTCCTGACTTTTAAAGAAATTTTTGAATGACTGCCAACTTGATTTCATCTTTTTCTCCCCATTTGGCAGGTTCACAATCATATAACGAAAGCTCATGTTCACGTTTCATTCAAGAATGCATATAACTATCATTAACCCTTATTTATTCTTCAAAAACACTTTTACAATATGAGGTTATTAAGAATGGGTTGGATGCTTTGAAAACATTGTATTCATATAAATATCCCTTGCTCGCTTTTTGCATTCTTTCCAACTTAGATTTTTACTTTCATTTTGTAGAAAACAAACCCTAGTAAACACCTGAAAAAAGTTACAAGACCTGCTTTCCTGCTTATCTCTGCAGTGTTCCACCACCTGAGCCAGGCATATTTTGGATATTTAGCGGTTGGGTGAGGGAAAAGGGCTGTGAGATGACAGGCATGTGTGGAACAGTTCTACCCCTCTCCTACCATCACATCTCGTTTGGACTTGAATTTTCATGTGTCCTAATAAACCTTCCTTTTAAAAAAATTAAACAGATCCTCTTTTGTGGGATGGAAGTACCCAGTGCAAGGCAACTCAGTGACTGATCTGGATTACTTCAGCTTCTTGTTTTCAACTCTTACAGGTAATCTGTGTGATTTTTTTTTTTTTTAATTTCAGCATAATTTTGTTGAATTTCATTTAGGAAAAATGCTGTGTTAAGTAGATTGAAGGCGAGCATCCTGTAATGCCTTGTGCAAACAATGGCTAATCATCAGCATAAAAGTGAGAATTTAAGAAGCGATTATTATGAGTGATCAAGCACCCTGTGACTGCTTAATTCACCTACCTGCTGTCAGATTTCAGTTGCCTTCATTTTTTCACTGGGGAGTTTCTCTGTGGGCAGCACTGGAGCTGTCTGGCATTGTTTTCTGTTTTAAGACCTTTTGAGATGTTTTATTTCCACAAGACCAGGCGGGTATCCTTTTGCTCTGTTCTCCCAATTACCTCCCAGTAAAGTTTCTGTTTTTGAAATAGTAGTGAGTCCACTGTTTCAGCAGTATTCCAGCAGTATTCTAGAACTATAACTAAGCTCAGCAGTATTCCAGAACTTCCTAAATAACTGCCACCAGTCTGGTTCTGTACACCTGTCTTGCAGATGTATAAAAGCTGGCTGGATTATGGAGACAGAGGACCAGTAGCTCCTGAATGTCATAGTAAATTTATTTTTGTTTCCAGCATCCCCTCCATTCTTAAACTTTCCTTGCTACCAAACAGCCTCATCAGTCCTTGATCCTCTTTCTTGTGTGTCCAAAATCCTGTGCTGCCCAAGTAATTCTTCTCACGCCCTTGTATGCCAATATTATTAATATCTTCCTCTTAATCACACTGTTCCCTGGCTTGCTTCAGACCTTCATAATCTACAATACAAATATTAATGTGCAGCCACAACACAATCACAATCTTTTTATATAAAGATTCAAACACGAAACACTTAAAAAAACCCCTAAACCACTGATAGCGGTTAGCATCAGATCTGTTTGAAGGTTTATGTTTGTCTACCACTAGTATTAAGGGATGCGGGTGGCGCTGTGGGTAAAACCTCAGTGCCTAGGACTTGCCGATCGTATGGTCGGCGGTTCGAATCCCCGCGGTGGGGTGAGCTCCCGTCTTTCGGTCCCAGCTCCTGCCCACCTAGCAGTTCGAAAGCACCCCTAAGTGCAAGTAGATAAATAGGTACCGCTTTATAGCGGGAAGGTAAACGGCGTTTCCGTGTGCTGCGCTGGTGCTGGCTCGCCAGAGCAGCTTTGTCACGCTGGCCACGTGACCCGGAAGTGTCTCCGGACAGCGCTGGCCCCCGGCCTCTTAAGTGAGATGGGTGCACAACCCTAGAGTCTGGCAACACTGGCCCGTACGGGCAGCGGTACCTTTACCACTAGTATTGTTTCTAATTTCAGCTTAATTCACTATTAAAACCCGATTGTTAAGAAGTCTGGTTGTGAATCCACTTACCTAGTAGTAATCGCCCTGTTGAATTCAATAGGGTTTTCTTCTGTTGTGGTTAGGACTCACAGAGTTGCATAGTGAGACCAGACTTGTCTTTAAAATGGCAAAACGTGAGAGTGAGTCATTAAAACTGAGCATTAGTAATGAATAGTTGGCTCAGTTAAGTCATTTCCCCTAGCTTTTAATAACACCCAGGCCCTCAGATGTATGGGGTAGGATCCAAAGACACATGAAACTCGTCCCATAAACCCCACAAAGCTCTTCCTAAGCAGTAGCCAAATGGTGAACTGCTTTTGAAACAAGAATGCTTCAAAGCATGGGAAGCTCAGCTGCTCAGAAGTGGGATGTGGAACAACAATTCTGCTTGTCTGGCACAAGCTACCAGCAAGAACTTAAGCAGTAGTTATCCCAGTCATTCTAAGGATTGACTAAAGCTAATTATTTACTGAATTATCCCATGGAAATCTATGCGATTGTAAGCACATACTTAATGCTGTCTCATGGAAACTAATGGAGATTGTAAGTGCTTAACTTGGATCGTGTCCAGGGTGTAATACTGCTAGCATACTTTCCTGTTTGAAGATTTGTTTGTTTGCATGTTTAACCATCATTCTGATTTTGACCGCAAGTCTTGTATATTTCCCTTTATACTTCACAAATATGAACTGTGGGATAAAATGTTTTTAATGAGTTGTTAACCAGTATTTTTTATTATAGATGGAAAATAGCAGAATGGTAATTCCCTCTGGGGTCTGCTCCTAATGGGCTTCTCTCTCAACTTTTTCCAGGCTTCTCCCGAGAAGAGCTGACTAACCTGCAGAGCATCAGAGGGAGGCCACACATAAGCCAAACACAGCTCTCCCCGGTCCAGATCTACTTGACAGATCTGGATCAGTTTTCATATCACTGGGCAATGACAGAGGTAAGACTGTCCACACGGAGAATTCAGAGTTAAAATATCCTAGGCTGGCATGTCTGTAGGCTCAGTATTGGTGGCAAATGTTCTATAGGGAGTAAAAATATATGTTTTTCCCTGACTACGTTGCTCGTGAGAGAAAAAGGATGCCAGTGTAGTGGCTAAAGCTGAATATTAGTGGTTTCATTACAGTCTCACTAAAGCCTAAGATCAGCCTCGGAATAAGTGGTTCCTCAATAGCAGGCATAGACGGCCCCTCCTTTTTTCTGCAAGATATGGTGGCTGCACGCCCTCTTCACATCAGGGTGCATTAAAAGGTTTGCTGGCCATTGGTGTCCCCTAGGAACTCGGCAAGAGAGCCAGTGTGGTGTAGTGGTTAAGAGCGGTGGACTCGTAATCTGGGGAACCGGGTTCGCTCCCCTCTCCTCCACATGCAGCTGCTGGGTGACCTTGGGCTAGTCACACTTCTCTGAAGTCTCTCAGCCTCACTCACCTCACAGAGTGTTTGTTGTGGGGGAGGAAGAGAAAGGAGATTGTTAGCCGCTTTGAGACTCCTTTGAGCAGTGATAAAGCGGGATATCAAATCCAAACTCCTCCTCCTCCTCCTCCTCCTTCTGTCCTGGAGGGTGGATTCACTTGATGCTCCTGTGCTGCTGCTAGTTCTGGGCTCAAACTCATAGGACCCTAGTTTTGATTTTTGCAGTTGTTCTCCAGTAGCTGAGCGAGAGTTCCATCTTTCTTGACTGTTCCCCAGGAAGCGTTGTCTCATCTTCTGGCCCTGCCTTCTGAGCAGAAGTGCATACTGTTGAATTGTGCTTAGAGGTGACTCTTCTGTTAGAAGGCTGGCATTGGATTCAGAATGGGGAATGGGCCTTGTCTTGAATCTGCACTGCCAGCATCGCTATCTTCTCACAGCTTAGATAGCATTGCTTTTGCTTTGCTGTTGTGGTCAGTTTGAGGAGCAAGGTGAAAAACAGCCTATTTCACGTTTCCTTTTTGAAGTAGGAAATGAAAATAAGGGTACTTTACAAACACATTAAGGCGTTGATTGCACTACAGTGTAACTCTCCATATTTTGGAGTCTTTGTCACCTGGAATGTAAGCTTAGGTGATTCATGGACTTTACGTACGTGATCTGCGGGATATTTGGTAAGAAGTTACTTTTATTGAAATTTTTGCTGAATAAAGACTGAAAATAAAAGTGACAGGGCACAGTGACACAGTCAGTATGTGTAACAGCAAAAGAAGTTACAATGGTAAGTTATCACAAAGATGCACCTTTGTGTGGAGCAAAGTTACATATAGCTTTCTTGAAGCTGTATCAGTCCATTGAGCCTGCAGGATATTTATGGAAGCAGAAGTAAATAAAAATATCCGAATCAAGCAGTTCTTTGCGTTTTTAGAACTGCTCACGTGAGACATTGCCAACCAGTTGTAGGAGATTGTAATGCTGTCTGGCTGGATCCCTTAGACACAGTGGTGCAAATTTTACTTTGTATGTTCTTTCAGAATAAAAATAGCAATGCTTTTATGTGATGTTATTTGCGTTTTCAAGCAATCCACAATCCCCTGAACAGTTATCTCTGTGTATCTGAAATACTCTGGGCATTGTTACCAGAGCTTTGAGCTTTCAGAAGATGCTTTTTAGCAGTGGCTTGGCTAAGCACATGAGGTTCAGAAGGGAAGATACTCTTGAGTCAATGACTAAAAGCCAAAAGAATAACATTTGGGGGGAAAGTTTAATATAGGGGGAAATATAAAAGTTGCACATAAGGCCGTGTTGTTTAAGATGACAGTGGGAAATACAGGCTCATTTGGGGCAGATTACATTAAAAAATATTGTCATTACAACATTCTTCATTTGAGCAAGTCCAAACTAGCCAGGCATTTAATTTTATTACTGGGTGATTTGGGAATATTCGGGAGAGGTCTTTTAGGCAAAGAGAGTTGTGAGTCTTTTGCTGGACCTGCTGCTTTAATTGTCAATATCCATATTTTTTTAAAAAATATTCCAAATGATAGTGTGATCATTTCATTTGGGACTGAATCTTCATTGGCCAGTTTTTGAATGAATAAAATGGGCTCGACACCCACAAAAATGTGTTTTATTTGGTGTGAACTAAAATGTGGAGAAAGCCGATTGCATATTAGAAGTAGTTTTTGTAAAAAGGAGTTTATATTACTGCTTGGACTTACTTTTTCCTTATAACTGCATCATGAACACTTTTGATACAAAAACTTTCCCTAATCAATGACTAGAGAAGAGACCGAAGCACCCAGCACTAGTGATACTTGTCATGGAGGCTTCTGCCTGCAAACCAATCCATTAAATTTATTTATTAAATTTATATACTGCCCTTCATCCTAAGATCTCAGGGCGCCCAAGCTAAAAATACAGGATAAAAGCACAAATAAATAGTTAGACTAAAAGCTCAGCAAAACAAACACATTTAAAAGGCCATAGAATCAGCCCAAGGCCTGGATGAAGAGGAACATTTTCGTCCAGCACCTAAAGATGTATAATAAAGGCGCCAGACAAACCTTCCTGGGGAGAGCATTCCGCAAACGGGGAGCCACTACCGAAAAGGCTCTTTCTCATGTTGCCACCCTCCCAACCTCTCATGGAGGAGACACACGAAGAAGGGCCTCAGAGGATGATCACAGAGTCTGGGGTGGTTTATATGGTTAAACCTGATGCCATCCAGATGTTTTGGACTGCACCTCTGGTCAGCATGGCCAGTAATTAGAGGAGGTTGGAGTTCAAAACATCTGGGAAGCACCAGGTTAGGGAAGCCTGCATTCGATGCTCAGTGAGCTGAGTCAAAGAGAATGAGCGGAAGAATTTATGGTTATATTCATTCGCTTTGGAGATACTCAAGGATATGGAAAAAAGAGCTGTGGCAACAGTTGCAACCTATTTTTTAAGAACCACAGGGCACTAATTGTCCATATAATTTGTTTGAGCACACGCCTGGACTGTTTTGGGATTTTCTAAATCGGAGGGAAGGTAGTAAGATGAGTAAATGTTTTCAGTGTCAGCATAAATGGCAGTTGGGTTATGAGTGGGGAGCGAGGTTGTTTTCCAATTACAGGCAGGGAGTCCTCATTAGCATTGGATCTGTAGTCTCAATATTGACTGTAGCCAGAGAGCAATTTGATCCTTCTGTTGTCAGTGCGTTATCCCCCGAGGCTTCATGTCTACAGGTTTGTTGCCTTTCCAGATTGCAAGATAAGGTTTCTAAGGAATTGTCTATTTATGTCACTTAATTTTCACTGTAGCACTCACTGTTCAGTGCACAAAATGTTTCAGAGTTCTGACCTCAGAAAACAGAAAAAGATGTTATCCTTTACCTCTGTTTCGTTAGCATTTCAAAATATAGCGTTTAAGGCATGTTTGAATTCTTTCCTTTGCCTATGTGACGCATCCTTTCATGGGTTGTTCGTCTCCCGTTTGCACAAGGCAGGGACATGTGACTTGATGGTTTCCTCTATCCTGCCCCCTGTTGGCTCTTCTCCCAGTTCAAGCTGACAAGATGGATTAAAGCTTGCATAGCTTTGATCTATGAAGCTCAGCGCATACTTTTGCACACTGTCCCAACCGCTACATCTCCCACTTTCACCACTAATGCTTCCATCACAGAGATCTGATAGGTACAATTACATTTGCCAGGTATGCCTGGTAAAGAATAGACATGCATACCTTGGTTGAAGTGGCCTTCAGGAGGATAGTACTGCAACAGGTACTTTCTTTGATTTTAAGCAATCCCTGTTTGCATCCAGGAGTACATGCAACCTGTGCGTCCGTAACAAACAAATAACAGAGTTCTAGTTGCTCTTGTGTGGTGCATGATGGCATCCACTACCATACCTTGGATAATATACATGGTGGCTGCCCATATCCACTTAGCTCAGTTAGGCCCACACAGATTTCTTTGTCATGGTTGATGTTCCTTCCTCCTTTCCCTGCTATCTTGCCCTGGTACTCTTGAGGGAAGAAGAAGAAGAAGAAGAGTTTGGATTTGATATCCCGCCTTTCACTCCCTTTAAGGAGTCTCCAAGCGGCTAACATTCTCCCTTCCCTTCCTCCCCCACAACAAACACTCTGTGAGGTGAGTGGGGCTGAGAGACTTCAGAGAAGTGTGACTGGCCCAAGGTCACCCAGCAGCTGCATGTGGAGGAGCAGGGAAGTGAACCCGGTTCCCCAGATTACGAGTCCACCATTCTTAACCACTACACCACACTGGCTCTTCTTCTGCTGCAGGCTCAGCCACAGAACTGGACTGGAGGGAGTCAACAAGGGGAAGAGAACGGGGGAAGTAATCAAGCCACATGTCCCTTCCTGGGTGACGGAGGCGACCCTTAGCCTTCACTGTGAGTCACTGGTGATGCTTTCAGATGGTGAAGAGGATTCTAAAACCCTTAGTTGTTAAAAAGGCACCCGTGTGTCTGATTCAGTTTGTCATATTTGAGTGTCTTGTAGTGTGAGCAGGAAATGGAAGCCCTGCAGGACTTGACTTCCTTGTTTGTTTTTGCTTTTACGTCCCACCTTTCTTCTGAGGCATTCAAGGCACAGCGTTTGTGCCTCCTCGCCATTTTTAGCCTCACAACAACCCTGTGAAGTAGGTTAGGCTGAGAGATGGTAACTGGCCAAGGGTCAGTGGTTTAACCCAGGCATAGGCAAACTCGGCCCTCCAGATGTTTTGGGACTACAACTCCCATGATCCCTAGCTAACAGGACCAGTGGTCAGGGATGATGGGAATTGTAGTCTCAAAACATCTGGAGGCCCGAGGTTGTCTATGCCTGGTTTAACTTATATGAAATGATTAAATGCAGCTTTTAGAATTCTGGAATATGTTACTTTTGACCATGTATCCACTATGACTTTGTAGAAACAAAGATGTAGATGTACAGTGAATATTGCCATTAATATTATTGCTGTTGTAACAGGTGGTGACCCAGTGCCTGTCTACTATACCTTCAAGAAGCCAGTGCATAGATATTGTACAAAATGGCATTTGCAAATACCTGGTAGGTGGTAATTCTGAATATATTCTGTGTTGGTTTTATTTAATTATTGTTTGTGATTGAAACTGTGGTCAATAAAGAGAGTTTGGTATGTGCAGATGTTCCTGCTAGGCTCGTTTCTGGCCTTGCAGTTACACTCACTATTCATGTCTTAGTCTGTGAACAGTATATAATAGCAGTTTTCCTGTTCATAAGCGGTTGCAGAAACATTTCATCGCAGTCATGAAAGTCTTCATACTGTGTTTAAAAATGTTATATCCATGTTTCTTTATGGAAATTTCAAAATGACCAACAGCAAACTGTCATAAAAATGGAACAAATGACAACAAGGATTTTTTTTACTATCAGTTGGCCATCATTAGAAACCAGCAACAGCCACAGTAATGAGCAGTAATGGAGGCATTGGGGAGAAGGGGCTTCCTTTGCTAGAGCAACAAAAAGGCCTTTCCCTTCATGCCCACCAGCTGGCTGGCGCAACACCTCTGATGTTGATGAGTGGACAGGAAGGAATATGTACAAAGATGTTATCCTCGAGATAAATGGGGGCATTTTAGGGCTTTAAAATGAATCAATTACTAGTGAAAATAGAGCACTACCAGGTAAATCTGTACTGACCAATGTAACATTTGCCGTCACTTTTACATAATATTTTTTGTGTTAGCTAATATTATTCAACTCCAGTGAACTGTAAACTATTTGTTAACTGCCTTAATCTTCCCTATAGAAATAATCAAGAGTATGCCACACTTAGTTTAAATATTTTCTTTTTCTTGTGTTTTAAAAGAAGTAACAGTTTTGGCACATCAGTAACTTATCTATAACTTGCTTTCTCTAAAAGTATGAATCAGTTCCCCCTCATCTGTGGCAATATGCACGAAAAGCTTCTGTTTCATGGGCAAGAGCCAAACTTATGGTGTTATTTATTGGATACCCCGGAAAGAGAGGTTTTCTAGCAGATGACCTGTGTCCAATTCGATGTGAAAATTCATTTATAGACATCCACAAATGAATGCCTTCAAAGCAAGACCCTGGGCACATGACACTTCAGTATGCATTCACAAGTTGCAGGACATATGTGGAAAGGTATAATTCGAATCAGACGATGAAGTGGTGGGTTTAGCAATGCAGGTAATCTGACCCTCACCACTTCTGCTATCAGGAGCAGCACTGGGTCACAGAAAACAATAAAAGCTGCATTCTTAAGAAGTGGTTCAAACTCACCCAGAGCAGGCTGTACAGCCGTCTCTGAGACAACTGCTTCCAGGCGGACTGCTTTTTTCCCCACTGGATTGTTTGTCCACATCCCATCCTTTGCTGTCTCCAAACGTTGATTCAGGGCATTCAGTGCATTACTAGAAACTCCTGACACTTCAGACCAAATCTATGGATGTCCTCACCCAACAGTTTCATGTAGATGTTAGAAAGCATGGAAGACAAAACTGACTATGGCAGCACTCCCCAAGTTTAGGGGCCATGGTTCAGAGCAGCAGTCTCCCATCGTAACCTGCTGGATTCTTCATTTCAGGAATGACTCGGTTCCAGGAATGACTTGCTACAGTACCTCCCAGCCCCATTCTGGCAGGGTGAGCTAGAGGGACAGCAGAGTTGGTGAGATATGCTCTTCAGAGCTGCACCAGAATCAAGCATTAATTGGCTCCCAACTTTTCAGCTGAAAAGGCTCTGCAAGGATTACAGATCAATAAAAAAACAAGACAGTTCCGGACCTCAGGTTTAAATTCTAAAAAATGGAACACAAAAGGAAAAAGGAATGGGAAAGGAAGAGGAAAAAGTGAACCAGGGCATTAATTATTTAAAGTTAGCAAGTTTTAAGACTACCAGCTTCATACTTTCTCCCAACAAAAAAAATTAAATCCATCTACCAAAGTCAATCTGAAAGACAATGATAACAGAACCCTTCATGAACTACCGTATTTTTCGCTCTATAACACGCACCCAACCATAACACGCACGTAGTTTTTAGAGGAGGAAAACAAGAAAAAAAATATTCTAAACAAAACAGTGGATGTATGATTTTTGTGGTTCATGCTGTGGCCACAGACATGTGATCTGACGGTGAGTTTGGGGTGACCCAGTGCAAAAATCCTGAGGATCCATGTGGATCCATGCTTTGTAACCATGTTTTTGCACCACTGCGGCTCCAGGCAACAGTGGGTGCGTGATTTTTTTGGTGCAAGCTGTAGCCATGGACATGCTATGTAATCTGATGGTGAATTTGGGGTGACGCAGTGCAAAAATCCTGAGGATCCATGTGGATCCGTGCTTTGTAACCACGTTTTAAGTGGGGAGGGAAGGAAAAGCACTCAAGGGACAAGGAGCACGCGTGGGGTGTGTGGAGAAGGATGCTGCTAATAATGCAGAAGAGGGGTATAAGGGGAGAAGGCTCCTCTCCTCTCCCACTTTGCTCCTTTAAAGCAAGCAGGCTCTGCTTTTCTCCCTCCTCCCCGCTCATCCCCGGCTTAGCAAGCTGAAAAACTTTGCTGCTATGTAGCGAGCTGAGTGGGGAGGAGAGAGGGACAGAGAGCCTGCTTGCTTTAAAGGAACCAACCGGACAAGAGCCGCTTACACTTGTGTAAGCGGCTCCTCTCCTCTCCCGCTTTGCTCCTTTAAAGAAGCAGGCTCTCTGTCCCTCTCTCCTCCCCACTCAGCGGCTCTTCTCCCGCTTGGCTGTTTCAAAGCGAGCCACGGAGGAGGGAAGGAAGGGGAACCATGGATCCTCTGCTCACGACTGCAGCAGATCCACCCCCCCGCCACCCGTAGGCATTCCCTCCATAACACGCACAGACATTTCCGCTTACTTTCTAGGAGGAAAAAAGTGAGTGTTATGGTGCAAAAAATACGGTATATTTCACTTCATTAGGACTGCCACTCTAGACAAGTGTTTTGTGAAAAACTTTGCCATGAATCCATAGCAACAGAATGGACATGAAGCTTGAGGTCCTGATTTCTTTGCCTCTGCTGCTGAACCTGACTCCCAAGGCACAGAACGTGAGTGGGGACCCTCTCAGCCTCTGCCCAAGCGTGGTTTTCTAGGCCTAGCTGCCTAGAGAGACCCTTGGAACTGTTGCCAGGCCATTCTCCTCTCTGGCCCTTCTGTGCACTTCAAATGCTTTGGCCTGGCTGCAATGTGTCCGTGGACCCTGAGAATACATTTCTTGTCTGTCTGGACAGAGGCTAGAGCAGGCATCCCCAAACTCTGCCCTCCAGCTGTTTTGGGACTACAGCTCCCATCATCCCTAGCCAACAGGACCAGTGGTCAGGGATGATGGGAATTGTAGTCCCAAAACAGCTAGAGGGCAGAGTTTGGGGATGCCTGGGCTAGAGTATGCAAGGGGTGTGCAGAAACTGGCCTGTTGCTCATCCTACCCACATAGTAATATTCTTCCGCTGTATTTTAAATCTGTGACGTGAGCTTAAGTACAAGGTAGTATGGAAGGTGTTTTACTTGGCTGTTGCTAAATAAATAAGATGCCAATTCATGGGATTAATGTACTCAATCCTCAAAGGAAAGGAAGGGCAGGTTGTAAAATGTAACAGATTGAGGGGGAAATGAAGTTATTTTTAGAATTGTTCTTAGACACAGGCGCAAGCACAGCTGAGGCAGAAATGAGTGTCTGTGTGAAAGGTAATTTATTTGTTTTGTCTCCTAGGCAGGGTTGACTGTAATACCTGACAGTGCGGCTGGATCTGTTTTGTGTGCCATTAGTAAGCTCTTGGATCAAGCATGCTTGCTTAATGAAAACCTTGCAAAGTTCCTAGCGTCTTTGTGTTACAGTCTCCTTTATCTCCTCTTAACGATAGAGAGAGAAGATACAGAACACTTGCAGAAGAGGTAAGCTTTTAATTTGAGTACTTCTCAAATATTGGCATCTGTAAAAAGCACTTTAGAAATACATATGAAATTTGCTTGTTTTACTTGAGGAATAAAATATCAATCTGTACCTGTGCAAGTTTTTTTATAAGGTTGATGGACTTCCATTTCATTGCACCACGTTGAGGAATAAGTCAGCTGTATACCGCCAGCAATCACACAAATCTTTGGGATTTAGACTGTTGCCTTATTTAGTTTTCCAGGCTCCTTACGACAGGTTTGCCTGCTATAGCTTGCCCACTGGGAGTCCAAATTTTGCCTGCAAGGCCATGTCCCCCACACACTGCCCCCTATCTGATGCTATATATGTCAGCTGTGGAGCAGGTAGGGATGTGGGTGCTGGTGTGTAAAGGGGTTCCTCTGCAGAAAACTCCTTTCCCCCCGCCCAACGCCTGCAGAAAGTAAGCCTTGGTTCTGCCGCCCTTGAGCTTATACATGGGAGAGCCAAAGCCTGCTGGATTGGCTGTGTGCAGCGGTGGGAAGCCACATGAGAATAGATCTTGGTGAGGATCTGGCCCATGGAGCCAAAAGCAGGCTGGATTTTGAATATCAGCATTCTTTTTTTTTATAATTAATTTTTATTCAGTTTCCAATATACATTCCATCCATATTTAACATTTGCCTTTTACATATACATCTTTTGGACTTCCCTCAGCCTATCTGACAATTCTCCATATTATCACTACTACTCACATTTCTTAAATTTATATTGCACTTTACCAATCTTAATCTTATCATATCATTCAAGCAACCTTTGAATCAATCTTTTTCACAAAGCTTCTTGAAAGCCAACAAGCGTTAGTTGCTCCTCACATACATTTTTGATATATTCTGTAAATTTATTCCAGTCCTCGGTAAATCTCTGATCGTGTTGGTTCCGAATTTTTCCGGTCAATTTGTTCATCTCTGCATATTGCATCAGCATTCTAAGGCACTAGTTGCTTTAATTCTCTTCTAACCCTCTAGAATTTTATTCCCAGTAAGCTCTTCTGAAACAATGTGCTTTTTAAAAACAAAACAAAACCGATTTTAAAGTAAGCGAGAGATAAATCAGACGGGAATGTTACCTCTGCAATTGGGATTTCTTTGATTGACTACCCTTTGTCCAAATGGTAGAAATCTTACTGTAACTTGCAACACTGGAATCTTGAACTGGGTCACGGCTCCTGCCTGTTATATATTAGGCAGTTTTAATTTGATAATTCGTTCTTTTGTTCACAATGTATTCATGGTTGACTATATAATTGACTCTATGTAGTTAAATATTAATAACTATTTTAAAAATATTTTTTAACTATACAGTGGTGCCTCGCAAGACGAAAAGAATCCGTTCCGCGAGTCTCTTCGTCTTGCGGTTTTTTCGTCTTGCAAAGCAAGCCCATGAGCGGATTAGCGCTATTAGCAGCTTAGCGGGCTTAGCGGATCAGCTGATAAGCGGCTTAGCGGCTTGGGAAAAGGGGGGGGAGGAAAAACCCCCCGCAGGAACTCGCAAGACATTTTCGTCTTGCGAAGCAAGCCCATAGCAAATTCGTTTTGCGAAGCACCTCCAAAACGGAAAACCCTTTCGTCTAGCAGGTTTTCCGTCTTGCGAGGCACCACTGTAACTGGTGACAAATTGGTGGAAATGGTTTGCAGGTAACTTTAGTGTACCAGTTTTTGTCATTTTATCTTGTGTACCATTTTCTTACTAGAAACTATAGTCTTCAGTACTCATTTCTGTTCTTCAGAGAGGTGGACTGAGAAAGTTAATTTGAGCTTAAATAACTCCTGTGCCCTTGGTTTCCCTTATAGACTCTCTGGCTGTGCTTTCTTCCTCTGCAGGGACGCATTGTGGAGCTGCTGCATTTCCGTGCTCACCGCCTTGCCTCGCGTGTTGAGGCTGATGTTGCAGAGTCTTCAAGTGAGCAGAGTCTGTCCCGAGGAATTGCCTGTCCTTGCCCAGCTCCTCCGCTTGCTAATGCAACACGGACAGCTTCGAAGTCATATGGTGACCAATGAACTTCTGGTGAAACAGATTGTCAAAGATATCACGGTAGGCACTCATGCTCAATCACTACTTGCTCAGGGTAGTTTTCAGCATCCCTGATGGCTGTTTAACTTACCTTGGCCTGACGCACACACCTTGGAGCAGACCTGCTTCTATTTGCAAGCAAAGAGCAATGGGCCCTCTGAGAGCCAAGACTAATTTTCCTTTCCTCTCCTGGCCATCAGTGTTGTCTTCGGGTTGGTGGGGATTGTTTCCAAAATGCCTGGATAACATGTTGGAGAAGGCTGCTTCAGACTGTAAAGGGGCAGTCCCCCTGTTGAGAAACAGGGATGAGATTGAGAAAGGCACACCTGAGGGGCGTGTGCATTCTCCAGGCGCATCTCCCTGCTCCACTGGGCCTCTAGGCTGAGCAAGCAGCTGCCCTTCCAGCTCCCAGTTGCAGAGGGTGAGGGCTGTGCCGCCAAAGTCTGCTTGCAGCATACAAGCAGGGTGCATATGCAGCTCATAGTTCTTGCTGCTTTGAAGGGGACTTTCTTTAAAAAGCAGGGTCATCCCCCGCCCATATCTCAAGCATCCCCTTTATAAGGGGATTCTATCCCAGTGCTAGTCCTTTCCATGTTTCAAAGCTCAGTGTGTCCACATACAATATATCCTGTTGGAAAATAAAAGGAGTGAACTATTAGAATGAACAGATGCTGGTCGTTACTTCTGTATGTGTGTGAACCCGTCTCCATGAAATCATTAGCTTTGGGTCAATAGCAACCAAAAGTGGTGGAATGTTATTTCTCCTTAAATAAGCATAGCCTGGTACGTTCAACACGGTTTGCATTATAACACCTGAAGGGATAATTAGGGAAGTGTCCAAGTACAATGATACAATTTGGAAACGTTGCTTTATAAAAGCATTTTCTTTTAATTTACTAAATGCAACTGCTGATTAGCCTAAATAATTCTTCACAGCATACCAGAAAAGAGCCTAATTTATGTAATTCAAATTGACTGTGTTGCCGGAAACCATGGAAGGGGCAAATGTTGCTCTTGTGCTCCTATTTTGCCTGCTGGTTTCCCAGACGCATCTGGTTGGCCGCTGTGAAACAGGATGCTGGACCAGAAGGGCCAAAGGCCTGATCCTGCAGGACTCTTCTTACATTCTTACGTAGCTGTAATCTTTTCTCTTCCCTGACCTGCCTGAAAAGCCTGAAAAGTTGTACCCAGTGTTTATATTTTCAGAGATGGGAGTTCCAAGTTGTGCTTGAGAAAATAAATATGGCGGTGCTGTTTTCTCCATAACAAACACTAGTTCATGAAAAGCATTTAAACCAATGAAACTGTGATATGAACTACAGTGGTGCCTCACAAGACGAAATTAATTCATTCTGCGAGTTTTTTCATTCTACGAGTTTTTCCGTCTTTTCGTCTTGTATATTGACGGTTTCCCATAGGAATGCATTGGCGGTTTTTTTAAAAAGGCGCAAGACGTTTCGTCTTGTGAAGCAAGCCCATAGGGAAATCCGTCTTGCGAAGCAACTCAGAAAACTCTTTCGTCTTGCGAGCTTTTCGTCTTCCGAGGCATTTGTCTTGCGAGGTACCACTGTAGTATAGAATTTTAGGGTAGTTTACAATAAGGTAGACAAGTACAATAAAACACCATAAAAACTATTCAAAATAATCATTAAAATGACTGGCTGATCAAGAAATGTTAAGTGGCTGCACAGGCTTTTTGGCTTAAAAAATGTATTCAGAAGGCACTTGAAAGTCAGTTGCAAAACTATCCCACCATTGAGCTGCAGAGGCTGCAATAGTATAGATACCACAGTTCACATAAAGCCCTTCTGGCAGAGGGTGTTCATGGGAATAAGCTTTATTATGGGTCAACATGTGGAATGTACCCCAAGTTTGGGATTGTTAGAGAAGTTTGGGATTGTTAGAGAAGGGCAATCTGACCTTTGTTATAAAGAACTAATTACTTTTAGTAGTGGTACGCCTACTAGAGGCACAGAATTGGAAAGGACTGGAACATATGTGTATCTCTCATTGGAGGGACGCAGGTGGCGCTGTGGTCTAAACCACTGAGCCTCTTGGGCTTTCCGATCAGAAGATCGGCAGTTCGAATGCCCGCTGTGGAGTGAGCTCCCATTGCTCTGTCCCAGCTCTTGCCATCCTAGCAGTTCGAAAGCACACCAGTGCAAGTAGATAAATAGGTACTGTGGCGGCGGGAAGGTAAATAGTGTTTCTATGTGCTCTGGCACTCATCATAGTGTCCCGCTGCGCCAGAAGCGGTTTAATCATGCCGGCCACATGACCTGGAAAGCTTTCTGTGGACAAACACCAGCTCCCCTGACCTGAAGTGAGATGAGCGCCACACCCCATAGTCACCTTTGACTGCACTTAACCATCCAGGGACCCTTTACCCTTTTACCTTACCTCCCATTGGAAGGAGAATGTATGGGCTGTTGCTGTATCAGAAAATTTAATAAAGATTTTATGCATTGAATAATCTAAAAGATGTAGACGATTTTGTTGAAATATGGCATCCTTTTATAAAATACTTTACTGATAGTCCCGAAGAATGGCAACTACCGAAATCACAGATTGGGACTCTGGCAAACTTAACTAGATTGATCTGTCCAAGAGGAAGGCAAGGGGGGTTTTGTTTTTGTATCCTCTCGCTCTTTGTAATGGTTATATATAGGAAATCAATAAAACTATATTTATTTATTTTAAAAAGTCAGAAGCAAGGGTATGTTGAAAGATTCCAAGCTGTAACTCTGTTTTCTGATTCTAGGTATTGAAGAGTGGCGAAGCTCAAGACCAGTGGCTGACAGACCTCCATTACTATTACAATATATACTTAGCCACACATCCCCCAGGATCTGGTGCAGCTGACACAGTATATTGAAGAGAACAACTGCATTTAGATTGCAGGTCTCAGTGCAAAATGTCAATTTTCTGTGGAAATTGAAGTTACATTTCATTAAAAAGACTTTTTCATGTAAAAAGCTACTTTTTCCTGTATTTGTACCAAAAATTCAAAAGCAGCTGGTTGTGAGCAGCTTGCTGCCATCACTAAGGGCCAAACTACACATGATGTAAAATGTGTCTTTGCGTTTCAAAGGCGGAAAGTGTCTGCTGGTAAGACTGACAACTTCTGAAATTGCAGCAGGCCTGGAGGGGAAGCTTCCACTTCCCTCCTGCTGTGATCCTGAGGAAAACCCCTCGTCTGAAGCTGGTGCAAAGGGGGATTTCTTTCCAGTGCAAATAGCAGCTGCCCCATAAGCGTGCAGGGAGGAACTTTCACGGGGATGCTGCTAATGCAGAGGCCAGAAGAGAACTGTGCAGGAAGTTTCTTGCTCTACCCCTTAAGGGATATAGGGCATTTTAAAAGCTGCTTCTGGAGGAGAGTGAACACTACCTTGGCTAGAGTGAATGAAGAGATTGTGGAGAAATGCCAGTTTCATTTGGTGGCCTCCCAACTCCCGCCCCAGGCAAGTTTTGTAACACATTATTCTTGATGTATGTAGTAAAAAAAAATCCTTTTGCATATTATTTTTCTTATAAAACTGAGGATTGTCTTAACTACCTTTTTATTATTAACCTGAGATTTTGCCATCCTTGCTCATTTTCATCGTTCACAAAAGTTCACACCAGAGTTGTCCAAACTAGCAGAGAGCTGCAAAACCTGTTGGATATTTTGGCGAATGCCGTGGTTTGATGAAAGATAATGACTTTATCTGTCAGCGTGGCACTGCTGACTTGTGACTACTTTTGTGCAAGGTGTCTTGAGTACTGTTGGTTCAGATCTGCTTCTCTTGGAAGGAAGGAGCAAATCGTTGAGAATTTCAGCTGCCAGGCTGGTGCGAACCTTTTGGCCTTGTATATTACTGATTAAAAAAAAGGAATTCTACTCAAACCTTGAGAAAATTGCTTGTGTGTTTTTTCATTTTATTTATAGGGTGACGGTGGGAGCATTCTAGTTGTTGCTAGTTCACTCAGAAAGCAGAAAGTTTTCAATAATGTAAAGTTTAATGGATTTTACTGTTTTTTGAGAGTGGAAGTTTCAGAATCTGGAACAGTTTATGATCAGTTATGTGAATACAATGATGAAAATACTATTAAAGGTAATTTTAATATGTCCATATATAATTGATAGGCTCTCCTCTTATGCTATAGGTCAGTCTTGCTTTCATGCCTTGATCTGGTGTGCTTCATTTTTACTGTTGTTGTAGGTTTCATACTGGATGAAAATGGTCTAAATTTCCTTTTGTTTTCCAGCAGGCAAAGGTACTGCAATCCATTTTCTGCAAAGCAATTACAAATTAGTATGTTTGGCCAACGAGGAGTGAAAATACTTGACATTTCTCTCATTAATAAACTTTTATTGAGCACCAGAGCTACTTAAAACTGCCTCATCCAACCAAAAACCATTAAACCATTCTTGAGGAACCTACATTTATTTCTGCTTGTTCTTTAGGTTAGCCTATCGAGTTTGAACACTACCATTATAATACTCATCTGCAAAATTTTATTTAAAACATTTATTTACCACTAGGGCTTTTTTTCAGCTGAAACTCAGTTCCAGCACCTCTAAGGTGGTGCCATTGCCATTATAAGAGAACAAGGGAGGCATTCATGGTGAGTTCCAGCACCCCTTTTTACTAGAAAAATAGTACTGTTTACCACTATTAGTTACACTGCACCTTGAAATTTTTTATCACTTGAGGAGTCATAACTCTTTTGCCCAGTAAGAAGTGCTGTATACAGGTATCAGAAATGCAACAAACACAACCATATTTTTTCAATGTTTAAAGCTAAGTATAGCCAAGTTGCAATATATGCTATCAAAGGTCAAAAATGTGTAATTTTTATTATGTTCTTACGAACCTTGAGTTACCTTCTAAGGATTCTCGCACTAAGTGTGCAAAGTCTGGGCTTTGAAAGCATGTTCCAAATCAAGCTTAGCAGAACTTTAAAAGAAAATTAAGCTGGATTTTTATTGGTATCTATCCCCTGCCTTTGGCACTTCCACACCAACTGAATTCTTCCACTTCTCAACAAGATGCCTCACTTTTAAAGGGAATGCTGGTTTACCTTTTATATCACTTCTGTGACACACATCAAATAGAATCAAAATCGCTCTAGAAACGTGTCAGATACACCCTATAGCTCTGGTTGCTGACAGTTCTGAACTTCTTTGAAAAACCTCATGCTTAAAGGAAAATGTACCGTCATCTTTAGACAGGGCAAACGTTTTCTGAGTCACCATCTGGTGAATGAAAGTACTGTTCTTAACAGACTGGGCAAAATCCCTATCACTGTCTTACTCATCACCAAGTTATGAAAAAGCAAATGCATCGAGAAATTGCAAGGCCTACAATTGGACTGTATGGAAAACTCAAGGGGGAGACTGGGGAGGGGGGCACAAGTTGAATTAACATTTGAGGGAGTTTTAAGGTCCTGCGTAGATGGCTGTGTGAAAGTTGGCAGGTGAAAAGTCTTGATAACTCCCCAAGCTATATTCAGGAGGGCACAACAAAGAACCTTTCTGAGATTACAAAGGCTTCCAGTCACAGCACGTTAACTGGGAGGGTGAAAACTAGAAGGGAGATCAACATTTCAGCGTCATCAAAATGAATTAATACCCTACACTACAATTTAATAATAAGGAACAATACCACTGTAATTTACAGCCATCTACAGCATATTGCTAAGAAATGTTCATCCCAATTCCAAATAATCAATTGACCAACTTTTGTTGAGGAAGGTTTCCTGATTGTTGGTTTAATCCAAAATCTACACACTTTTGTAGCAAGAAATACATTAACTGCAAGTCCACCCCCTAATCTAGTGAATGGATCTGATCAATAAAACCGAAGGAATGAAGTTGTTTCTGGTGTTGTTTGGCCCATTCTGATTCTAAACCAAATATATCACATTGAATTAAGGGTACACCAGCTATCAACCAATTTTGATTTTTAGGCCAACAAGCGGTACCTGATAGTATCTGTAGTTCAGAAAGCTTGTATTTTGAAGAAGGAGGTCTCACTGGATGATACACTCTTCCCTCTTGAGAGCGCCCTTTAAGAACAAGTTTTCAAATCAAGTATGAACATTTCTGCTTGTATTTCTACATTTTCCACTCTTTGTTCTACTGTAGTTATTGGTCAGCTTTAGAGAGGGGGACATAACAAAACTGAACAGTGTAAATACAACTGCTAGCATGCTCATTTAACCTTTTGTTGCCACCGTTACTCTTAAGACCCGCTGCAATGCCCTCTGAGAATGCCACCTGAACAGGAAGACAGAATAGCTTAAATGATGCTTGGGTTTTTATGTTGTTGGGGGTCTCAGTGTGTGAGAAGCAGGGAAGAGTTACCGTATTTTTTGCCCCATAGGACGCACTTTTCCCCCTCCAAAAATGAAGGGGAAATGTGTGTGCGTC